>NW_026585587.1:7796540-7978841 GCF_907164565.1 Psammomys obesus
AAGAAGAAGAAGAAGAAGAAGAAGAAGAAGAAGAAGAAGAAGAAGAAAAAGGTACTGGCAGTCAGTGAATGCCTCAGGCTATGAAGACAGTCATCAGCCAGTTGGCGATTACAGCCATGGCTCTGCTCTGTTAAAACCACAGCTGGAATGAAGTTTCCTGAGGGGTGATGGTGGGTTGGGGACCACCTTGTTGTGGGTTGTCTTAAGAGAGAGGATACATCTCCAGAAAAAGCGGCTGAGGCCTTGTGGAAAGTGGTGAACTGGTGGGGATTGATTTCTTCCGGCGGTGGGTTAGCCCAGTGGTTAGCTACTGCGTGGAGCATGTCAGTCTAGCACTGTGCACCACAGGCAAGCAGCTTAACCATGCGGCCCTTCACGCAATGCTGCTGAGGGAAGACCCTATCAGTCAAGCGCATGAGCAATGCGTTCCTCCTGCCTAGTCCCTGGAAGAGGGTGTGGACGCTGACCTGCCCCTGTCATCATGTGGGGCAGTAGGGCTCTGCCACACACGTGGCTTGGTCTCTTTTTCTCCGCCTTTCCTCTGAGGACACAACCCTAAGTAGTCTGTCCAAGACTGTTGTTCTCAGCTCTATTCACCTTTCGTGCGTCTTCTGGGCCAGAAATCAATAGTGAGCAACTCCCAGCACGCAGTGTGCAGTCAGGAGGGACTCCTGGGAAGAAGGTCTTGGGTTCTGCTCTGCTAAATGTCTTTCACACTGTGGGGTTCTGGGGGTGTCCCAGAGGAGGGGCCCAGGCCAAACGTAATTACGAGGTGGCACAAAAACAGCCCCTGTTATAATAAGCCGGATGAATTAGTTCATACGTACGGGCTTACGGGTTATCATGGAAGAGTCATCCATCCTAATTCGTGGCCCAAGATCGCTCCCCTCCAACCTCTGTTGCTCTGAGCAAAGCAAGAAAATCTTTCTGATCCCACTGGGTGACTGCAAAGGGTCTTAGTTTTGTCTGAGGAGGGAAAACCTCTCCTGGTTTCTTTGTTAATTCCCAGTGACCTCATTTTAGTTCTGGTGAGGATTAGTAGCAAAACTGTTCTGTTTGCCCCTGCATGCTGTCAGTCCTGCACAGCAAAAACCTCTACCGTGCCCAGTTACTGAACCCAGAGATGTTTGTTCTAGTCTTCGTCTTGGGGAGAAGAATGCTGAGGGTGGGTCCGCACCTTCAGTCAGATCTTCCAGGCCTCGGAGCCTTGCAGCCCTGCTATTGTAGTGTTCTGCTGTGTGAGCCATAGCCTATGATGTGCTCAGCTCTGTAGTCCAAAGACAGGGTTGGGGCCTGGCTCCCATACTTCTGAATTGTCCAGGGATAGGAGGGAAGTTAAAACCCTACACCCGTGAAACAATTAGAGTGCCATCAAGGCAAAATCATACAGTGGTACCTGATAGCTGCAAGAGACAAGGGGTGAGGGTTGGAAGAGGCAGAGAACACTTGGAAGAGCTGGGTATTCAGATGCTCAACTTAGAAACACAGTCATGGATCATGCCAGGCCAGGCTGAAGGTTAGCCTGGAGCTCAGGCCAAGCGGAGGCTCCTGCTGTCCACATGCTCTCCTGAAGCCCCAGTTCCTGCTGTATTCTCTCTCTCTCTCTCTCTCTCTCTCTCCCTCCCTCCCTCCCTCCCTCCCTCTCCACTCTCTGACCCTGCCACACTGACTTTCCTCATGACTGTGATTGCATCTTCCTTTTCTCTTTATGCCTTCTCTCTGCTCAGAAAAGCTGCTTTTTCTTTTACAGTCTGGGTGTATCCCAGACTACCCTGGGACTCTATGTATCCCATGCTGGCCTTAAAGTCCTCATCTTACTACTGCAGTCTCCCAGGTGCTGGGATTATGGGTAGGTGCAAGTGTGTGCACATAAATACAGGTGTGACTGGAGGCTAGAAGAGGCCATCGGATCTTCAGGAGTTAGTTACAGGTCGTTGTGGGCTGCCAGAAGTGAGTGTTGGCTGTCTGCAGCAGTGCATGCTTTCAACTGCTGAGCCATCTCTTCAGCCCCGAGCTTCACCTTATAATGGTCAGACACTTTCCCCTTTACACAGATCAACAGCGTTTATAATCATGATTAACGCGTAAGTAGCGTTCTCTCAGAGCCAGCGTTGTTCCAAGGACTGAGAGAGGTAAATGATGAGCGAGGATGCAGATTCCATGCACCTGGCTTCAGATCCACTCACCTAAGGCCTGTTTGTGACACACCAGACAAGTGAGGTGGCCCTTTACTGTAGGTTCATGTTCACCTTCCTGACACCACCACAAGAGCCATCGGCTGGTGTCACCAAACCAGCTGTCTGGACTCCGTTTCAGTGTGGTGTGGACCACTCAAGTAGCCAGGAAGTAACTCAGTAGTCAATGACCAAGATGCAATTCATGAGCTACTGTAAGAGACCCAGGATCTGAGCTGTACGTCGCATCTCATTTGCCCTTCATATTCCACCCTATTTAGAGAAAAGGAAACACTTGTGACACAGGCGGCACCTAAATCCACCACTGGCTACCGTGAGCACAGGCTTCTCTGAGTAGCAAAATTACCTTCTTTCTTGACATGTAAAGGAAAAGACAGTGAGTGTGGGTCCCTAACGTGGACATGCTCAGAGCCGCAGGATTGCCGCAGCACTCCTTTATTTTCTAGAAATCAGCTTACTGTGTGCTTGAACTCTGGATCTCACTGGACTGGGATTCACAGCAAATACTCTCTAGACCATGCCTCCCTTTCTGATTCTACCGCTACAACTGCCTTCTCCCTGCATTTCTCAGCAGAGAGCTTATGTCCTCACCAAAGGCCCTGCTTGGGAACCTACAAGCTACTCCCGGGTATAATTCTGTCACATGTTTGCCAGAGGGCGGTGACCAGAGAAACTGTGAGAGAGGGGGAAGTGGGTGAGGCAAGGTGGAAAGACAACGAAAGTTCTAATCTCAAATGTCAGCCATCTACACACTCCGAGAGTAAGCTTTCCTTAAAGCCAGGATGTATGTGGGCCCATTTTCATTGGTACATCAAGGACATTATTTTCCACTGTTTCTAAGATCTGCTGCAACAGGCTTTCAGCTTCCCCCATGGGGAGATGAATGTTCTGCTTCGAGGAGGATTGGCTGTGGTCTGACCGCCGTCAAGTTTCCCTGGATAGTTTTAGTGTTCACAAGGCTGGGGACGAGCATTCAGTTCAAGGTTGCCCCTGCGCACATGTACCACTCACCCACCGGCCCCTGCAAGGATTCAACACATGCACCTTAACACCACAGTCAGCCCTGGGCTACTGTGGCCTGAAATGCAGAAAACCAAAAGTTGTCCAGAATGCCCAGTTGGTAGCCAAGGGAGGATTCAAACTCCGATTTGGCAGCTCTGGACCCAGCACTGCTGCTGTGACCTCATATATCGTGGAGGTAACTGTCACCAGCAGAGCCTAGCTACTCTGACTCCCCGACCCAGCCTTGGTGCCCTGCCCGGGCACACTCCACACTCATAAGCCTCCTGGGGGAAGCCCCATGCTTCTAACCGGGCACACCACCCTGCCCTTGCCTGTCTCGGTCCCAGTGAAACCATCTTTCCTCCTCTGCACCTGGACTCTTAGGGCTGTCTTCTCCCAACTTTGGGGCTCAACTAGCACCAGGAGTGTCTGTGCCAGCCACAGAGCTGACTTGCTGTTAGGAACTTAATAATCTTTCTCTTCAAATACGGAATACTGATCCTCCCAGGACCATTCTCAAGTTGTTGGGTTTTTATTGTTGTTTTTGTTATTTTATCAACTCACTTCCAATTTCCATTCCCTGCATATCTGATCTGGGCTTAATAGGGTTTCTCTTCCCTGTTCACACACAGCCCACTGTGTGTGGGCTTTGACTTTACATCACTCTGCAAAGGCCTTCTGCTGCTCTTAGCAAACCGCTGTGTCTTTACTTGCTGGGAGGCTGCTTGGACTTCCCAGTTCCTCTGCTCCAGCTCCCTGACCTGCCCAGCTTTCCTGGCAGTTTACTTTGTCCATCGATACTCAAGGTTTAACTGAGCTGCATTCGAGGAGGCTGTCAGAGCCTGCGGTGTTAATTTTCTAATTGAGAGCACTGGCATGGCCCAAACCTGGCGACAGACAGGTCAGGTCGGAATGTTGACTGCTACGTGCGCTCACTTCCTTCAAGGGTTTTAACTGTGTCACGCCAGCCGCCAGTTCCGCATAATCACTCAGCTGAAATTATTTTATTTTGATCGGCTGCTGTGAAAGTGTGGGCAGAAGAAGGCCATTCTGAGCCTTAACCATTGGTTTTACACGGTATTGTTTTGTTTGTTTGGTTGTTGTTGTTTGGGAGTGCTAGGAACAGTTACCTAAAGATATTGAAGCAAACAGGGGTCACTTCATTTCCCACGAATGGTAAAAGAAATTCCAGCCCACTCCGCACCTGTTCTTTCCGATTCCCCCTCAGTGGGTTCTAGGGTGTGCCTTTCTGGTGAGGTGTGGGTACCCCGCTGTCTTCTTGAGCAAAGCAAGAACTGTTGGAGGATTATAACCAATAGCCGCTTTTCCGGTTTGGGCCCCAGGGTTGCTGGAGGAAGTGGGAACGATTATCCTGGCTATTTCATAGACGATTAAACTGATACTTAAGGAACTTGAGCGCTTGCCCAAGCTCACATACCTGTTAAACCGTGGCGCAAGAATCGAATTTAGCCGCTGGTTTGGTTGTCATCTTAATTTGGAAACGCACCCCATCAGGCAGGCAGAGGCGCGCTCTGGTCTCTGCCCGGCGTGCGCCCCCTGCTGGTGTCCAGAAGGAGTGTCTTGCTGGGCCTGAGATCCCAAACTGCTGCTTCTTTAGCACAGATTAAGACGTGGGGCTCTTCCAGCTCTCCCTCGCGAGAAGTCTCCACCAAGAGGTGAGAGATTTGGGGGAGAACGCATTAATACAGCTTAAAACCAGCCATGTAGCAGCGTGGCCATGAGGCACTCACAGTAGAACGAGTTCGTGCCTGACAAGGATGAGGCTCAAAGCAGGTCTCCCGAGCCCTGCCCATTAAAATGTGGCAGCGGGCCAGCCCCATCAGAAACGAGGGAGCACGTTAGAAACGCAGGCTCGTTAGCCATAAGATGGCTCAGTGGGGAAAACACTAGCTGCCCAAGTGTGAGGACCTGAGTTCAAATCCCACGTGAAAACCAGAGCCTGCAGCACACAGACAACAATCTCATTGCTTCCACGAGGAGATGGAAGAGGCGGGAGAATCCCCCTAAGCTTGGCGGCCAGCTGTCCTGAGGAGTGGCAAAGACACCGTGCCCCAAATAAGGCAGTAGAGGTGACCCCTGAGGTGGCCTCTGGCCTCGCGTGAGCACTGTGTCATACGCGCGTGCGCGCGCGCGCACACACACACATACACACACACACACACACACCCTTTCAACACACACGTGCGTGCGCTTGCACATATACATGCACACAATTGTTCTTAATTAAAAAAAAAAAAAAAGCATGCTCTGCATCTCTCGGTTTCCCCGGATGGGATGGCTCAGCATCCCCCTCCCAGGGGACCCCTGAGCAGAGCATCCTTTGAGGCTCTGTGTATGTCCCCTAGAATTTTAAGATTTGATTTTCTTTAGAGATCACAGTGACAATCCGACAAGTGTGCTTGCGACTGGATTCCGGTCCCAGCTCCACAACTTACTAAGTGTGAGTGAGCCCAGCCTCACAGAGGACCTAGTTAATCATCTATGAAATGGCTTATGATAAACAAGCCGGTTCTTCAACTGTAGGACACGCGAGTCGGTGCCTAAGACCCGGTACTTACACACCACCCCCTAACCCTGCCATCTCAGTCACCTAGCCCTGTAGCTTAGGAATGTCAAGCTCTGACGGTGGCCCTACCGCACTCCTCCCTTCCCTCACCCCCCACTTCCGGCTCCCAGCCCAGAAATCCACAAGACCCATGGGTCAGCAAGTTCTTGATTCTTTGGAGTGCAGAGACGCGGTAATTGTCTTGTCCTAGTACTGGACCCTCACAGACAGGTTGTGAAAAAGACTTCCAGGTCCCAGAGGGAAATGTCCTCACCAGTGCTGTGGTTTTCTTTTCCTTCCTGGTGTTGCAAAACAGAAAGGTGCCCTTCTGACTGAATGACTCTGACATCACCTTCTGTACCAGAGGCTGGACCATACATTTCTCAGTCTCTTCGGCCTTCATGTCTTACAGGTCCCAGTTTAGAAAATCATTTCAAACTTTTTTCTTCCATGGAACATTCCATTTAAGGGAGATGGGTGGGACTCACACCTCCAACCCCAGCATCTGAGAGGAAGAAAGACTTTGTGTTCAAGGCCAGCCTGAGGCTGTCTCAGAAAGCCAAATATCAAGATTAAAAAAAAAAATAAAAAAAAATGCCGCAATGAAACTCATTGCTTTTGAATGATAAGTTTAAATTTTAATTTTTTTTAAAAAACCAAAACAAGGAAGTAAAATCAAACATAGTAGAAACCAGCTAAAAGGAAAATGACTCGGAGCACAAAAACAAAAGATACAGGTGTGTAATGTTTTCTGTTTATTCTCTCTTAGGAAAGTAAGTGCTGTGCCTCCTGGTTCATTTAAAAAAAATGCTACTGTGGCTGTAACGAGCTTCCTGTGGTCCCGGGGGTCTTTGAACAATGGACGATCTTCTGCCCCTAGAATGAGAACTTATTGCATGCCCCTGGTGTGAGGATGGGAAAGTGGGTGCTCCTACTGAGAGTGTGGCTTCAAAACGCTAATGGAAGAATATAGCTGGAGGGCAGGAGTTGTGCTAGGAACGGTGGGGGATCGAGTATGAATACAACCCAGCTCCTTGCCTCACGACTACAATCTAGCAAGGAAGGCATCGTGTAATAAAATGCCGCCATGGAGATGGAGCCAGAATGTCAAGGGAGGGAGGGGAACATGCCTAAATGGATGTGAGGACTGTTTTGAGATGGCCTTTGAAGAGAAGATGGGCAGGGATGAGCATATATATATATATACACTCAAAGCTTGTGGACCGGGCAGAGAAAGAAAGATGAGGGAAGGCCAAATTCTAAAAATGGTAATAAAGTCAGGAAGCAGGGCAGTGACAGCAGATAGGATAGAGATATTAAATTGGGATGTTTGCCTGAGTTGAGTTACTCCTCTATAAAATGACAGTGCAAGCCCGAAAGGGCCCCTCTAGGTGACCGTTCTAGGATGGGCTGTAGTCTGAGGTAGGGACCTTGGAGTCACCCTGGGGAGTTCTGTTTTGTGGGCCTAAGGACTCGTTGAGGACTTTTCTAGTCGAATCTATTTTCGGGGAAGCCCCTGCAGCAGCCCAGTGAAAGATGCCTGTGATAGCCATGGGCTGTCAGAGTGACAAAATACCCGAGCTAAAAAGCGGGAGGTTTGGAAGCTTTAATCCACAGTCGCGTGGCTGGTTGGTTTAGGGTCTGTGGCAGCAAGCTAGGTCATGGCAAGAGCACATGGCAGAGGAGAATGCCCATCTCAGGACACCAAGAAGCAGAGAGACAGGAGGAGCCAGAATCTCAATCCACACTCCAAGGGCACGGCTGCAGTGATCTACCTTCACCGACCTCGTTACTCCCCTCTTCAAGGCTCTACCATCTCCCAGGAGCTCAAGAAGCTGGAGACTCAGACTCAACACATGGGCCTTTGGGAATATTTAAGATCCAAACCATAACACAATGGAAGATACGCAGGTTCATCCCAATGAGAGGCCGTGGGCCTTGACCTGAGCCAGGCAGCGGAACTGCACAGTGCAGTTGCTGAAGTGAAATTCCCAGCTGCGTTGATTTGGGCTTCTTAAGAGAATCCATGATGACCTCACCCACCTTGTAAGATTTTTAAGGAGAGTCCAAGAGAAAATTAGGCTGCCCTGAGCAAGCTGAGGCCAGTCTGTCCAAACGACCCAGAGAGGCACACAAATCTCTCATCCTCTGGGCAGCCGTCTCTCTGCAGGGCCAGGAAGATGGAGGAGGGGCCTGAGAGCAGGATGCGAATGGACTCCTCCATTCAGCATATATAAACCAGAGAGAACAAAGCACCACCCAGCATCAAGGGTGAAATTCTAACTTACAAAAAAGGTTGCAGGTAGGCTTTTATATACAAACCAGGGAGCCCGATGGCAGTCTGTGAGTGCATTTCTAGCAGAGGTTTAGTGGCTGGCTCTGAGGAAACGCAGGGCATTTCCATCTTGCCAGGAGTTCCAATGCTCCAGCATAACCCAGACCAGGAGACAGAGATGGTTCCTCATGGCATTCCCACCCTCATCCCCACCCGCTGCAAATGGAACAAAGACTGCAGATAAATGGGAATGTTCTTTCTGGGCTAGACATAACAGATGTGCTTTGTGTTGAGGAATCATAAACCTTTAGAGAGGCAAACAGGAGAATGGCAAGCATCAGTAAATAAATCAGCCATTTTCCAGAGCCCACACCATCCCCAGAAACCTAATGTGCTGGTCTCAGAGTCCTGTTTGCAGATCAGTTATCAAGTGTTGGGCATTCACCTGCTGTGCCCATCCCAAAGGCTCTGACACTGACGGGGCTGGAGAAGTATGGGAGCTGTATCATGCCTGGCTCTCAAGAACAGGTGGTCTGCCGCCTCTTGCAATCGTGTTTACGTGAGTGCGCCATCTTGAAGTGCTGGATGCCCTCACAGCAGCACAGAGGAGGGCTACTGCCTCAAGGCTGTGCAAAACTCTCCTGTGGGTCTCCCCATGCCCCAAGTTCAGCTGCACAGTGGCCAGAAGAGGGCAGCGTCCGTCAGATCCGGGGCTGGAGCCTGGCTTTCCTATTTCTTTTAGAAATGGGAACAAGGGAAAGCTAGCTGTTGTGTGGATTCCTGAACCATGAGAGGGATGAGGAACTTGGAGAAAGTGCGCTGAAGGCGCGCTAAAGGAGCACACCCGTGTGGGTAACAGTACGCATGTTGTCTGGGCATGCGGAAGGCTGCCAGCTGGTCTGTAGGCAGCTGATCTGGAATAGCTGGGCAGCCTGAGGGCTGAAGGTGCTGAGGGATGAGGGATGCTAATGGGGACAGAAGAAGTACCAGTAGACAGGACACAGAGGATGCAAAGGACAATAAACCTCCCAGGACCCACCTGCAGTGACCTACTTCTTCCAAGTAGGGCTCACCTCCCAAAGCTTCTACAACTCCCCAAAATAGCACCACGAGCTGGGGGTCCAAGGACATCACTTCCGATTCAAATGATGACACCAACACATGGGCGCCCCTTGGAACAGTCCAGAGCGTTTCTGGGCCCACCAATCCAGCGCTCTGTCTGAGCCTACATCCCGAACTCACGTTGGACTCACTCCAGAGGTCATTACTGCATGAACTTTGGAGAAACTCTCCGAGGCAGCTGCTTGGAAATGAATTTTGGTTTTCTTGCATAGCGAGTCTTCCGTGCTTGGTGCTCCAATGGCACCCCAGGTTTTGACCCAGGACTTACCATAAGACTCATTCTTTCCACAATTTGTCTCCTGGACACAGCTAGCCTAGGGATCAGCTAGCCTAGGACTCAGCTCACAGCCCCGGGTATTGCCAGCGATCCGTTACTGGTGTGATTTTTCTAAGGATCAAGTATTAAATTAACACAAAGGCTTTCCTGGCTCAGCTTGAGGCATTCACCAACTAACCTTGGTGTCAGGGGAGGAGTGGCACCCCAAATACAAGCTTATGGATTTGCTGCAGATACCACAGCCCACAACTCAGATAGCTTCAGCAGGCAGCTTTTCCTTCACTCAGGCAATTAAGAAAGTGACCTGCTCTCTTAATGGCTGGGATTAACTCGAAGTGAAGGCAACTGAAACGAAAGCGATGCTGACCTTCTCCCTCTGGCCTGATTATCTTAATTAACACTTCATGGCAGGAGTCCAGGAGGCCAGCATTGATTGTTCTGTTCCTGTTTGTCCTCCCTCAGAGCCCTAGATACAAAGTTTACCCAGCCATAATAATCAAAACCCAATACTCAGCTTTCTCACCAGAGCTTCTTCCTCGAGGAGAAGCGTGGGCTGTCTGACTTAGAGGGGATCCGTTAGACCCACACTTCTCAAAGCACGGCCTGAGAACTGCTTGCATCAAAGGAGCCTGAGATACAGGCTTGAATGCTGCTTTCAACAGCCTCCAGGCCTGTGGGATCTGCTAGAGTGCCAGTAGTGGGTTTTAACTTGTTAAATTGACTTTTTTTTTTTTTTTTTTTTGAGATAGAGTCATACATGGCCTCAAACTTGCTATGTAGCCAAGGATGAATTTGAGCCTCACATCTTCTCCCTCCCTCCCAGCTACTGGGATTACAGGTGTGCGCCGCCACACCTTGGCTCTTTGTAAAATTGTGATAAAGTAAGCATGGCATAAACGCTGTCGTTTAAATCACTTTCAGGCTGCAGGTAATTCAGTGGCATTACACACATTCACCCATGTCTATCTTCAGGGCTTTCTCATGGTCCTGAAGTTTTGAAATTCTGGATCCGTCCCCTCCTCTCAGCCCCTAGTAACCTCACTGTACCTTTTGTCTTTGCAAATTTATCTATTCTAGAAACCTCGGGATGGGGAGCAGCTCAGTGGGAGAGTGTTTCTTAGCCTGAGACAGAGTTTGGAACCACAAGCTATTTGTTTGTCTTTAGAATCCATCCGGGTTGCAGCACGTGCCCCAGCTTTATTCCTCTGCGGCTAGAGAGATGACTCAGCAGGTACCTGAGTTTGGTCCCTGGAACTCATGTAAAGGTAGAAGAAAAGAAGTGACTTCACAAAGGTGTTCTGTGATGTCTACATGAGCAGCACACACACATGCACAAATAATAATAATAATAATAATAATAATAATAATAATAATAATAATAATAAATTGAAATTAAAAACTTTAAAAGGAAAGAAGTTGTCCTCCATTACACATATACCCAACCCTGTGTGCTCACCCTTACTGTGGATCTTGGCTCTCTCTTGCTTTGGCTGTTGTGAATCTCACTGCTATGAACATCCATATACATTCCTTTAGGGGTTTTGCTTTCAGTACTTCTGTGTGATCACCCAGAAGGAGAATGGCTGGGTCATCAGAAATCCTGTTGCAGGGTGTTTCTATGGACCTGATGGGGCGGAGTCAGGGTTTGCAGCCAACGGGTAGGTGATCAGACTGTCTTCGACTGGAGTCACCTATAGAGAGCTAACAAGGCCCCTTCCTGGCCCTACCAGGGATGCACAACCTTTTGGCATTGCAACATAGTGTCAAGAGCCTTGCCTAAGTTCAAAGAAAATAACTTGAACAGAAAATCTCATTGTGTCTTTAAAGCATGAGTTTACAGTTCTGTGTTGGGCAGCATTCCTGGCTATCTTTAGCTGCATGGTGGACACGCTTGCCAGATCAACTAAAATGAGCCTTTTTTCCGATGGGACCCTGGCTCAGACCCCAGGTCACTTGGAGGTGTTGGCAGATTCAGGAATGATTGATTCACGCCAGTGACTTTCAGGCTCAAGTGTCTGTAAAACTTCACACCTGTTGAGCATAGAGATATCTGAGCCTTCCCCCATGGCGTTGCGGACTGCTCTCTTGGTCAGTCTCTAAGCGAAACAAGAGGCTGAGGCTGAAGAAAGGAGCCTGCTCCTGCACCCACCCCTCTCCTCCCCGAAAGGTGAGTCTGCATGACCGCACACCCTGCTCAGTGCGGAGGAGGAAACTGTTTACAAAACCGAAATCTTCCACCCTTAACTGAACCGACACTGTCTGTTCATATAATGCCTGTCTCAAAATGTGAACTTGTTCCTAAGAAAATTGATGTCAGGCAATGATACTCATCTGCTCAGGAAGATGAAGACGAGTGATATATTAGAGAACTTGGCTGAGATATAGTTCAGTGGAAAAGCTCTTGCCTAACATCCCCAAGGCCATGGGTTCAGTCGATAGCAACAAAACAAAATTAAAGAAAAAAAAGAGCCTGGTTTCAGAAATGTGTATTTCATATTTCCTTAAGTGCAATTTCTTATATATAAAGACAGAAAACCGCACCAAGCTAAACTAAGCCGCCTAAGAGTACATAAAATAAACCTTAGTGTGTGTGCTGCCTCTATTCTCCGTCTATTTTGAGCCTCAGGCAGCTACAGTTGGTGTTGAAATTTCCCCCCTGATGCCATACAGTGCCCCCCTTTCCCACTATTTCATAATAATTCAGCTACTGAAACCCTCCTGATGCCTGCTTCCACCAGCAAGCCTCAGGTCCTTTCCAAAGTCAAGTATATGCCTATTAAAGTATTAATGGGTCTCTTGTCTATTTAACCAGGCTTACCACATACTATTTTTATTTAATTCCTAACCTCTTTTGTGCTATTAATGAATTCTTTGAGCTTTGTACTCTAACCCTATTTTTCCTATAAATCCTGGGAGTTGGGTGTATGATTTTTGCATGGTGCAATGTGTTTTTTGTTTTTGTTTTAAATGAAGTCTGACTATGGAACTTAGCCTAACTCTTGGTTCTTCATCTCCATCTCCCAGGTTCTAGGATTACAGGCATGCACCATGACCCCTAGCCATAGTGCAATGGCTCAAAATATCAGCATTTTTGAGTTCATGGTGCGGGGAGGATCGAACCCGGAACCTTATGCATGCTAGTCCAGTGCTCTACTACTATGAACAGGGAACATGCGTGTAGCTCTTAACTGTGGAAATAACTTCACGTGTTTCTATCATCTGGATAATGATTTATGGTTGACCCTGGAGTTTACCTGGAGTTTAGTCTGCCACTCTTCCTTCCTGCCTCTGCTCTTGGCAACCACAAGGTGGCAGGCTGGATTTGAAGGGATTTCCTGAAGGTTAGGGCCCAAGCCCTCAACCTGGAGAGAAAAAAGCAGCCACAGCTCTCATGCTTCCCTTGGGCTCTGCACCCCTCTGGGCTCCTCCACTTAGTGGGTGTGGCTCCAGGTCGCTCTGTCTCCTCTGGCTGGTTTCCCTCATGCTCACAACATTAGGACTCACTGCTCACCTCTGGCTCTGTGGATCCTTCCAGGATGTTCATCGTTCGCTCTGTGGATCCTTCCAGGATGCTCATCGTTCTGAAGTTGGCATCTGGGAGACCTTGGCTTCCTGGTGCTCATCTTCAGCTAGGTTTGTCTTGTTGCTGTTGGGCATATTTACTTCTACATTTGAACTTCTGGCTCTCTTTTCAGAATAAATGCTTGCCAGCTTCCCACCCAGGCTCTCAGCATCAGCCTCCAGACACTCATCTCACTGTTACCTGGCTCCCCTGGTCACCTGTCCTGCCCGCCATTTCAACCAGAGATCTGCTTCAGAGATAAAAAATGGAATTGTTTTATTCTTCTATACATTCTTAAAGAGACAGGTCTGCATGATATCTTTATAATAGAACTTGGGCCCAGAGAATTTTTATTACTTTAATCTACTTGTTCAGCTGGTTTCATTGTCTTCACTTTAATTTTAGCTTCTCTTGTGAATTTGGAAATTGAAATGTCTTGTGATATATGTTATTTAGGCCCGTCATTCATTACCAGTAATTCAAGGTCACCTAGTTCAGTGGCTGTACCTTGGGATCAACACTGATCCTAGCAAAAGTCAGAATTGAAAAAAAAAAATTACCTGATTATTCCAAGTTGGCACCTTCATGCTTATGTCCCAGGGGAATTGCTCTACCTGGTTACATAAGATGAGGAACCAGCCTGATGTCTGGGAAAAAAATAATAGTTGCAAATCCATCACCAGTTCTTCCCTGCACCCTCTTATAGCTCAACATCATGTTTATCTTAGAGTCACCTAAAACCCCTTACTAGTGGAGTTGGAGTTGTCTGTCTTTTCCTCTGGGACAGAGGCCAGCAAACCGGTGGTCTCCGCTTGTTCTGTAAAGCCTACCACATTAACCATCCGGCCCTTTGCAGAGAGTGTTTCCACCCCTGCCCTCGAACTTGAACCATGGTGGTTGTTTCCATGTGAACTGAAGACCCTCCACATCCCGTTGAAACAGGTGGGTTCTGGGAGGATGGCGAGCTCTGAGTCTGGGCACGACATTAGGTTTGTGGCACCAGTGTAGGACAAGGTCACAGAACTGTCGACAGATTTTCAAAGTGTTCATGACCCCACAGCCTGTGAAGAAGCTATGCGTAGCGTAGTGTGACATGTGCCTGCAGACCCGGCGCTATGGGGGATGGGGCGGGAAGATCCTGAAAGCTTATTGGCTGCCTGAGCAAGTCAGAACAGTGAGTTCTGTGAGGAACCCTGCCTCAAGGCCGTGAGGCAGAGCAGAGTGCAATAGAGGAAGACACCTGACAGCCTGCCCTGGCGTCTGCAGGCACGCACATCCTCACACTCACTTGTGTGCACTCTACAGACACACAGCACACAGACACACAGACGAGGAAACCATATGGGAAGCACTACGATAGGCTGTCCGCTGCCAGGTGCTGTCATGTGTGCAGGCGAGCACAGAGGCATCCTCGGGTACGGGCAATGAGGCTGTGCTCTTCCATGATTTGTAGGCCGCAGTAGGACCCCACTTCCCACTGCAAGATGGGCAAAAAGAGATACGTAAAATTTAATGTGAGTATGAGCTTTCTAACACTGTTTATTTTCCTTCCTGGGTCCCAACCCTGGTTTGCCTATTCTTGTCTCTACTGAAGCGCATCTTCAAGTTCTCCACTCTGGGTACCACTCAAAAAGACTGATGCTTTGCACCAGATTCCTTCATCCACTTTTTAGTGTTCTACCAGCTTTTAGAATCACAGTCCTGGGGTTGCATGCCAAGTGAGATGGAGCTTCACTTAGGATCCATTTCACTAACTGCCTCTTATACCATCTCTCAAGCTGACCACCTCTCTCCTTGTAGATTCTCGTCTGCTGTCTATTGACTTGGTCTATTAGCCAGGACTTGTGTTTGATGGTTATCAGAGCCGTGGGGAACTATTCGGTGTAGAAATGATGAGTGCCCTCTTGAAGTTGGCAGGTGCAGCAACGTGATGGCAAGTCTAGGCAGGGCAGACAGGAATCTGGAAGGAAAGGAATGGATGGCTCAGGGGCTGATAAAAAGAGGCAGGCATCCCTTTTAAGGCAAAACCACAGTGACCTAACTTCCTCCCACTAAGCCCCACTAAAGGCTCCATTACCTCCCAGTGGTGTCCTAAGATGGCGCTAAATCCTTTACCACCTGGGCCCATGGGGATCATTTTCTGGAACACAGAACCTTTCAACAGATGCTTTTGATACAAGCCACTGACAGCAAGTGAAGAAATGGAAGAGCCATGTGCATGGAAGATGTCTTAGTTACTGTTCTATTACTGTGAAGAGACACCAACTCCTACAAAGTATTTCATTGGGGCTGGCTTAAAGTTCCAGAGGCTTAGTCCATTATCATCATGGTGGGAACATGGTGGCAGGCATGGCAGGTCTAGTGAAACAGTTGAGAGCTGCATCCTAAACCATAGGCCAAGAGAAAGAGACTGACTAGGCCTGACATAAAACTCTGAGACCTCAGAGTCCACCCCCAGTGATGCACTTCCTTCAACATATTCCTCCCGATCCTTCTAATCCTTTCAAAGGGTTCCATTCAAACTACCACAGAAGACAGTAAGCTCTCTAAGGTTCTTGTATTTTTTTTTCCTGTTCTTACACAGCTCTGTGCTTGGAATAAGTGCCAGACACATCTGTGAGACACCCTTTGCTGCTGTGGCACGTAGATGGGCGGTGAGCTCCCCGCACTGAACTTCTGCAGGTGGGTGTATTTCTGCTTATTGTTATGTGTTCACATGGGCATGTGTGTCAGGTGTGCAGCAGGCACATTGTCCACGTAATGAAGGTGAGCAAATCTGATTCTTTATGAAGTTGCATAAAGTACCCAAATCTTTGGGGATGGGTTAGAGTTGGGGACAAAATACAGTAGAGAAATTGATGTGTTTATTGTCTGTTTGTCGGCTAAGCTCCTGCGAGTTAGAAATGGGGCTCCTTGGATGAGCAGGAGTAAAAATGCCTCTTCCTTACAATGTCCAACTTCTCTCAGCAACACCGGCGTGAATGGACAAACACTGAGCGGGTAGCTCTCTTTTTGTTGCTTCTTTTCTGGTTTTGTGGTGCTGGGGAGGAAACCTACGACCTGGTACATGCTATACAAGTGCTATACCACTGAGCTACCTCCCCAGCTTGGATGAAATAGCCGTGAAGTGCTGGTGCCCAGTGTGTAAAATGTGCACTGGTGTTTAGGGAGGAAAGAGTGTTGCTGTTCCACCAAGCAGAATCCGCCAGCGCCATGTTTGTAGAGTCAGTTGAGCAAAGGGCTCCAAGAGAACAGCTCCATTACACAGGAGACCTTCATGGCTGACGACCCATGCACAGACCCTCAGGCTGTGGTTGTGTTTTCATTCTTCTCTTTTCCCATAGGATCATGGCCAATCAACTTGGCCTTCTCATAGGAGTGATCTTCATGGCCAGCCCCATGTTGGGAATGACTCCCTGTTCTTCTGATGGCCGGATAGCCTTATTTCGCATCTGTAACCTTACCCAGATTCCCTGGGTCCTCAACACCACTGAAAGACTTCTGCTCAGCTTCAACTTCATCAGTGTGGTCAATGCCACATCATTTCCATTCCTGGAGCAGCTCCAGCTGCTGGAGCTGGGGACCCAGTTCACACCCTTGACCATTGGCCAGCAGGCCTTCAGAAACCTGCCCAATCTTAGGATCTTGGACCTGGGCCAAAACCAGATTAAAGTCCTGAATCCAGATGCCTTTCAGAGACTGCCCCATCTCTTGGAACTTCGCTTATTTTACTGTGGCCTCTCCAGTGCTGTGTTAAGTGATGGTTACTTCAGAAATCTAAATTCTTTAGTTCGCTTAGACCTCTCTGGCAACCAGATTGACAGCCTTCATCTCCATTCTTCATTTCAGAACTTGAATTCCTTAAAAGCCATAGATTTTTCTTTCAATCAAATATTCACTCTATGTGAGGATGAACTCAAGCCCCTGCATGGCAAAACACTCTCTTTCTTTGGCCTCAAATTAACTAGGCTGTTCAGCAGAGTCTCTGTGGACTGGGAGACATGCCGGAACCCATTCAGAGACATGTGGCTAGAAACTCTCGATCTCTCTGAAAATGGCTGGACAGTGGCCATCATGGGGAACTTCAGCAATGCCATCCAGGGAAGCCAGGTTTCCTCTTTGATTCTCAAGTACCATATTATGGGTTCTGGCTTTGGCTTCCAGAACATCAAGGACCCTGAGCAGAGCACATTTGCTGGCCTGGCCAGGAGTTTAGTGCTCCAGCTGGATCTTTCACATGGATACATCTTCTCCTTGAATCCCCGAGTGTTTGAGACACTGAAGGATTTGAAGGTTCTGAACCTTGCCTTCAACAAAATAAACAAGATCGCAGATAATGCCTTTTATGGACTTGACAGCCTCCAGATTCTCAATATGTCATATAATCTTCTGGGAGAACTCTATAATTCCAACTTCTACGGGCTTCCTAGGGTAGCCTACATTGATCTTCAAAAGAACCACATTGGGATCATCCAATACCAAACATTCAGGTTCCTGGAAAAGTTGCAAACCTTGGATCTCCGTGATAATGCTCTTAAAACCATTAATTTTATTCCAAGCATAGAGACTGTCCTTCTGGGTGGCAATAAGCTGGTCAGCTTGCCACACATTCGCTTTTCGGCCAACTTCATCGAGTTAGCTGAAAACAGGCTAGAAGACCTATCTGACCTCTACTTCCTGCTGCAAGTCTCCCAGCTCCAGTTTCTCATCCTGAATCAGAATCGCCTTTCCTCATGCAAGGCAGACCATGCCCCTTCAGGGAACCCGAGCTTGAAACAGCTTTTCCTCACAGAAAACATGCTGCAGCTAGCCTGGGAGACTGGGCTCTGTTGGAATGTTTTTAAAGGCCTTTCCAGCCTCCAAACCCTTTTTCTGAATAATAACTACCTTAATTTCCTTCCACCTGGAATATTTAGCGACTTGGTTGCATTAAAGCGGCTCAGTCTTAGTGCTAACAGGCTGACTGCTCTCTCTCCTGGCAGTTTCCCTGCTAATTTGGAGATTCTTGATATATCGAGAAATGAGCTTTTCTCTCCTGATCCTGGTTTGTTTTCTTCACTTCATGCCTTGGACATAACTCATAATAAGTTCGTCTGCGATTGTGAGCTTAGCACGTTTATCCTCTGGCTCGGCAAAACCAATGTCACCCTGCGGGGTTCTCCTGCAGACATACGCTGCATGTACCCCGACTCGCTGCTAGGGGGCTCGCTCTACAACATTTCCACCAAGGACTGCGATGAAGAGGAAGCCTTGCTGGCCCTAAGGTTTTCCCTTTTCCTCCTGTGCACCATCACTTCCAGTCTGTTCCTCGTCACCACCCTCATAGTCATGAAGTTCCGGGGGGCTTGTTTCCTGTGTTATAAGACCATCCAGAAGCTGCTGTTCAAGGACGAAGTCCGGAGTTTGGAAACTGGTACATACAGATACGACGCCTATTTTTGCTTCAGTAGCAAAGACTTTGAATGGGCACAGGATGCTTTGCTCAAATACCTGGATGTTCAGTACAGTTCCCGAAACAGGCTCAGGCTGTGCTTTGAAGAAAGGGACTTCATCCCAGGGGAAAACCATATCTCCAACATCCAGGCGGCCGTCTGGGGCAGCAGGAAGATAGTGTGTCTAGTGAGCAGGCACTTCCTCAAAGATGGCTGGTGCCTGGAAGCCTTCAGGTACGCCCAGAGCCGGTGTCTCTCTGAACTCAAGACTGTACTCATCGTGGTGGTGATGGGGACCTTGTCACAGTATCAGCTGATGAGGCATGAGCCTATCAGGGGGTTTCTACAAAAGCGACAGTACTTAAGGTGGCCTGAGGACCTCCAGGATGTTGGCTGGTTTCTCCATAAGCTCTCTAGGCACATACTAAAGGAAGAAAAGGAAAAGACGGGAAACAGCTCCATTCAGTTACAAACCATAACAACGATTTTCTAGCGGAAGGAGCACTTTGCAATTGCCACAATTAACTGTCCACAGTCGCTTGTGCACAACCGCTTGGGGGTCCTTCCCAGGGGCTGATATCTGGCTAAGAAAACAGCATCAGCCCCTTGATTTTCATGTCAACAGGGTGCTTTGTCTCACTGACCTCCAGATGGAAACCTGCGGCTAGCTGCCTCTAAGGGTTCCCATTCACCATTGATCTCCTTTCAGGCCCAACAACATTGTCTCCTTCCATCCTATTGCACACTTACAGCCTCCTCGATGGGAAGGGCACCTTAGGAGGAGTTACAGGCGGCTTCATGCCCTCTGTGCCATTCAGTTCAAGAACAGGCCACTCTGTAGAACATGGACAGCAAAACGGGTCCTTCTGTGGCCAGTGCTGAGAGCGGCTCTCAGCCTACCTTAGTGAGGAGAAGCTGGATGGAGGCAGCCCCCTTGCTGTAGCCATAATGAACTTACTTCCTACTATGACCCTGTTTTTGTGGGCCACGGCCATCTTTCACATGAGACCTCTCGGCTCATGCCCTTTCCCCTCTCTTCCCCACATCTGTACAACAGCTGTCACATCAGCTACGCAACAGCTGTAAAAAGGACATGGATTTCACACACTGGCTTCTTATTGAGTTCTGATTCTTCGCTTTCTTAGCTGTGTAACTCGAGTACGCTATACCATGGCTGGGCCTCAGTGCTTTCTCTCCTGTAGGCCTGACAATACCTACCTCATAAGCATGCTGTGAACGGCCATTGGCCAGAAGTGTCATGGCTCTTGTGTCTTTTCCTTAACTGCCCTAGTGAGCATAGGAGAAGAAACATACTGAAAGCCCTGTAGACTCTGTAGTGATTTCTTTGAATTTGTATTTTTCAATCCTTAAAAAAAAACTGTATATTTTTCATTATAATTTTTGTGTGTGTGTTTATTGATATGGCAATGGTTCCCTGCAAAAGCATTAAGAAACATTAAACCAAAGAACATGTGTCACAGTGCCCTGGCCTCTCACCCTAACCCTCCACACGGAGTGTACTGCTGGGCCAGCTGTTACAGCCTGAAAACAGAGAGGGGGACTCAGCACCTAATGTGCCACCCCATACCCTCACCTGACAGACACACACACACACACACACACACACACACACACACACACACACACACCAGATTCTTTGACCATTTCTTACCCATGTGTCTGAGCTAACCCTGCAGCTGGCAGAACACCAGTCCTTGTGCAAACAACACATATCCCCCTCTACTTCTCTTTTCTGGAATGTTCTCCCATGTCTTCCCATCCATTCTCCATGTTCTTTGAACTCCAGTTTAGAAAGACCCCATGAATTCTTCTAAGCCAAAGTCCTCTGCCCTTTATGTTCTGAAAACTGTTGGTACAATCTCAATTATTTCTAGTGTAGGACGTACTCCTTGATGCCCCCTGGACTATAAATTCCAAGGGTTAGGCCCTGTGCCCTGTGCCCTACCGTCACTAATCATGGCATTACCTGTGCCTGAGGGCCACGTGGGAGTCTTCCATCCTGTCCAAGTTTCCTTCTCCACTAACTCCCACCAGGGTCATTGTCCTATGGTAGCATGAGTGCTTCTTTCTGGTGGCCTTGGATTTCCGTCACTGAAATGTATGCCAATGATGTGAGGACACTCCACCTGTGAACCCTGTTGGCCAGGCTTGTTTGTTTGTTTACCTGTGTGTCCTGGCCCAGGGTGGGTCCTGGTCCATGGTAAGTGAGGTGCCTGGTGACAGCCACCTTCCTAGGTGTCAGTGTGTCTGTCTTCTGCTCTTGAATCTCAGGGAGGGTTAGGGCAGGGCTAGGCTGTGGGAGAGACACCCTTAGAGAAACTGAGGGCAGAAAAAGGCAGGAGAGCCCACATGCTCAGGGAAGCACCGGCCTTCATCTTGTGGAGGAGACAGTCTCGTCTGGAGCAGCCAAGAGCTGTGCTGGAATGGAGAACTAGGTATGGAGAGGCAGGAAAAGAGCCCTGGGTTATCCATGGAGAACTGGACCCAAGCCTCCTGCCAGTGACAGGCACATCCACCGCTGCTGGGGACAAAGGAAGACACTACTGGGCTGGTCCAACCTCACCACTCTTCTGTTCACCAGCCTTGGCTCTGCGCACACTTTGGGGATGCTGTGATGCTCAGGATGTCTTGGCAGAGCTTCTCCCTGGAGCGAGGTAGTGGCTGCACCAGCCGAAGAAGGCAAGAGCAGGGAACGTGTAGGCATGCAGCTTCATGAGTCTGCCTTCTTTCCCTTTCCACCTCTGTTTCTAAGTATGCACCTTGTGGGCGCCTGTCTGTCGTGTGACTGACCTCCACGCTGGCTTAACTCAAATGGTGTGGCTTCTTTCTTCTCCTGTCTGCTCCTGGCATCTGCTGAGATTCATACTCCGCCCACACTGGGGTTTTTGTTTGTTTTGTGTGTGTGTGTGTGTGTGTGTGTGTGCGTGTGTGTATTTTTTAAGTTAAACATAACAAAATTATCCTCAAGCAAAAAAAAAAAAAAAAAAAAAAGGATTTTCCACTTCTCAGCAAGAAAACAGAAAGATATTTGTTCCCTTTAGCTACTAGAGAAATGTAAACAACAGCCACATTGGTATGGCACCACCCACTCATCTGAATGGCCAAAATCAAGATGGCAAATCAAAGGCACGGAACAACAGAAACTCCTTGGTTGATGGTGAAGATGCAAATTAGCATCTTTTCAGAAAGCAATTATCTTTTCCTGAATTCATACCTGTCCCACACATACCAGACTGTGTGGTAGCCCACCAGATGCTTTCTTGGCATCATTTACAGTAGCCAATTCAGGAAACAACTTTCTTGTCTGTTAGCCATAAATGAACAGACTGTGGTCACTGAGAACTACACAGAAACTTCAGTAGCTGAAATTAACTATAACCACAGGAGCCAATCTCACAACTGCTGGCAACGAAGAATAATGGTTATGTGTGAAGTCTTGAAAGACGTCACCCACCCATGGTGACAGTGTTGATGAGCCTTTCGGAAGGGACTGTAGATACTGGGTAGGCTCCATGTCTTGATCTGGGCAGCACTGACCAAGTGCACATCCTTCGTGTTTCTGTGCACTCTGGGGTCTGTTCTCTTTTCTCTGAGGTAAAAATCAGTTTAAAATCAAAGATGCTTAAGAGGCAAGAGCACTTTTCTCATGTCAGTAGACCAGATGGGGCAAAGACCTCATCCCCAAACACCTCAGGTGTTTGGGGGAGGCCCTTGGGTTATTTCCCTGGGTTGACTCCAACAAAACAGTGATTTCTCTGGGGGCTTTGGGAGTATGCATCTTTGGCATTAATTTAATTTTTTTTAATATTTATGTAGTGTGCGTGTGTGCACCATGGCACGTGTGTGGTGATTGGAAGACAATTTGTGGGAATTAGTTCTCTTCTTCCACCATGTGAGCTACAGGGTTTCGACTCAGGTTGTCGGGGGTGGTAGCCAATCCCTTTACCCACCGAGCTATCATTGAGCCATTTCATTGGCACCTTTGACACTATTCAGTGTTTAACACCGCATATTTTGTTAATGAGTCTTTAAATAGGAAAAATAAAATAAAATCAAGATATGTAGAAGTCAAAGAATATGGCAATTATCACCCAGGATTTATTTTATTCACTATTTTTTCTCTTGCAAGACAGAGCCTTACTCTGTAGCCCAGGTTGGGATTACAAGCATATGCCACCGCACTGGCTCGTAATTTTTAAATTAAACAAGCAGAATCGAACAATTATTTAAACTGATGAGTATATGTGAACAGATCGTGCAGGGCTGGCACAGCAGCTCAGCAGATAAAGGAGCCTGCCGTGCCAGCCTGGTGACATAAGTGTGATCCTGGAAACCTACACAAGGTGGGAAGAGAGGACTGCCTCCACAGAGCTGTCCTCTGACCTCTACACAAACCTGGCACAAATGCAAACCTGCGCACTTACATCATGTAAGTTCACACATACACAGCAATATTAAATCATTTTTAAGATCGTATAGATGTGTGTGTGTTTTATATTTGTATATATATTTGCTTTGTTTTCTTTGAGGTTAAAGGATCATTTAATGTTTTACTTAGCAATTAACCATTTTATTGCTCATCAGCCACAATAGCTCTCATTTAGATAGAGCCTTAAGGAAATTCAGCATTTTTATTTTATAGAAAATTCCATGGAAAGAAGTCGCTAAGGCTGTTGCAGTCCTATCAGGCAGCATGGCCTGGGCAAATCAGACAAGGTGGCTTTATTCCTGAAACAGGGGACTCTGGCTCAAATGGCTGGAAACCATGCTTCTTTTCCCAGTTCAGGCCATAGGGCTCTGTTTTCCCGTCTCCACCCCAGGAAGGCCACCTCACTGAGACGTGATAAAAAACAGTGACATCATGTCTCACTGGGACTCAGCCTCACTTCAGGAAGCAGGTGCTTTGGCAGAGAGGAGCCTGGGCCTTTTTTTTCCACTGTCATGACCTGGGTTTGCTGCTCAAAAAGTCCTCAGGGCTTCACATTCAAGGCTGCCTGTATGGTTTTCCCAATGACCTAGGCTGTTAATGCCCGGCTCTTGGTACTCGCCTCAGCAGCAGCTGTGTTACACTGCCAGCATCTTCTAAGTCTGCAAGTCATGCCAAGCCTGGAGGGATTTACACAGGCACTTTGCCACCAGTGCGGCCCCTGAGAAGATAAGAGAAGCTTTTGGGAGAGGGACCTAGAAATCACCACTTGGGTCAGGGAGTCCTATGTAGCTTCACAGCCAATAATATACCTACCAGCACCTAAGTCGTCTGTGCTCTTTGTTATGTAGGCTATCCCAGAAATCTTGTGGTGTGGAACCTCCCAGCAACCGCTGATAGAAAAGTCAGGTATTTTACCTTATCAAGGGATTTCTCTGAAGATTCTTCTCTGTCCCCCCTCCTGCATGCTGTCCACAGTAGCTTACTTGTTCATGAGTTTCTTCCCTCCCTCCATCCTTCTCTTCCTCCCTCCTTCCATCCTTCTCTCTCTTCCTCCATCCATCCCTCCCCTCCTCCCTTTCTCCCTTCCTTCCTCCCTCCATCTATGCCTCTCTCCTCCATGCCCTCTCTCTTACTGAGGTCTCTGTCCAGTTTTAAATCCCCTCAAGGCTCCATCATACTGTATCTAATACGAAGGACTGTCCTGCCTCAAGGTCTCAAGGTTTGATCACAGCTCCCATGTGAAGGTGTCTCTCCTAAAAAAAAAAAAAAAACTCATTCCTGAAGGTAATTTTGTGTCGGCGCCTTTCCAGAACCAATCCACCTGCTGTTTTTTTCTAATGAAGAGGTCACTACCAGACCGAAGAGAGGAGTTGACCCAAGTCTGGATGGGTGAACCCATCAGTTTGCCCAGCTTACTTAAAGAGCATGGCTGATTCAAAGCCAACCAGAGCACCAGAAGTATCTAGAGCGATGGACCAACATACTGAGTTGGATATGACCTCGGCAGGTTATAAGCGAGTCTTCCATCTACAGTCAACCTTCCTACAACCCAGGAGAGGGCAGGGCCTTGGGAGCCTCCCTCCTCTCTCTAGGAGCAGATGTTTTGAGCATGGTCTTTTGTGAGGTCTTTTGCTAGTGATCACAGTTGCTTTAATTCAAGATGGCAGTGGCCATGTCCACCCCAGAAGAAGCAGCAACACAGCAGTTGGGCTGCCCTTCCACTATTTGTTTGCAGGCCAGGCCAGCCATGTTTCATATATTCAGATACAGTTCGATGGCAGCTGTACGGAGTACCATCATTTCCTCATGAGGTATGATTTGACTGTTCATCTATCTTATCAACAATGTCTTTAATGTATAAGAATCCTTTTGGTTTTGTTTGTTTGTTGTTCTTGTTTTGTTTTTTCAAGACAAGTTTTCTCTGTGCAGCCCTGGCTGTCCTGGAACTCGCTTTGTAGACCAGGCTGGCCTCTCCTCTCAAAATAGTACAAGCTTATTAATGGAGGAAGTAAGGTCAGTGTGCTTTTTTGACAAGTGTAACAAGACGACAGAATTTATGAAGCACTGCAGTACAAAAATGTACTTATATGCAGTCTGTTCATATAATAAGGCCACCTGGGGCCTGTTGGTTATGGGCCTTGAATTTGTTTTTTGTTTGTTTGTTTGTTTGTTTGTTTTGTTTTTGTTTGTTTTTTGTTATCCAGCATTTTCTTTAGCTTCCTTTCTTTCCTCTGCTTCCCCTTCTGGGTTTCAAGGTTCTGCCTGCTACCCTTAGGTGAGGGTAAATGGATTCTTCTCCTTTGAAAGCCCAGTGGGCTATTCATGTGACCATGGTAACAAGGGAGAGTGAGTGGGCCAAGTTCTTGGGTTAATTATTTATGAAATCAGAATGTGGGGCTATGTCTGAAGCATCTCAAGAATGAATTAAAATTTCCAACCGAATGCCAGATATTCATTACAGTGTCTTCTTTTTTTAATTATTATTAATTACACTTTATTCACTTTGTATCTCCCCATAAGCCCCTCCCTTCTCCCCTCCCGATCCCTCCCTCCCCCTTCACACATGCCCCTCCCCAAGTCCACTGATAGAGGAGGTCCTCCTCTCCTTCCTTCTGATCTTAGTCTATCAGATCACATCAGGAGTGGCTGCATTGTCATCTTCTGTGGCCTGGTAAGGCTGCTCCCCCCTCAGGGGGAGGTGATCAAAGAGCAGGCCAATCAGATTATGTCAGAGACACTCCCTCTTCCCATTACTATGTAACCCACTTGGACACTGAACTGTCATGTGCTACATCTGTGCAGGGGTTCTAGGTTATCTTGGTTATCTAGGTTATCTTGGTTATCTAGGTTATCTAGTTCTTGGTTGGAGTATGAGTCTCTGGGAAGTTCCCTGTGTTCAAATTTTCTGGTTCTGTTGCTCTCCTTGTGTGGTTCCCGTCCTCTCCAGCTCTTATTATTTCCCACTTCTTACATAAGATTCCATGCACTCTGCCCAACAGTTGGCCATAAGTCTCAGCATCTGCTTTGATAGTCTGCAGGGCAGAGGCTTTCAGAGGCCCTCTGTGGCAGGTTCCTAGGTTGTTTCCTGTTTTCTTCTTCTTCTGATCCAACCTCTTTGCCTTTCAGGGTGGGGATTGAGCGTTTTAGTCAGGGTCCTCTCTCTTGCTTAGTTTCTTTTCACTACAATGAATGGCTGTGGCCCTCTCACCACAATTCCATGGAGTGGGAGGAATTGTATTGCCTCTGGGAAAACTGAAAAACAGCAAGACTGACAGCATGACCTGGGTGATCAGGAAAAAAATGTGATAGAAACAAACAGCTTGGCCTGCACATGAATGGAACAAAAGATTTGGAAAGGAAAGGGGGAAAGGGTGCTGGAGACATGGCTCAGCAGTTAAGAGCACCAAATGCTCTTCTAGAGGCCACAAGTTCAATTCCCAGCACCCACATGGCAGCTCATACCTGTCTTTAACTCCAGTTCCAGTGCTTCTGACAGCCCCACACAGACATACATGAGGACAAACCATCAATGAACATTAAATAAATAAAAATAAGTTATTAAAAAAAAGGAGAAGTAAAAAAATATTTAAATAAAAAATGTTTTAAATTTTTGAAAAAGGGGAGAAGTCACATCTTTAGTCATCAGGGAAATGCAAATCAAAACAACTCTAAGATTCCATCTTACACATATCAGAATGGCTAAGATCAAAAACTCAAGTGACAATACATGCTGAAGAGAATCTGGAGAAAGGGAACGTACAGAGATCCACCTGCTTCTGCCTCTCGAGGACTGGGACTAAAGGCATTGCCACCATGCCTGGCAAGAATCCTTATTTTCGAAGACGTCCAATTGCTGCATTTATGATTAGTATTATAACCTGCCAACAAATTATCTGCCTGCCCTGTAGGCTTAGATTTAAAAACAAAACAAAACAAAACAAAACAAAAAAAAAAACCTACGTTATTTAGGTTTTTGAATGCTTCTACCTTCCTTCCAATTCAGTGACCAGAGGTAGGGGAGAAAGAAGGTTATTAGGAAAAAGGGGGTTGTGGACATTTTCAGATGTAGTTCCTTCGGACAATTCCACTCTTCATTGTCCTGATACCAGCAGCCCAGTCAAATAGCAAACACCAAAGAGCACCGCAAGTCAACAGCAGCAGAAGGGTTCAGCAGAAACAGCAAGACTCTGCCGCACTGGTAGGAGTCACCGAAAGTGCCACGACTCAGCCGGGGGCCACGACTCAGCCGGGGGCCACGAGAAGGCCTCTGGCCCATTTCCCTCTGAGAAGTGTACAGAAAACAAAGACCAGAGAACCGATGTGAACTTTTGGAAGCATAGGGATGCAAAAGTCTTGTCTTCCTGTCTGGGGCTTCTATTTATCCCTTCTCAGAGTCCACACAGGGCTGTTTTTCCAGCTGGCAAAAACCATGCCCCTTGCATGGTTCCATCAAAACATCATGTGTCCTCTCAGGTGTCTGTTTTCAGCTGATCAAGATCATGTGTCCTCTCATGAGCTTGCTTTCAAACTGAGGATGAACTAAAAACATTTCCACATTCCACATTTGGGACCAAAACAACAACAACAACAACAAAAAACCACATAAAAGAAGCCAAAATTTTCACTATATTGTGCCAAGATCATGAGACTATTCATTTCTCACTTTCTGGGGGCCTTTCTAGTGCTTCGTGTTTGTATTTTAAACCCATGGTCTCAAGGCCGCCTCAAAAGTGAAGTTCATGAGGAAGGAGCAAGCTAAGACCGCCCCTGCTGAAGGAACCCTCCATGCAGAGTGTGTTTTGCCTCTCTTGTTTGCCTCTTTCTGAACAGGAGGAATCTCCCAGCAACTTTCTGGGATGGAGGACTGTAGCCTTCATCTTAGTCTATGACAGCGTCTTGCTGAAGCTCCCCACCAAGGAGGAAAGGAACCAGCCTTTTTCAGGCTCTTGCTTTTTTCCGGGCTCTATGTTGGAAAATTCACATACAGGACCTCATTCAAGTCACATGACTAGCTCAGGCAGCGTGGACACAACCCTATTCGACAGAGAAGGAGACAGAAACTCAGAAGCTTGAGCAGCTTCCTATGAATGGTACAAACCTGGATCTCTCTGGCACTTTGCCTGTCCTTTCTCAGCCCCTTACAGGCCCCTTTGCTTTTCTCCTTTCCCAGTGTGCTTTCTGTCTCTTTGCTGGGATGTGGATCCTTCCTCAATGTTGGCAAATTTTGCTCCATCCTAGGAAAGCCCCAGGATACCCCATATCTCAGAGGTCGGAAGATAGTGCCTGGCACTCTAGCCTTTCTCTCTTTCTCACTGTCCAATCAAGATGCTATTGAGAAGAACCAGGCCATGACTTCCAGGTATTCAACATCTTATTTAAGAGAATGGGGGAGTCTTAAAACTGACCTGTTCTAAGACATGGGGAGCAGGGTCAGGGAAGCCACAACCACTGAAGGTCTTGACCCAAGATTCCCATGAAGCTTGCCAAAATGTCAGGTGCCCCAGGGTTTTGCAAGGACACTTGGAATCCTACTCATGTATTCTAACTACAGTTCCATTTTGAAGCCACAGGGATACTTCCAACAGCAAATCCAGTCACCTTGACCTCTAGCTTAAAAATGGACAGTCTCATGTCTCCCAGGCTAACTACCAATGACCTTGACCATCTCATCCTCCTGCCTCCATCTCCCAAATGCTGGGGTTGCAAGCACAAGCCACCACGACTGCTCTGTTCAGTGCTCAGGCTTAGGCAGCTGAGCCGCATTCCCAATCTTGGGCCTCATTGCTTTTTTTTGAATAAAATTCTCAGTGCACCCTTCGGCTTCCAAGGCCATTCGTGAGTGTGTGAAGCGACCAGCAGGGGGCACTGTGGAGACACCCTGGAGAGTGAGCCATCAACCTCGGTGTGGTCTCTCCCACTCCCCTGCACTCCCCTCAGCACCACCGTTTCTGCGAAGGTTGTGTGAGTCATTGGTGCAATCACAGGTCCGGGTGTACCCAGAGCCCGCTGGAGGCTTGCCCAGCTGGAGCGCCCGCAGAGAGCCTGCTCTTTGTCTGCTGCTCTCTGTTTCGTCTCTGCCTGAAGTGGTCAGCACAGCGCTGTCTGGCACCTGTGAGCAATATCCGTAAGGGAAGGAAAGAGGGAAGGAGGGAGAGCTGGGCTGCAAAGAGGCCTGGAGCTGCTGAGGGAGAGAGGGCGGAGGTCAGAGTAATCGCCAAAATCGGTTCTGAGCTAATCCTTTAGACTCAGTGCTAAGAACGAGAAGATGTCATTGATGGATGGTAAGCTGAAGGGACACCGTCCGATTAGTATTTTGAAGACATAATCCTCTGCAGTTAAGGCTTCAAAGATACAGAACAGAGGGTTTACTTAATAGAATGTCTTTGCTCCTTGGGGACTCAGGCAGCTAGAGATGAGGACAGAGAGAACAAGCCCCAGCAGTGGGAGTCCAGTGCGCTAACCTGGCCTGGGGATGGGGAGCCACAGCTGAGCAAAGAATGGGATGACAGGGGCTCTGGGGTTGCAGAATGAAGCCAGGAGTTATAGAGGGAGCCAGAAGTTGCAAAGAGGCCACAGCTGGTGGAGAGCAAAGGACACCATCCGTGTGAAGAATGCAGAGTGTGTGCCTTGGCTTCCCTTTCCTGTCTGTGACACTGGCATCCCGTGAGAACTGTGCACCTATCCTTGTCTTCACAAAGTTGGCTACTGCCCCATTGTAGCGAAATACATCTGCGTTGTTTGCGCTGGAGTTCTTTCTAGCCCATGTTTCTTTCTGCACACAAGACGCGTGCTAACTCACTATTTTATGTGTTTTACTACGCTTTGTGACATTGAATGTAAGGGAAGAACTTGATCACTGAGCTGCCCATTGAACTGCCAATCCCCCTGCCTCAGCTTCCTAGGTAGCTGGGATTAAAGACCCACAACTCGAGGTCTGACTTTCTATTGTTTTTGATAAACTTTCTCCATCAGATTCGTGTGCGTCACATATAAAGCCCATCTTGTTTATAGTTTCGGTTGAGAAAATTAAATTCTCCAGGTCTGTAATGGAAAGAAACGGTCACTTCTTGTAAGAGCCCTGCATGGAGGAGAGCGGCCAGTGGATCACGCGTTTATGTGTTTATCAGGCAGTGACGTAATTGACATTACAGTGAGCACTCTGGAATTCTTTCTCCCTCGGCTCCCTCCTCGTTAATTACACTTGACTTCTTTGGAAAGAAATTTTTCCTTGAAGTGTTCCATCGTCTGAGTCAAGCTTGGAGCAAATCTTTTCGGGGGAAAAAAACTGAGCTAAAATTGCTTCAACAGTTTCTGACTGATGGGATGTTGGAAAACACACATGCAACCCTCCCCCAGCCCCACTTTTAAAGAGGAGGAAGAAAAAACACTGATCTATTTTTACACCCACGTTAAGTCACCAGCCGTGGAGCTATAAACTCCAAACTTGGCAAGGCTGGGGCTGACATCTTTGAAGAGGTAAACCCAGCTGGCTGGAAAGAAAAAGGCCACAGCCGTTACAAAAGTTGAAAACCCCGCATCCTGAGTCTACAGAGAGAAACCTTCCTACCCTGAATTCCAGCAGAGCTCGTTAGAGGAGCCAGGCTCTGAAGCTTTAGGGGTGTTGCTGGGTGCTGGTTCTGCTCATTATAAACAAACCGGAAGAAAAAGAAACCATGGCAGCTTGGTGAGAAAAGCGCTCACTCCCACGCCTGCGCGTTAAAGACCCAGGCCCTCAGGAGCTGCGGAGACAATAGCAGGTGCTGTGTCTGGACTGACGGACGTTTTAAATCTGCATTTAAAGGCACAACTGTGTGGTCCAGGTTATGAGAGATGTGGATGGCAAACCTGAGGGAGGAAGGAGGACGCCAGTACATCTAATTTCCTCAAATGTGCCCGCAAGGTAGGATGAGGTATCCCCTGAGGAAAGAAAGTTCCAGACGTGGGTAGAACATGGGGCCGGGATCAGAGGGCCCAAGTCATCACAGTTGGAGCTGGTCACCTCTCCAAGGCTCAGTTTCTTCTTGCCAGAGCTGTTGTGATGCCTGTTATAAAGTATGTGTTCAGTCAATGTGAGCTGCGTGTAGGCAGATGGCAGAGACAGACAGCACACTCAGCCTCTGGCATTTTTTACACTTAGGCCAAGCCTGCTTCTTCAGGTCTCAGTTTTCTAGTGTGTAAAATGGGGATGAGAGCTGAGAGTGGCGCTCAGTTGGTAGAGCATGCAGAAAACCCTGGGTTTGCCCTCCTGGCACCGCATAAACCATTGCATGTGATCCCAGCCCCCAGGCAATGGTGGCAGAAAGATCAGGCCCTCAAGGTCATTCTTGACTATGTAACAAGTTCAAGGCCAGCCTGTGCTATGTGAGACTCTCTCTCAACAGTTAAGAAACAAACAAACAAACAAACAAATATATAAATGCAAGAAATGAGTTTGATGGTTGACCTGGTTTTGTGTGGTTTACTTAAGCACACCCAGGCTCCCAGGCGTCCTCTGCTGGTTCAGACCCTCCTTTCCCAGCATGAGTGATCAACTAATAAACCAACCACGGAGTTTGTAAACTGGAAAGCACCACAAAAACACTGGTTTGCTCCGTGAATATGTAAACATAAAATCCCCAGCCCAGTGAGTGAGTACTGTGCTCATTTCTTCCCAAAGGCACGCGTACACTGAGCGCAGGCCCTCTCTCTTCAGGTCATAGCGGTCTCTCAGCTCATAGGTTGAACATCGGCACTGACAAAGATTCTTGTTTCTTCCCTTGCCACTGAATCCTGTGCTCCACAGGGCCAACCTCTGGGTTATCTCACTATCTTAAAGAACCCAATCTGCTTAAAATCCTGTTACATCAGCTTGGGGCAGATTGTCTTTGAGAGTCCTCATGTTCAAAGCCTGTCTTCAGCAGGAATCCTACCCAATCATTTGACAAAATCTCCTCAGGCTGGTGTGCCCTGCTAGTAACAGTCCACTCACCCACCGACACCCATCCTGCTGCTTGGCTGTAAACCCCACTTGTTCTAGTTGGAGTCCCGGAAGCTCAGTCCCTTCCCTTCCCCCTGCAGCGGTCCTTCTTCCTGGCCCTGAGGAATGCTGATTGTCTCATTCTGAACAAGTCATTCACTGTTTTCTTTAACCTATCACCAAGAGTCGAGGAGCCCTCTCAGCAACATTGCTACTAGCAGCAATAAATCTCCTGCGACAAGGGATAATGAATGTCACTGCTGGGTTTTGATCCCATGGCTGACACCTCTTTCTTGGCATCCAGGAACTCATACAACTTGGTTCCTGAAGCAGGTTCAAACATGGTCCCTCTCCATCTGTCCTCAACTGCCCTTCCCTGCCTGGTAAGTTCCTCAGGCCCCAGCTCTCTCCCACATGGGCCCTCTCCAGCCCCAGACTACCACCCTGCCAAGGCTTCCCCTCCTCTGAGGGACCATTTATTTGTCTCCCAGTATGGTGCTGGCTCTAAGGCTGTGTCATTAGATCTGGATTAGGGACTTTACTGTTGTCTAAATGTCATAATCTATCTCAGGCACTGTGTAGTCAGGTGCCGTTATCTGCTTTGAGCAGGATTTATTAAGTTGGAAGAGATTCTCCAGTGAAGTCCATCTTTGGTGTCTAAACAGCTTCTCTGAACAGCCTGGCTGAGATTAGGCCATGGGGCCTTGGTGTCTCAGTCCTTCCTGAAGGGCTGGATCCAAAAGAACCTTTGGAACCTTCCAGCAACGTCCGTATCCTCAAGGGTGTGGCCAGCATTTTTTGGAAGAGGGCAGATATGAAGGACCTTAGAGAGGCGCCTCTCCAAAGCTGGGGGGAAAATACCTGTGAGTTCTGCCTACTCCTTATGCTCCAGACACTCAGCTGGTGTGGGTGTTTGAGGAACAGTTTGGAAAGCTACAGTTTGAAGGGTCCCCTCAATGCCCTTGTGTTGCTGGACATACTGGTACATGCTTTTAATCATAACACCCGGGAGGCAGAGCAGGTAGATTCCAAAGAGTTCAAGGCCAGCCTGGTCTACAGAGCAAGTTCTACACTAGCCAGGGCTACATGGTGAGACCATGTCTCAAAAAGCCTGTGAGTTGAGGGCTTGGTCGACAGCCCATGGTGATACTAAGCACTGATGGAGCCTCGGGGAGGCTATCAAGAGGAAGTTAGGCCATCGAGGAACATCCTTGAGGGGTGGGTACCTTAGTCCTTTCCCCCGTCTCTTTGCTTTTATATTTTCACATGCTCCCACTGCTTTGTCCTTTGGCAACAGGCAAAGGGGAAAGGTGATCATGGGCCGCAACCTCAGGAACAGTGAAAGAAGCCTTTCCTCTTCATAACCTGGTACTCAGGAATTTCATCAGGAACCTGACTAGCACAGTGCCCAGCCCCGTGGGGTGCTGTTAGAAAGGAGAGCAAGGCAGGCGCTGTCTCCAGGTTGTCTCAGCCTTCAGGTAGGCACTTTCCTAAGCACTCTGGGACCGGCCTGGGAGAAACTACCTGAGACTCACATTTGCCCATCGCTCTGTGCACACTTAAGAGCACTAGCGAGAGAGGTAAGCTGGACACACAGCAGTTAAGGAGTCTCCAGAGTGAGTTTGAGGACAGCCAGGTGCAAGGAAGAGGAACAAGAGTTAGCCCTGGAGGGTGAGCGGATGCTAGGTAGATGGCTACAGGGACCCTTGGTAGCACTCACTCTTGTCCCAGAACCATCCTGAGTGCCTTCACATGGTTTCTACAGCACACACCCAAAGACCCTCTGCTGCCCAATGTCTTGCTGAAGTGCCCAACCAGGTAACTACCCCAGGTAAGTTTGGGTGAACATGGCCGGGAACAGCAGTGGGAAGAGCATTTAGTGTGGAGTCAGGAGACGGAGCCTCACTTTTTCACCTACAAAATGGGTCAGTGAATTCCATCCCCCCAAGAAAGCGCCTCTGACAACTCTAAGGATTTTCTGACACTGTTGCCTTTTAATCAGGTAGGCACATTCGGACGATGAGGCAGGGATGTCAGAAGCAAGACTGCAGGTCCCTCAACAGAAACCTGCTTTCAGAGTCCTCAGCCTTTCACCTGAAGTCAGAGCCGAGAGGAGACCGCTGAGCACCCACCTCAGGGCCAAAGCTGTTGAATGGGCTCCTCCTCTTGGGCCTCTGCGGCCATTCTTCTCGTTGCCCCCAGGTGGCGCTGCAGGACCACAGCCCTGAGCCACCTCTCTGGCCCCCAAGCTCAGGTGTCCTTCCCCCAAGCCGGCCTCAGACCCTAAGGGAGGAACCAAGAGACCAACACTTAAATTCTAGGCTTGGCTGTCTTCCAGCACCCCAAAAACTTCTGAGGGCCTTCCAAATCAATTCGACCCAAAGGCATCTAGCGTGTCTCTGCCATCTGCCATCAGAAGGCACAGGGCTTTGAGCCTGGCTGTTAGAATTCACAGCCAACACCCAGCTGGTCCAAGCCCAGAGGCCTACTTCTCTCCAGTACTCTAGAAAGCCCAGCACAGACACAGACGCCTGGGCCTCAAGGAGAAAAATCCCTATGTGCTCAAGTCACTCAAACAAACAACAAACTAAAACAAACAAAAACACAGATGCTGGCTTTTCACAGACAGAACCATCTGGCTGGAATCACAGCTCACAACCTCCACCAATGTCCCTTCTGTTAGTTCTCCAGATGACTGCAAAAGAACACCACACACACACACACATCACACAGATGCACACACAGAAAGACACACACAAATACACACATACATGCACACAGAGACACAAAGAGACACATACATACATACATACATATATGCATACACACATACATACATAGACACATACACATGCATCCACAGAAACACAGACACATCAGACACACACAGATGCACACACAGAAACACACACAAATACACACACACATGCACATACATACATACATACATACATAGACACATACACATGTATCCACAGAAACACATACACACAGAGATATATACACACAGAGAAACACAGACACTCACACATAAACGTATACACAGACATAAAGACACAGACATGGATGCCACAATCACACACATATAATAACACACACCTCTTCATACACCACACATCCTACATAGGTACCATGAATACACCATTCACCACACACTTTTGTGCATACACAACACATAGGCCACAGACACATCACATATGCAACACACAACACACATACTACATACGCCCACATATCCATCATACACCACACACACACACACACACACACACACACACACACACATTATCCCACTCACACATAACACGCTATATACCACATGTTACCACTCATGCAGCATATATATATATATGTGCCCACGCAGCCAGCACACATCCTACACACACACGGTACGTACCGTACACAGACATACATAACAGACATGCAGTATGCGTAACACACACTGCGCACAATCCACCCTGTGCATCTTCTGAGAGGGAAGTCTCCCCCTGCCTTGAATCTCCACTGGTGTACCCAGCTTCATGCCTTTCCTCCCAGTGGGCACAGGAAGGGGTACGGCCCATGGCCCAGCCTACCCACAGGCATCGGGAGGCGGTGGGCACCTGGTGGCAGTGGGCTGAGAACATGCCAGAAAGTCTGATAAATCCTTTGCTGTTTTTGCAGAGTCCTGCGGTAATCAAAAGAAAAGGTAGCCATTGTAGGGCGATGGAAAGGAAAAGGTTAAACCCGATCAGCCTTGAACTACAATCCTCACTATGCTTCGTTTGACCTTGACCCTGGGTGATATTGAGACAGACTTTGTTTGCCGTATTCTTGGAGGCCCATGCAAGCAGGAGCAGCACATGCCTGAACTCCTGTTCCATCACCCTCTGTCTGTAAGGACAGGACTGATAACCTTAAGAGCAAGCTAGAAGCAGAAGCCGGCACAGCCCGGGAACCCAGGCAGCCAGAAACACCTAAGATTCGACTAAACCACATCTGGGAAATCAGAGTCTTCCAGGCTCTAGGCCCAGCCACCCAGCCACTTCTGCGTAGGGGGCCACTGTGGTGTGAATGGAGGCCACAAGCCCCGCTGGCCAGCTCCAGGAAAAGACTCCAACAAGAACAGGGAATGGGGAAGCCTGAGCCCCGCCTTGTGGCTGGGGTCGGTGATAAATGCCAACGTGAAAGGCAGCAGATGTCATGTCCCCTCACGGGACACTGTGACCCACGGCTCCCCACGGCTCCCCACGGCCATCCCCACGGCCATCCCCACGGCCATCCCCACGGCAGGTGAACACAGAGAGCTCAGTGTCTCTGCCTGGTGTCACAGCACACATGTGGACTCGAAAGACAACTTGTAGCAGTCAGTTCTCTGACAACACGCACCCCAGGACCTGGGCTCAGGTATCAGGCTTAGCGCCAAGTGCCTTTACCTGCTGAGCCATCTCGCTGACCCCATTCTTCGTTCTTCAGTTGAGATAAGGTCAGCTCTCCAGGTTGGTTTGAGTTCAACCTCTGGCCTTTCCCTCTTCAACAGCAGAATGGCCTGAGTCTTCATCACTGACTGATATCTGCAAGGGGCTATTTGTGGAAGTGGGTGGGACAGGACTCAGGCAACTTCCTCCGCTCTTGACCATCTCTGTGATTTAGATCTTGAAAGCCCACCTGCTAAAGGTTTGGCAGCCAGCACATGCCTCGGGGAGGTAGAGCCTGGCAGAAGGAAGTTAGATCACTGTGGGGGCAGGGCGGGGCTGAGGGGATAGTGGGACACTTCAGTCTCGTTCCCTCTTTTCTTCCTTGCTTCCAGGAGGAGAGCAGCCTCCTCTCCTATGTGCCCAGCCATGATGTCCTGTGCCACCACAAGACTGAAAATTACAGGGCCAAATGGCTACGGACACAACTTCTGAAAGTAGGAACCAAAACAAACACATCCCTCGTTCGAGCTAGTTATCACTGATGGATATTTTGTGACATCAACAGATAGTTTAACAAACTGTGATGTCATTCAGAGCTCCTGACTGAGGCAGGAAGTCAGCGTGTTTTCGGGTTTCTCGGTCATGTCCCTGCCTCTCCAACTGAAGAGGTCAACAAAGAAGGAATGGCACAGGCAGCCTCAAAGGCTTTTTTTGTGCTATGCAGGTGGCACCAGCTGATCCTGCCTCCTGGCCGCACATGTCTCTCCTCCTGTGGAATTAAGAACTCCCCTCCTCACCTCTGGGTAGGCCTGGGCACCTGCCTCAACCAACCTAAGAAACATAACTTCTAGACCCTGGCAGTTTTTCTTTCTGGAGGGCAGCAGCTCTGTAAACCTCTCCTTCTCATCTGAAGAATGAGAAGGGGCAGAAACTCTCCTTTGCGCCCCGAGCCACTATCCATGTTCTGCGAGGCCAGCCTCAGGACCTGTCCTCATTCTTCTCAGGCCTTCTCTTCCCACTGCACGACCTGGGCTCAGGAGCCATCTCTTCCCTCTGGCCCCTCGTCCTTGGCTCTGCTCAGGCCAGGCCCTGTTGGAAACACATGAAGCTGCCAGAGCTGAGATTCACAGGGATGAGGTCATGGGTGAATTTTTTGCAGATGGAGCTCAAGGTTCCCCCAGAGATCTCAGAAATGTTGAGACCCAGCGTTCTTCCCAGGACTGGGACAAAGAGCTTGCTGCCCCCCGGCCCCACCTGTGTCTGTCACATCAGCTCCCAGCAGCAGTTACATAGTGACTTCGCCTGCACAAGAGAAGCTCTGGGACAGGAGGGAAAAGCAATGCCCCTCCCTCTCTCCCTCCTTCCAACCCTCCCTTTTCCCTTCCCTTTCTCCTCTCTCCTTCTCTAGCTGTGGCTACCCCACTCCAGCTTGGAGCTGGGAAGGCAGAGATTCCCTTGGAAGGGTAGGGTGTACGGCCTGAAGGCTGCAGGGGCAGCGGGGAATGGAAAAGCGTCCCTGGGCCTGAAGGCTGCAGGGGCAGCGGGGAATGGAAAAGCGTCCCTGGGCCGGAGCGAGATCCTGCCCGCCTCCCAGGGATGCTTGCTTCACGGCTGCACACCGCCCTGTTCCCCCGCACAACAAGGGTACAAGTCCGAGAGGCAGGAAGATGTTGCTCTCACTGTTATTCTTCCTACGACCTAGCTATCTTAGCCATGTGTCCCCACGCAGCTGGTCCACTGGTGTTCACAGTCTTCTGAAGAGGACGACTGAGCTGGCGTTAGTAGCGTGTTAGTAGTCCGCAAGTGAGAAGTTACTGTTCAGATGAACTAGCGCTGTGTGGTATGGTATTCACAGGGAAAGATCTGAGCCTATCCTAGAACCCGGTGGTGGACCATGGCCAGGGGCCCTGTCCACTGACCATCACTTGGACCTAGAAGCTTAGCTGTGTGAGTGAGGTGCCAGCACTTACACACAGCCAAACGGGGACATAGCTGTAGCCCCATCCCCACCCTAGTGCTCAAGGTCAGGACCACGGCCAGCTGTGTGCTCCTAAGGATAAAGGACAGCATGCGGCAGGAAGCAGGCTGGGGTTTCTGGAGCAGAGCCCATCTCTTGGCGACAGGAGCATCCACATACTGGGTAGGTGCCGTTTGCCTTCCTTCCACGGGGCTATTATTGGTATTCCCCAGTCACAGTTAAGACCAAAAGGGAATCTTTAGAAACCACAAGAAAAGGGGTGGAGTGGTCTGGGAGGAGTCACTCATGTGCAAACAGGAAAGCTGGCTTTCCTGTTTAGACATCATGTCTGGCAAGGGGAAATCAAAACTGAAGTAACGATAATAATTACATTAACCTATGATCTGTTCACATCGCCAGCATCAAAAATGACTGTTTGTGCAGGCCCTTGCCAGGCCAAGATGTGGTCAGATGCTGAGTGCTGGCTTGGAAGGCTTCTTAGGGAGAAAGGGTGCTTTACTACCCTGACATCCACGGCAGCCTTCAGGTTTGGGAGGAAAGGCCCTGACAAGTGAGGGGCACAGCTACGCAGCTGTGAAGGATGTGGGCCCAGCTCCTGCTGGCTGCTCCACTGGGAACAGCTACTCTATGTCTCTCAGGTTCAGCCTCCTAGACACCGAGATGAAGATAACAATATTTGTATGGTTGCTATGGGGATAAGAAATGGCACTGTGCCCGACACAAGCCCGCCAGCCCAAGCTGAACCAACCTGAGGAGATCCATGGGCCTGAGGCACGGCTTTTTCTCAAAAAACAACAAAGGATGAGGATGGAAAACTACCATGGAAGAAGAGAAACTCTGTTGTTTTGTTTTGCGAGACAGGGTTTCTCTGTGTAGCCTTGGCTTTGTAGACCAGGCTAGCCTCGAACTCAGAGATCCACCTGCTTCTGTCTTCCAGGCTGGGATTATAGATGTGAGCCACCGTGCCTGGCTAAGAAGAGATTTTTTTAATTTTTATTTTTAATCGTGTATAGTGTAGGTGCTTACAGAGTCCAGAAGAAGGCATCAGATCCTCTGGAACTGGAGCTGCAGACAGTTATGAGCTGCCCAGCGTGGGTGCTGGGATCAAACTCTAATCCTTAACCTCTAAGCCACCTCTCCAGTCCAGGAGAAGAGATCTTAAATGGGAACCCAGTTCAGTCTTTGACCTGATTTTTGGTCCCTTGTGAGCTAATGGCTCTGCCCAGAGAAACCCTGGGTTCCTTGTCCATGTCAGTAGGCGGCAACCCAGGTGCCATCTGCAGACTACCGCCCTGCAGGCCCCATGTGTGTGCTTGCTTCCACTGAACTTCAGACGTGTTGGTGGAGGGCTACCACCAAGCCAGGCAGAGGGCAGGCCATGACCTTTGTGTGTGAAAGGAATGGAAAAAAGAAGATGTGGTGCCCCACGGTCTCCAATCCCCACGGGAGAGAAGCGTACCTCAGTGTGCTTGGCACAAGTTGGCGACACTGAGAGCAGGTGCTTCCCAGGTGATACGGTGGTGCAGAGATTTTATCTGCTTGGTTGACACCCCCACCCTAGCTTTTGACACAGGCGCTCCTGTAGCCCCCGACTGGCCTCAGAGTCTGCTAGGAGACTAAGGATAACCATGAATGCCTGGTTTTCGTGCCTGCACCTCCTGAGTGCTGGGATTACAGACTTGGCGCCCGTCTCACCCCTTTCATACAGTGCGGGGGATCTAACCCAGCACCTCGTGAATGCTAGGCAAGCAGTCTACCTGCTACCCTAGCTCTGCCTGCTACTCTTCCAATTTTCTTACTGTGTCTTAACTGGAACCATGTTTGTGGAATGAACTAACAAAAGAGGAAACTGAGGCCCTGCGAGAGGAAGACTACCTCTAGTTCACACAGCAAGTCATCTGCAACCTTTGAGCGTAGCAGGTAGCAGGAGAAAAAGCTTGCCTGTCCAACTCCCAGTAAGCCAATTCACTCCTGGAAGCCAATTTTTACTTAAATGTTTCTTTTTGCTTCAGTGTCTCTGCTATCTTCGTTAGAGATCAAGAGAAAAACGCCATGTTTACGGAACCTAAGGAATTACGGAAAATATCTTCCATCTACAGAACGGACTGGCTCTTGAGCTCTACGATTTAACACAGTGCCGATGAACTGAGGGCCCTTCTGTGGAGGGCAGTTGAATAAATACGCCATTGTGTTCGGAACAGAGCCCTTCACTCAGGCGCCTGCTTCCCTTTAGCCAGCTGCCGGCGAGCATTATGCTTCCACACCCTTGTCCACAAATACTCACTGCCCACGTCACACAAGCCCTGCACAGACCGTGGCCGACTTGTCACTTGCTGTCTTGTCAATCCCACAAAAAGCTAAGTATCTCTTTCTAAAGAAAGAACTGACCATGGAGGACGGGGTGTGGGCTGCTTGCAATGCTTGTGGCTGTGGTCACCACCCTGGGGACAGCCTTCTCCCAGGGTCCCAGTCATCTCTGGTCATCTCTGCCACCACCCACCCGGACACACACACCCTCAAGTCCTGCCAAACCAACAGCTTCATTCAACACATTGGGGGCTGCCCCAAAGCCAGGAAGTTTGCTCTCTGTCCACTGCTATTCTGGGAACTTGGACTCTGCCCTGGAATTTTACTGGCCAAGCCTCTGAACTTCTCTTTCACCCTTGTCTCCTCTCTCCAGAGACCCCCTGCCCCAGAATGTCTGCACCCATGGAAATCAAGAACCCTAAACAAGCATCGGGGAGAGTCAGGAGGGTAAGAAGCTGAAGAGAAGGGTGAGAGATAGCCCTCAGCTGCTCATGGACCCCTCAGCTTTTCTACAGCTAAAGTTCTGGGTGTGTAAACTCCATACCGAAATAGGTGGGGGGATCTCTCAGCTGGTATTAGCACAAACAAGACTGATCTCTAGAGAGGGGTGTGGGCTCCTGACTGTGGAAAGCGCTGTCTCATAATTGTTCATCACCCGGGTTCCTGGCTAGTGGGCAACATCAAATGGCATCAGCCTTTTTGTCTTCTACTGTTTTTGGAGCAGAACATCTGGCCCAAAGCAGGTGATGATGGCTTTAAATGATGGCTGGATGGCTGGCTGGATGGCTGGCTGGCTGGCTGGATGGATGGATGGATGGATGGATGAATGGACAAATGTATGAGATACTCTCTTGACTCCACCTCCTATCTATATGTCCTTAGTCACTGGGGAATGAGGAAAACAGTGAGTACAGGTCTTGACAAACTTCCCTGCTACCAGGATTTACAAGGTCAAGGCCCAGCTCCTACTGACCAAAAGCCATAGTTTCACCAACTTCCCATTCTCTCTTCATTTCCATGAATCCTGTGAGAATGGGGTGCTGCATCAGGAGAGAATTAAGCTAGATAATAAGGAACCCTTGTACCAGCTCCATGAGTGACACATGTATTTCTGGTAAGGCCCCGGGACTCAGAGTGTGCTTCTTACACCAGCTCAAACCCTTGTACGGATCAAGAGGAAAACAATTGTAATAGGGATTTCAGGTCCCAGGCAGTTTCCAGATAGTGGAGGGTGAGTACGCGTCTGACAATGAACTTCAGCAAGTCCCAGCAGTGAGGAGAATCCAGCTCCTAAGGTAGGCTCTCCACCCTCCAAAATGAAACATTTCATTCTTGAGGAAGCTTAGGACTCAGGAAGTAAAGTCAGAAATCCCAGGAAGTCCCTGAAACAGAGCAGATTCATAAAGTACCACCCTCTCAAGGATTCTTGGATGCATGGAGCAGCTGACAAGACATGCAGAATTCTAGCATTCTATCTTTTGTGAGTTATCACTCATTAGAGTATGGCTTTTCAGCAATGCAGTTGCTCCTGTAATCCCTACCCTAAATAACCCCAATAAACTCGTCAGTTTACCAAGGTGGACTTTGGTGGCATTGTTACTTTGGCCTGTCACTGTTTCCCTGTCTTGGGTGAATAGACATAGCTCCAAAGAAATAAACATAAGGGTTTATAACACCCAGGAAGAAGTCTCATGAACTGGATAGTAATATGTCCTTGACCTTGGAAAGTGAAGTTTGGCCTAGCTTGGAGTCCCTTTTGCAAGTTCCCTCTTTTATGCCAGCAGTTCCCAGAAGTCAATTTGTTTTAGTCCCTCTATTGTAAAAAACAAAACAAAAACATACCATATAGCTTTTTTTTTACATCAGCAAGAGGACACACGCCAGCAGTCATGCAGTCCTTGGCTTGATTTCTCCAGTGTTTGTCACACTAAGAATGTACATGCACCAGATATGCATGACTAGAGTCACCTCCCTAGAAAGGCATACTTGGCCACAGAGGTAGCATCCGCTTGTTGTGTTAGAGAAGGGAAACTTGGGTGACTTTAAAATATTTGATTTTGGGGGTGTCGTCATGTCATCATATTTGGAGACCAGAGTATAATTGTCAGGAGTTGAGGGGTAAACTCATTAGTGGTTGGAGATAGACCGTAGAGTCTTTCTGCTGTGATGGATTGGACCTTCATGGGTATTGTCTGGCCTTAGCCTTTCAGGGACTCAATACGTGTTTGTCTGTAAGTGAAACATTGATAAATGGCTGATTTAGAGCCTTTAATACAACAAAGCCAGAAGGTTGATTAAAGGAGAGAGCATGCTTTCATTGACTTGAGAATAGCGGGTGAAGACGATTAGGTTAATCACCCTCACTGTTTTTGAACTCAGTAAAAGGAGTTTTAATCCAATTACTTCTAATTTGTTGTCTATTAACTCAGCAGAGAGTTTAACATAATTAACTTTCCCTAATAAGTGAAATTCCAGACAAAGCCTGAGCCACCCAGAAAACAGGTGACTCTGAGGGGGTAAATGTGGTTTCCATGGTGAGAAGCTGGAGAGGCCTGTCTGCCCTCTGGTGCACAGGAACACAAGGATGCTGCCTTGTGAGAGCCACAGCGCTCTTTCCGGCTCTCCCATGCCTGCCCGTCGACTGGCTAAAGTATGTTTTAGCCAATGCTTGCTTCTTAGCCACATGTCAAACCGAAACTGTGTCTAAAAGCCATCTCTTTGTAGAAATCCCATTCCTCGTGCCAAGTCTTAGGGATTTTCTAAGGCTTTCCTTGGACTTGGCCTGGAGTACTCACTGTTCTCAGGGCTTGCCTCTCAACCCTCTTCCATCTCTGGGGCCATGGTGCCCAAGAGGAGGCAGGGCTGCATCCAGGGCCATTTGGCCTCTTGAGGGCACAGTGTATTCTCAAGCATACGTCCTTGTGACTAGCAATTCTTCCTCTCATAGAGTTGAACATGTACTGGCATGCTCTAATAGCAATTCAGGGCCGGGGGCAAGGACCACACCCTACAGGCCAGCCCTGGAGAACTAACTACAGGTGGCCTCAGGTAAGACAGCATGAGATGCAGCGGATCCACAGGCTTGGAAGATAAGGAGGTTGGGAGCTGCCTTGGTCTCGTCTGGAGTCACAGCTGCCAGGTGAGGTTTTCCCCAGCTGCCCACTGCCCCACCTCCAACACATGGCCTTTATGCTCAAGGCCATTGTCATTGCCTTCTGCACCCCCAAGCAGACTAAACTTCTCAGCAGCAGGAGCCGTGTTCTAATCATCTCCACATCAGCCACTCAATAAACACTTGTTGTGCAATAATAATCACATTAATCATAAGAAAAAGACAACTCCCCAAGTGCCAGGCTCTTTGCTAGTGCTTATGTTAATAATTGTGTGTTTATGTTAGCAATTGTTCTGACTTTTCAGACACTAGCCTGTAAGAACTGACAGCTCCATTTCAAAGAAGAGAACTGGAAGGGTCAAAGACGCCCGGCGTCTTGCCCAGTCTTCCAGCTGGTAACTAGCAGACTTGGCTTCTTAAACCAGATGAATTAGCTATTGAAGTCAGGGCCTTTCTGATAAAGGGGTACTCTATTTGGATAAAGAAAAGCAGTCATCTTGTGGAGAAAAGATGTGAAGTTAGGGAGGGAAGGTCACAGAATTTAGGAGCACATCCGTTGCCTGCTCTGAGAAATATCCGGTTGTGGCCTGAAGATCATGGTGTAACCTGGAGACCCCCTTCTTGACTCTGGATCACCCTCCCCCAGAACTGCTGAGTATGGCTCGTTTCCAATCTACTGGAAGTCACAAGAATGCCATTTGCTCTCATAAAAGAAACCTTTGTACGTGGGACAGGCAGAAAGCCTGAGACGCCCACGTCACACACTGCAGTCAGCCCTACCTTTGTAAGGGCTTCTCCCATCTCTGGGCAGCAGCTAAGGATCTCCCTCCAAAAACAGAAGAAGGGCACTTCAGTGCCTAAAACCTTTTGGGTAAGCCTCCAACTTACTTGAATTCTATGTGTCTCTAGCCAGGCCTAGAGACAGGCCTTGATGCTACCCCATATGCCTTACAATAGCCACAAGCTGTGACCTGATTTTATGTGTGGATGAGAAAAGTCAGAGCAAAAGACCTCCCCAAGGCCCTGAGGAAATATGAAAACATGAATCCATGTCTGCTGGTCCCTCAAACAGAGTGGAAAGACAAGGACTTGGTAATGAAACTAGAAAGGTCTCCTGGGGTCATCTGAACTAGCCACATTTGTGCACTCACAGGACTCTCCTGGACCCATAGCTGATAGGCATCCCCTAAAGAGCCCCGTGTAAGCTTTCTTAGGCTTGCTTCAGGCATTCAGCCAAACAGTGCCTACTTTGGGATGGCATTGGTCCAATGACAATCATAAGGGCAATGCTGTCAGGGTCACTGAAGTGCTGAGGCCTGACCACAGATCTTGAGGAGAGCAGGATGATGGGATATTCAGTGCCCTTTTCTGAAAAGGTCACATTGATCAAGGTGTTGAAGTTGGGGTCCTCTGAGGCCTCTGTCCTAGATGCCTGTCTTTTCTCTGGATCATTACATAGCCATTTCTCTGTAAAGACAGCCCTTCTTTTTAAAGATTGTTTGTATAGTGTTAATATATGTGTTCACGTGTGTCTCTGTGTGTATATGTGCACACAGGTGCAGGTACCTAACAAGACCAGGAGAGGATATGGGATCCCGGAAACTGGAATTACAGGCTTTTTGAAGCTACCTGATGTATGTGCTGAAAACTGAATTTGGATCCTCTGCATGAGCAACAAGTCCTTTCTACCACTGAGCGATCTCTTCAGCCCCTTGGCATCTCATTCCAAATAAAGGGTTAAACATCCACAGATTCAACCAACTGTGGACCAAAATATTTGCCAAAAGCCCAGCCTTATCACGCAATAAAAATATGCCAATAAACTTCCACACTTCTTTTCCTGTCATTATTCCCTAATGATGCAAAACAAATGTCTGCATGACATTTCATCGTCTTGGGTGTTGTAAATAATCTAGACACCATGTAAAGTATAACGGTAGAATGTTTGATGGTTATCTGCAAATCCTGCATTCTTTCATGGAAAAGACTTTTCTATTCCCATGAGAAAACAGTATGACCAAGGCAAGTTATAAAAGAAAGTCTTTATTTCAGAGCTCTGGATTTTATTTTATTTTATTTATGAATTTATTTAATTCCAGAGGGTTAGAGTTCATGACCATCATGGTGAGCTTGGCATCATGGTGCTAGAGCATCAGCTGAGAGTTCACATCTTGATTGATCCTCAGGTAGCAGTTGAAAGGAGCTAATTGAGCCCAGTATGAACTTTTGAAACCTCTAAGCCCAAATGCTAGTGACATACCTCCTCCAACAAGGATTAGGTCATATCTCCTAATCCTTCCCAAACAGTTCTAGCAACTGGGGACCAAGTACTGATGAGCCTATGGAAGCCATCCTCATTCAAACCACCATGGGGCACCATCAGGGTGTGATCTCTACAGAGGACCCTGGAATCAACATTGCTTGGATCCTGTATCAGTTCCTTTTCTCATCACAGCGACAAAACACCTGGTAGAAGCAAATTAAGTGATGAAGGATTTGATTTGGCTCCTGTTTTCAGTCCACCTTGTCAGGGACAGGTCATGGTGGCAGGAGCATGCTTTAGAGGATGCTCAAATCTTAGTGAACCAGGAAGCAAAGGATGAGAAGAGAAATGTTGCGGGAATCTTTCTTGTATAAGCACTCAGACACCACTGAGAGTGGAAGAGAGGAAATGTCACCGGCAGGCCAAAGCTTTTCAAAGCTGAAAAGCTTCAGTCCCAGGTCCAGTTTGTATCTTGGTTTATACTCTAAGCCAAAAGGTGGGGCAGGCCAGCAAGCAAGCAAGTTATTACAGAAGCCAAAGTAGCAGCCAGCAGGTTGCTGAGGACAACGACCCATTGTTATAGCTATTCCTCCAGGTCACTCTGCTCCAGGTAGCAAGTGAAGTTGTACTTGGCAAACAGACCGTGCAAACAGTGCTTTAAGTAAGTCACCAAGTAAATAAAGAAATCATTATCTAATAATTTATCTTCTCTACCTAATCCTATCTCTCTCACACCCCTACCAACATCCTCCCAGTAGCCAACCTCAGCCAGACAAGCTATACTTCCTAAAAGTTCAAAAACCTCCCCCTCAAACAGTACAACAAGCAGAGTACTAAGTTTTCAAATGTGTGATCATGTGAGGAAACTTCTACATTCAAACCGTAAGAACCACAGGGGATCCACTGTGTGTCTATGCTGCCTCCTTAAAAGGTCACGGGTCATATTGAATTTAGGTCCAGTTTAATGATTTAGTTTTCATGTGCCTATCCCTAAATGCAGCCACATTCTAAGATGGTGGGAGTTAGGACTTTAGACTACAAATTTTAGAAGAAATACAATTCAATCCATAAAACCAAGATGGCCTGGGATTACACCCACTATTCACTCAGTTCATCATCCACTTTGGAAATATTTGTGAACGTGGTCTGTAATCAGTGTTCAGGACAGAGAGATGAATGACACATGGGTAAGTACCTCAAGAAACCCGCAGTAAAGGGACAAACATACAGACCCAACAGCCTGACAGTGAGCAGAGCCCACTGATTTGCTTCCTAGTCAACAACTGCTCTGGTTCTGATTCAGCTTCCACACTAGAGTCTCCCAGCCTTGGTCTTAATCGCCACTGGGCTAGTGTCTCTGCCCACTCTCTCCTCACCTGGCCCCTCTGGAGATTGCCACTCTTTCTGGCTATCACTTGTGACTCATCATCTCTTCACCCAGCACTCACTAAATAAACAAGCTCCATATGCCCTGCCCTAGATAACTTACGGCAATCAGCCAAAGGAGTTCCCAGTTCTCGAGACTATGGAGTCACGCCAGAAACAACAAAACAAGTCAGCATCATTTCTGTGATGAACATGAAGCCAGGCAAGGAACAGAGAGGAGAGAAGCCTGATGGGGTAATTTTTAAGCAAAGATCTGAGGAAGTGGAGAATGCGTTGTGCTAGTGGCTGTCTGGGGAAGGGTCCTGAGTCAGGCAGAGGACTTAGCAAGTGTTCTCATGTTCACTACGATGGGCGATCATAAGAGGACTCCCAGTGTGGTGGTTTGGATTAGAAATGTCCTCCACAGTCTCTGCCTTTTAAACACTTGATCCCCAGTTGGTGGTGTACTTTTTTGGGGGGGGGGGGTTAGGAGTGCACTTTGTTAAAGGAAGTAAGTCACTAGGGGTGAGATATGAGATTGAAAGTCTCACATTACTTGCAATTCACTCTCTGTTGTATGCTTGATCTGAGCTCTCAGCTCTCTGTATGAGCTGCCAAGCCTGTGGCATGCTGCCCCACCACCATGGACTCATCCCTCTGGAACCATAAGATCAAATAAACCCTTTCTTCTATAAGTTGCCTTGGCCAAGGTGTGTTATCATGACAACAGAAAAGCAACCAATACACTGTGTGAGCTCACTCATTCTGGCTGTGAGGGGAAGAAAAGCCACAGCAGAAATTAGTAGGTTGTGATGGGAATCCAGGGTGGTAAGGAAGAGGCCACCACTGGGGCCTAGCAACAGGGGTGGTGAGAACTGATCTAGTCCAAGATGCTGAGGATAGTGCCAGAAGATGAAAAGATGAATGTCAGTCAGGCTTGCTCTCCATTTAGACAAATGACCTAAAAACCATCTTCCAACAGGTTTCTCTGACTCAGTTCAGCTTGCTAGCAAAACCCCCACTCCTCAAAGCTGTGCCTGGGGATGATGGAGATGGCTTGGAGAAGCAAAGAGAGATGAGGTGGTCGATTTTTATTAAATTTCATAAGTGACCTATTAAATCACCACAGAAACAAAAGTAGCAGAAGTATCATCATGTTATAAAATAATTCAACCATGGAAGTCAGCCAAGGATAAGCTATATCCACCCTTTATGGATCTGATAGTTACCAAGGAGTCAGGGCAAAGATTGATGGTCCCATCCCAGAAGTGAGTCAGAGAGGCCCCATGGGACCCACGTTTCTTCTGGTGTTGAGAAGGCTCTGTAGATAGCACCACAGAGACACCACTGGTGCAGAAAACCAGATGGCCTTCAACACTGCAGATCCATTCCCAAAGGAGACTGAATCTAAGCACAGTCTTATTTGCATATACTCCCAGAAGAGTTGATCCCAGAGGAATGGCCAGAGTTGTCACCAGGCAGAACATTTGGATTCTGTTTTGATTTAATGCTGTGGCCAGGTTTCCCTACCTATAACAGTAATATCAATAAATATCTTTCCTTCCCCCATTGCTGGAAGACAGAGGTCTCTTTTCAGGATGCTGATGTAAGGCTTGGCAGGGACCCAGCAATGCTAATTCAATTGCTGCCTCCATTCAGGGTTGGTGCTGGGTTGTATGGGGTCAAATGCAATTGCTCTCCATGCTCTCACTGTCAAAGTGCTTTCTAACCATCCTTCTTGAGAATCCAACAAGGATACCCACCAGCACCATTTCCAGTTAACACTGCAGCATAGAGCAAGGGGAAGAGCCAAAGTAAAGCCACCTCTATTAGCAAATGACACAGTTAAATATTCAGAAAGTCAACGATATCCACAAAGTATTAGATTTAGCCACTTAATTTCACGGTGTCATTGAGGAAAATTGGTCAATATAAAATAAATTATATATTTTTTATTAATTGCATTTGCTTCTTCTACAATTTCAGGCATGTGCATAATACACTCTAATTACTCTCACTTCCCACCCCCTCTTATCTCCCTTCCCTCCCCTCTTATCTCCCTCCCACCCCTGTGAGCTCCCTTTCTTCCCTATAAATTTCTTTCCCACATTTATTATCTTTTTGTTTTGTTTTGAGACCCACTGGAGTTTAACCAGGGCTACCCCTGTGACTATGGGTTTGAAGATATCCAGTGTAGTTTGATTGGCTTACCTCTGGGTAACAACTGAGGATACTACCTCAGTTTTGGAAGGACTCTCCTTCTTCCACAAGCCATCTGTCACAATAGTTCAGCAGCAAAGGGCAGGGCTCCATGAGTTCCTTCCACATCTGTGACTGGCTGTTGACACCCAGCATCAGTAGCTGCCCCTGGGCTGCTGTGAGTTCAGGCTTAAAATGGCTACACAGAAAATGGCTACGCAATGCCCACAGGACAGCATCTCACAGCCTTTCTCCCTGTCACCAAACTCTTGCATTCTTTCTAACCCCTCCTCCACAAGGATCCCCAAGCCTTAGAGGGAATAGTGTAAATGCCTTATTTGGGGCTGAACTGTCACTTAATGCTTAGCATCTTGGAGAGCTATAGCCTGCATTCACCACCGTTCTTGAGCTGGGGTCAGGCCACATGGAGCAGAGCATGGGGAGCTGAATCATATTTTTATATATTAGCAACAATGGTTGAATAGGAAAATATTTCTAAAGACATTCATATTAACATCAAAAACATCCATCAGTAAGTCTATCATAAGATGTGCAAGGCCTGTGTAGTAAGATCTTCAAAACACTGCTAAAAGAATTAAAAAAACAAATGCAATATAATATATAGTGTGTTTATAACTTAGTGTACTTACATTAGTAACCCTAAATCTGCAGTCAGGGTAACTAATATAAAAATCATAGCATTTCCATTTTTTTTTTTTTTTTTTTTTTTTACCTTGAGAAGATGACTTTAAGTTTTATATGGAAGCAAAAAGAATGAACCAAGAACATTTTGAAGAAGAACAAATGTGAAAGGAGTGTCTCACCAGTTTTCTTTTACTTTTAATTAATTAATTGATTGATTGATTCACTTTACATCCTGATCGTAGCCCTTTACCTCCTCTCCTCCCAGCTCCTCTCCATTCCTTTTTCTCTTCCCCTCTCCCCTTTTCCTCAGAAAAGGGATCTCCCCAACCCACCCCAGCTAATCAAGTCGCATCAGGACTGAGCATGTTCTCTTCCCTTGTGGCCTGGCAAAGCAGCCCCGCCAGAGGGAAGTGATCAAAAAGCAGGCAACAGAGTCCATGTCCAAAGCAACCCTGCTCCCACATGAAGATCAAGCTCCTCATCGGCTACAGATACGTAGGGGGCCCTGGTCCAGTCTATGCATGATTCGTTGTTAGTGCTTAAGTTTCCAAAAGCCCTTCTGGGCCCTGGTTAGTTGGTTCTGTGGAGCTCCCAACACCTCCAGGTCCTTCTATCCTTCCCCCCACTTTCCACAAGACTCCTTATGCTTCGCCCAATGTTTGGCTGTGAGTCTCAGCTTCTGTTTTGATTTGCTGCTGGGCGGAGCTTCTCAGAGGACAGCTATGCTAGGCTCCTGTCTGTGAGCATAGCAAAGCATCATTAATAGTGTCAGGGGTTGGCTCTCTCCCATGGGGTGGTTCTCATTATGGGCCAGACATTGGTTGGACATTCCCTCAATCTCTGCTCCATCTTTATCCCTGCACATCTTGTAGGCAGGGCAAATTTTGGGTCAAAGTTTTTTTTTGGGTGGGTTGGTGCTACCCTCTCTCCTCTAGGGGCCATGTCTAGTTAAAGGATGTCCTCTTAGTGTCCATGATCCCTGCTACTAGGAGTCTTAGTTAGAGTCACCTCCATATCCTCTGAGAAGCCCACCCTGACTTAAGTCTACAGCTGGTCACAAAGATGGCCCAACCCATGGTTTCTCTTCTTTCTGTGCTCCCTTTCCTGCCTTGTTCCTGTTCTTCAACCACTTCTGCTATCTATTCTATTTCTCCTTCTGAGTGAGATTTAAGCATCCTCCCTTGGGTCCTCCTTATTACTTATTTTCTTTGGATCTCTGACAGTATGTCTATCCCATACTATCTGGCTAAAATCTGCTTATAAGCAAATATATACCATGTGTGTCTTTCTGGATCTAGGTTACCTCACTCAGATTGATCTTGTCTAGTTCCATCTATTTGCCTGCAAATTCCATGATTTCCTTGTTTTTAATAGCTGAGTATTATTCCATTGTGAAAATATACCACAGTTTCTTTATCCGTCCCTCAATTGAGGGACATCTAGGTTGTTTCCAGATTCTAGCTATTATAAAGCTGATATGAACATGGTTGAGTAAATGTCCTTGTTGTCCTTGTGGAACATCTTTTTCGTATATGCCCAGTAGTTACGGGGATAGCTGGGTCTTGAGGTAGAGCTATTCCCAATTTTCCGAGAAAGCACCAGATTGATTTCCAAAGTGGTTGTACAAGTTTGTACTCCCACCAGCAATAGAGGAAGGTTCCCCTTTCTTCACATCCTCTCCAGTATGTGTTGTCACTTGAGTTTTTGATCTTAGCCATTCTGATGGGTGTGAGGTGGAATCTCAGAGAAGTTTTGATTTGCATTCCTTTGATGGCTAAGAATGTTGACTATTTCCTTAAGTGCTTCTGGGCCATTCAATATTCCTCTGTTGAGAATTCTCTGTTTAACTCTATACCCCATTTTTAATTGGATTGTTTTGTTTGTTGGCATTCAATTTCTTAAGTTCTTTATATATTTTGGATATGAGCCCTTTATCGAATGTAGAATTGAAGATCTTTTCCCAATCTGTAGACTGCCATTTCATTCTATTGGCAGTGACCTTTGTCTTACAGGAGCTTTTCTGTTTCATGAGGTCCCATTTATTAATTGTAGATCTTAGAGCCTGTTCTGTTCAGGAAGTTGTTTCCTGTGCCAATGAGCTCAGGGCTCTTCCCCACGTTCTCTTCTAATAGATTTAACATATCTGGTTTTATGTTGAGGTCTTTGATCAGCTTGGACTTGAGTTTTGTGCATGGTGATAAATATAGATCCATTTGCGTTTTTCTACATGTAGACATCCAGTTAGATCAGCACCATTTGTTGAAGATGCTTTCTTTTTTTCATTGTATGGTTTTGGCTTTGTTAAAAATCAAGTGTCCCAGCCAGGTGTGGTGACACATGCCTGTAATCCCAGCACTTGGGGAGGCAAAGGCAGGTGGATCTCTGTGAGTTTGAGGCCAGCCTGATCTACAAATCGAGTCCAGGATAACCAAGGCTACACAAAGAAACCCTGTCTCAGAAAAAAAAAAAAAAATCAAGTAGCCATAGGTGTGTGGGTTTGTTTCTGGGTCTTTGATTTGACTCCATTGATCAACCAGTCTATTTCTATGCCAGTACCATACAGTTTTTATTACTATTGCTCTGTAGTATAGCTTGAAGTCAGGGACAGAGATACCTCCAGAAGTTCTAACCTGCCTGTATACAGAAATTAGGGAAACCACACCTTTCAAAATAGCCACAAATAATATAAAGTATCTAGGGGTAACTCTAACCAAGCAAGTCAAAGACCTGTATGACAAGAACTTCAAGTCTCTGAAGAAGATATCAGAAGATAAAATTGCTCATGGATTAGTAGGATTAACATAGTAAAAATGGCCGTCCTACTGAAAGCAATCTACAGTGCAATTCCCATCAAAACACCAACACAATTCTCTACAGTCCTTGAGCATCCTGCCATCTTTCAAAGTGCCACAACCAATTCCAAAGCAACGGGAATCTGCAGAATAAAGCACCCACGCAAAAGCATACGCATAGACTCGGGAAAAGGGACAGGCCTTAGATGCATGCTCATGTGGCTTATGACCCCCTCAGCAGGGGAGAGGGGAACTCTGCAATCAACATTGCCCGACACTGGCTATGTGTCGAGGTGCTAGCCTCTAATCCCAGTTCTCCTGAGTCTGAAATAGAAGGATCAGAATTTCAAGGTCATCCTTTATTACACAGAAAGTTCCAGGACAGAGGGGAAAAAGAAGAAGAAAAGGGTGGTGAAACCCTCGAGAAGCTGCCAAGGGGAAAGTAAAATAGTAAAAAGAGAAGTTCATCACAAAGTAAGTCTTTGGCGCTGGATCCCTGTCGTGAAGACTGGGCACAAATTCAATTTTCCTGAGAAAATGCCCAGTAAAATTCTATTTGCGAGCAAAATTAAAGCATTTCTGGAGAAACAAAGATAAAGCCTTTCACTATGAAATAAAAGTGTAACTAGAAGGTTTCCCCCAGCTGGGCATGGTGGTGCACACCTTTAATCCCAGAACTCTGGAGGCAGAGGCAGGTAGATCTCTGTATGTTCAAGGTCAACCTGGCCTACACAGTGAGTTCCAGGACAGCTAGGACTGTGTGGAGAGACCCTATCTCAAAACATAGAAGGGGGTGGGGAGAAAAAGGAGGAGGAGAAAAAGAAACTGGCAAGAAAGAATACCATTTTAAAATAAAAATAACATAAAAATACAAAACTCGGGGCTGGAGAGATGGCTCAGTGGTTAAGAGCACCGTCTGCTTTTCCAAAGGACCCGGGTTCAATTTCCAGCACCCACATGGCAGCTCACAACTGTCTGTAACTCCATTTCCAAGGGATCTGATACCTTCACACTAATGCACATAAAATAAAATTAAAAAAAAATACAAAACTCAGGAAATAAAGACTAAATTTTATAGTTCCAGTACTCAGAGAGCTGAAGTAGGAGGACTGTAAATTCTAGATCAGCCTGGGCTATGTCATGAGTAGGGACAGAAATCCTGCCTCAAAAAAACAAACCAAAATGAAAATAATACTGAGACACATGAACAATAAACAGGACACTTACAATAGCAACTCAACATGCTGAATATAATTACTTAGTTCAACAAGTAAGGGTGTGAAATATTTAATTTATTCTGCTAGATGTAGAATAATGGGTCATAAATTTAAAAAAAAACCAGATAATTATTAAAGTTCAATATCAAATTGCCTAATAGTATATGTGTCAGCATAGAGGCGATTCAGCTGGCCTGCCCTCAAGGACCGAGCAATGTCACCTGCCACCCTGGGTGTATGCAGCCCATAAAAGACCACCTGCGCCCCCCCAGCCCCCTCTTTGTTTCCAGTGCACTCTCCCCCCTTTCTGTCCTTCTCTGTGCTCCACCCTCACCCCCCTCTCTGCCTTCACAGCTCAATCACTGCCTCTACACCTTCTCCAGGCCCTCCTCTCCCTTCCTCAATAAAGCTCCTTATACCAGATCAGTTGTGTAGCATAATTTCTCAGGGGCGCACCCTGGCATGGCCCCTCCCCCATGGTACCCCACCGATGCATCATTATATTTCATAACACCCCCAAACAACACCGCTCGCTTATTAGATCTCAAGGATTAAACGAACGTAGACATCAAAGTCATTGGAAAAATTAATTTTAATAAATTAAACCTCACAATAAGCTCCAAGTGTGTCTTTGTGAACACAGGTGATAGGAACACCTGTCCCCACCTGAAAGGCACAGAGCTATCCTGAGAAGCTATCTGCTGGCTGACACCCCTTCTGCTCCCCAAACCCTCAGCCCCACCCCACTCCCATCCCCTGCCCACCCACATCCTGTGAAGTGTTCACTGGAATCCAGAACAGTCCCACAGTGGCGGTCCTTTGCCTTCCTGGAACTGGAGGGCCAGGAGGGTGCTGCTGTGGAGGCCGACCTGGCTGACTGAGCTGGGGGGGGTGACTGCAAGGGCTGGACACTGACTCAAGCCTCCCCTTCCATGTAGGACTATCTAAAAAAAATTTTTTTTAAAGGGGGGGAGAATTTGGGAAGACATGCATGGGGCAAGCATGTGAAAGCTTTCTTCTTTAAGAGTTTTCGTGGGGCTAGAGACATGGCTCAGAGGGGAAGAGCACTGGCCGCTCTTGCAGAGGTCCCAGGTTCATCTCCCAGCACCCACCTGGAGGCTGACAACTGTAACTTTAGTTCAGGGGATCCAATGCCCTCATCTGACCTCCACAGGCACCAGGCACACAAGTGGTTCACAGCGACATGTAGGTGAAATCACCCATATACAAAGAGTAATTTTTAAAAAAAAAAAGGAGAAAGAAAGAAAAAAGTTCACCTGGTAGAGGAAGCAAAGGAGGCACCGTGAGCCAGGAAGGGCAGGAACATGTTCAAAATGGCCAGTCAGCATGTTCCTGTGCAGTCAGAAGGATCCAGGGAAGCAGGGGTGTGATTACAAAGAACACAATGGCATAGTTATCGGGCAAGATCTAGTGCAGAGATTGGCTTTGGGGTCCAGACTACCTCAATAAAAAAAAAAAAAATGTTGCAGCCAGGTGGTAGCACACGCGTGTAGTCACGGCCTGGGCTGCACAGTGAGTCTGTCATGATAGCCAACAGTAAAAGTTCTGCAGTAGAGCAAGCCACAGTGGCTTGGGGTTTCCACGTGCATATGAAAGCTGTGGACCTGCTGTACTGTAACGGTTAACCCTTTCACGTTCTCATTTACTTAGTTTGTTAGTAAGAGGCTCGAACCCAATGTCCACCGCTAAGCATGCTCTCTCCCACCGAGGACACCCTGGCTCTGTTATATTTTAAAGCAGGACCTTGACTCCCACGGGTAAGACTTTACAGCCTGTGTGAGGGAGGTGAAGGAATGGCTTCCAGACATATGAACATCGCATTGACCCCCTCTACCACCTACAGACAATTAACAATCATATTACGAAGGGCCTTTTTGGTCAGTGCGGGAGTGAATTGATGAGTGCCTGGGTGTGGGTAGTGATGGCAGACTGTACTTGTATTCAAGCCAGGGTGCTGGAACCAACTCCAGTGTCACCATCAAAGCTCCCTCATTACCGCCTGCAAACACTGGCCGCACGTTTCACTATTTCATCGTTGGCTTACCGTGTGTTCACCGGAGAAGCCTCCTCAGCTTATCCATGTGGTGTCACGGGCTTAGTTCTCGGCTTAGCCCGGCCTTTGACATTTTCCTCAGCATAGTCATTTCTGAGTTAAAACAAGAGCTGATGTGTGAGCCTTCCTTCTACCTGACCACCGAAGGCCATCACAGGGTTAAGAGCTGGCCTGCTTTGAATGTGGTGTGCCTCGGGGAACAGAGGAGAGGGAGAGAGATGAAGTGCTCAGATGAGACAGCAGCCAGAACACACCCAGCACTTAGGAATCATGTTTGCAGTCCATTATGGGCATCCTTCTTGATGCCCCAAACAATTAAATGAAAACACTAAAGATCGCAGGTCACAGATCACCACAGCAGATAGAGTAAGGGAAAAGTTTGAAATGTTGCTAGCGGCATAAGACACAAAGTGAGTGCGTGCTGTTAGAAAAATGGCTCCACAGACCTTCCACTTGTAGGAGCCACAGAATCTTCAGTGTGATGACCACAAGTGTGGTGAATGGGGTGTGTTATGGCAGGAAGGCAGCTTCTTGTCTTCCACGGAAACAGGAAGGAAGGCTAAGTGGCAGGCAGGAATGAAGGAGGGACGTGGGTGCGAGTGTACTGGGCACCATGTCCCTGGGTGTTTATCACTGCTTGGTTATCAATGTGCTGAGTAAGTGATGAGCGGAGAGCCAGCACAGGGATAGAGGCACTGAAGGCATGAGAGAGGGACCCTGCGATGTGACAGTCCCGAAGTGGGAAGGTGAATAGACCGAGCCATCCAGGCACGGCTGATGCTTGCCTGAGGCTGCCGGCCATGAGCCTGAGACAAGATGACTGTACAGGCGTGTTTCTGCGTCCGTGTTTAGCTGACACAGGAAGAAAACAGCGTTTTGGTTTGACCAGAGAGGAGCTTGTTAGGTGAGTCATATGGGGAGGAAGGAATGACAGGGGTCTGTCTGCAAAGGAGGCATTCCTGGGGTGAGTCTGAGCTGGGAGGGAACAGAACACACCATAAGGGTGAGGAATCCTGACAGATATCCGAACGCGTGAGTGGCAACTCCAGCGCAGGCAGGGTCAGCGGGAAAGCACAGAGGAGACACAGCTTCTTGCCAGTCAACAGCTATGGAGAAGGAACCCAGTAATGGCTAGTGACAGGGCTATGGTGTGTGACTGGAGGTCAGTGAAGGCATAGAGGGGGCTGGGCCTAGACTATAAGGATGATACTCCCTTCTTCCTCCCTCCCCCTCTGCTTGTCTTGGTCACCTTGCTACTTCAATCAATCAGAGCTAAGACCAACAGAAAGTCGTGCTCTGAAATAGTAAGGAACAAGAGGGAAAGTTTCTAGGGAGGTGACATCAATCCAGGGGACACCTCAAGAAGTCCCTTTGCCTCCAGGCACTGTAGGGAGAAGGGAAAGTAGAGAAAACAAGCAGGGGAAAGGAAGATGGATGTGTAAGACGATATCTGATATCTATCCTAGAGAGAGAGCTGATTCTGTCAGAGCAAGAAGGGGTAGGGACAGTTGTGGGAAGAGTACCTGAGGTGTGAGGGGTTATTGACAGCTATTCCCAGAATTCACAGTATGGGCAGTTAGGAGAGCAGGAATGGGATATCATAAGGAAATATGAAGAGCTCTATGGAGTCAAAGGTCAGAGGGTCATGTCTCAGCTCTGCCCCCACTCCCAGTATAGACTAGGAAGCAAGAAAGATCCACAGCAATCCAGAGGGAGTGGGGCACAAAAGCCCTGCCTTGCCCCGCCGTGGGCTTGGAGTCTTCTCGATGCACACCAGCTGGCTGTTCTTCCCAGCATTCCCCACGCGTCTGCTCTCCCTGGATGCTCAGTGGTCAGGAGCCCACTCAAGCCTGCTTCTGCTCTTCTTGCCCCCTCTTTTGCCTTGGCCAGCAAGGTCTATCTGCCATATAAACATCAGCTCTCCAGAATGACAAATTTGAAGTATCTTGGGGAACTCATCGCTCTTTCTGCTTCCCTCTCTGTAAAGCAAGGTGGTTTCCCAGGCCCTGCTTTGACATCGGTGGTTAGAATATCCAAGAGTTATGCATGATTACTGTGGACACCATGTGTTTGAGGATGCTATCCTGGCTTCTCTGCTCTATGGGGATTGAAAAACACAGCAGTGCTGCTCAGGGTTCCTCAGGGACCTCACAGCCTCCAAGTCAAAGGCTGCTCCTACCAAGTGCAGCTACTGTATAAACAGTAACAGGGCACAAACGTGTTATGAAGAAGACAAGGCTCAGAGCTGAGCACATGGCATGAATGTTCGTCAGGGGCCTCCCTGGGAGACACAGACAAACGCCCAAAGTAGTAGAGACACCAAGAGGGGCAGGCCTTCAGGGGGATGGAAAACACACCAGGAGCCAGAAGGCCTTGAGCTGCCAGGTGGGGAGGAAATGTGAGCAGAAACTAAATGGAGACTTTATTGGGTGTTGGGCCTTACGAACTGTTTTGGTTTGAGATTTAGTCATAAATTAATACTACACATAAGTGCTCCCAAGGAGGGAACCCAGGAAAAATATTTCGATTTTAAGACTTGAAATAAATCTCACAATTTCCATGGCTTAATGGAGGCCTCCCTCAGACTGGTACTCGTTCTCTCTCTCTCTCTCTCCCTCCCTCCCTCTCCTCTCCTCCCTACCCCTCCACCTCTCCTCTCTCCATCTCTCTCTCTTGACCCCTCTGTTCCTTCTCCTCATCTCCCTCTTCTTTTTCCTGTCTTTTCCTCTCCTCTCCACCTCTATACCTTCCATCATCCTTTCTTCTCTCCTCTTTCATGTCCTCTTCCTGCCCCCACCACTTCCTCTCTCCACCCTCAGCCTGAAGACAGGACCCTTCCAGGGGTCACTGGCCAAGGGAGAGGATAAGCTTTGTCTGATTTTCTGTCCTTGCTTCACACTGCTCTCAACCCAGATCTTCAAAGACAGAGCTGCTGGAACCTTGTAAGGAAAAGGACAGACATAGGGCTGTGTGCAAACACATTTTAGAGGTAAACTCGAAGAAGTTAGGACCCTGCAAAGGCTATGTGGGGATGCTCTCCCTCATGAGAGCCCCAGGCACCATTGGCCATGCTGCTTCCCAGCCCTGACAGGATAGAAGAGAGAAGGAGGGTTGAGCAAAGAGTCCACAGGATCAAGGAAATGTCCCTGAGTAAAGCCTTAGCCTTGTGTCCAAGAGTTGGGACTACTTCTGGTGGAATCAGGCCCCCCAGTTCCCATCCAAAAAAATCCTAAATCTGCCCATTTGATAACCTTGAGGTACTCTCACCGCTTCATCTTCCAAGGAAGGCCAGAACACAGGATTTGTGGAAGATGGGACCAGCTAGGGCATAAGGACATAAGGTCCCATGTGTACACCAAAGACCCCAGCAATATGAGAAGGGATTCAGCTGGAGCAATGGGATAGGTGGTGGCCAGCTCTCCTGGAGTCTCAGCCTCTGACCAAGAACACCAATCTGACCTCCTAAACTCAAACCTGCTTCTTAATTCTGAGAGTGTAGTTGGCAAGGATGGAGAATAGGGCACCTTGAACTTACTTCACGATTTGCTAGCTTCCCAGAGCTTTTGAAATACCTACACATGGGGGCAAGCCAGCCTCTATGTATTCTGCCCTTGTGCCCAAGGTCGGAGCAGGTCAGCCTAGAAATGAGTACCACCTTTGTGTGGATGCTGATTCTTGCTCCAGGTGGTAGGCTGAACGCGGTTGCTTATTCGAGGTGAGTTTATGGGTGGCCAGAGCAGGTGTCATTGTACCATTGCCTCCAGTGGCCCTTGCTCCCTTGACTGGGTCCAGGACTCTTGGGTTCCTTTCTACTCCTCAAGTTCACTACCTCCTGCCTTTCTTCCTCTTCTTTCTCCTCATCCTCCTCTTCCTACCTTTTCTCCTTTCTCTTTTTCCTTTTTCTCTTCATCGCACTCCTTTCCTTCCTCCTCCTCTCCTTCTCTTCTCTCTCCTGCTCCCTCTTCCTTTCTGTACCTACACTTTGACTGTCTACCCCTGCATCTTCACAAGATACGTTCTATCTTCCCTTACAGGTTAACTGTCGATGGAGTCCCTTTCTTGAGTGCAGTTCCTCTCTGCAAACATGAAGTTCTCGGGAGGGGGGGGTGTCTTAGACTATCACATGCTGCCTTTGCCCTACTTGGCTGAGGCCTGCTTGATAAATGAGCAAACAGAGTAAAAAGTGGTAGCTGGGGGACACAGAGAGAGAGAGAGAGAGGGAGAGAGAGAAAGAGAGACTGGGAGATTAGAGACTCTTGTTATAGATTCAACTTGGCTCTGGTTTTTACCTTTCTATGTGTTGGCATACTTATTAAAAACTCTTTTATTTACATTTTTATCTCTTTCTCCTTACTCTACCCCAATCCCTTCCAACACTCCAACAACAAGTAGAAGGCAGAAAGGGTTCGTAGGAGAGGGGACACAACTCTCTTAGCTGCTTCCTGCTGGTTAGGGTTGTCCGGTTCCTGGAGTCGGCCCAATCCTCAAACTTCTTATCTCACAACAGCAACCAGAAACATCAAAGGGGGAAGCAGGAGCAGGCTTGTTCTTTCTCAGAGCCTCCACAATCTCTGGGCTATGGAGTTTACTCTCTCTCTAGAGTCTTCAGATTTAAACTATCCACAGCTGGCAAAGAGCTCCTCTCAGAGCCCACCTGAGGCAAATAGTCTGCTGCTGTGGACCATCAGAATCAGTCCCACATCCCACACCTAGGACAAAAACAAAAATATGTTTATATCCACAACACCCAAGTCTCATCTTTAAAAGGGCCAGAACATTTGAATGTGCTCTGAGACTGTGGATAAGATTGTGGGATATTGTCCTTCCTGGCCCTCTTCCCCTCACCCCCAAGTGAAACACTTGGGACAAGTGGCAAAACAAACAAACAAAAAACAAAGTGACAAATACTACCATGTAAATTAATCTCCTACAGGCCCCGAGAGTGATGCCGAATGATGTAGCTACGTACGCATAAAGAACAGGATCAGCCACACCCCTATCTCAGAGCATGGGAGAACTGGAGAGACTCAGGAAGCAGAGATCCTTTTGTAAATGCACAGGAAACTGTCCAGCCAAGAAGTGGGGTAAGGGGGGGGGTCCTAGAAATTTCTTGGGATCCAGCCAAGGAGACTCAGACACTAAGAAAATCTCTTGATTTCTGGAAGCTGACAATGCCTGGAACTCATCAATTATCCTCCAAATTTAAGGACACAGCAAAAGCCCAGGTTCATCTACAGGCATAAGCTGGTTCTTGCTGAAGTCTCCCAATCCATCTACAACAGGCAGCAATCACTTTGAGAAAAGGGACAGTATCTGTTGTTCAATTTGTGACCATGCCATATTACAGTCAGACAGTGTATCTTAAATCAATTATCCTGTCACCGTTCCCAGAATCCTCTCCTCCGTGGGGTAGAAAACTGCAAACATTTAGGTCCAGTTGTGGAAATGTATGAAACAAGTAAAAGGAGGGAAAGCGCAATGCAAAGAACATCAGAAGACATAGGAGACGTGTCTCCCCTGTGGTGGCTAGCATGGCTAACCAGCTATGGGCAGCTTGATGGCCTTAGCCTACACCAAGATCTAGAAAATTTCATCCAACTCTCCTCCTCACAGCCCTTCACTTGAAGGCCAGGTCTGTCTGTTGGATAATGGCTTTCTCATTTCTCATATTCCACTACACTTACTTTTTATTTATTTTTAGTTTGGCTTTTTGAGAAGAGGCTGGTCTCAAAATTGCTATATAGTCCAAATGACCCTGAATTATTGGTCTTTCTCTCTTTACCTCCTAAGTGATGGAGGATGACAGGCCTGTGACCACACATCAGCATCTTCATTTGCTCTCTCACAGTTATCTCCCCTCATAAAAGTTGCTTGGGTTTAGTCTCATCTTGGTCTCTGTCTCTCAGAGGACCTGGGGCAACAGCAACTGTTGTCACTACCCTTCCCTCCCAAACCCATCTCCTCATTTGTTGTCATGAGTGAAGATAATCAAGTTTTCATGACAATACAAAATGAATGAAATGTAATCATGGCAAACATCTTTGTTTACTGTGATGCTGTTTCAACTGAAGCATTATTTATTTAATTCACTAGTTAATGAGGGAATAAATACAACATTGCTGAGACAGCCAGTGCTGAGATGAGCTCGCAAATCCCTCAAGCAGGCCCGCCATCAGTTTCATTCTACTTTGAATGAAGTGATGACTTAAGACTCATCTGAAGTCTTAAGAAGAAGAAACTTTGTGCATTATTGTCAGTTTTCTCTGCATTCCAGAGGGTATAAGCTAGCTGGGGACAGGAAGGACAGCTACCTAGGAAAATGTCCTGGAGTCAGGCATGGTGACACATGCCTGCAATCCTGGCACTCAGGAGGCAGAGGCAGGTGGATCCTTGAGTTCAAGGCTAGCCAGCCAAGGCTACATAGATGGACCTTGACTCAAGAAAGAAAAGGAAAAAGAAAGAGAGAGAGAGAGAGAGAGAGATGCTCTGGAGATCGCTCCCCACCCATGAACTCTTTCCTGGCATGTTGATCTCTACTGTGTATTCTAGTCTAGCTGGCTATGCTCCCAGAGCTCCTGTAGCAGATGTAAAATCTGGTAACTTTGCATGCATAGGTACCCAGGAGAATCAACCCAAGGCCTTCCTCTGAGCACTGATTCCTGATTAAGAGCCTGCACCCTTGGGATTCTGAGTGACTAGCTAATTGCTTGTTAAAGCTAAATGATGGAGAGTAATCATCCTTTGAGACTGAAGGGAGCCTCAGTGATGGTGAGGAGCCAGGCTGGCCTCTGCGCTGCACGGTGGAAATCGTCTGGCTGATGCAAACGAGGGTCAGCAGTTCACAGTCGCAGCCAGTCTGAAAAACACATCCGAGCAGGAGGAAGTAGGGGTGGAGGGGTCAGTCCAAAATACTTCGGCAACTGTAGGATTAGCATAGCTGTCCCAGCACCAGCACAACCACCCCCAGACCCTGCCTCACACAGCCAGGGACTGAGCTATAGTGTTTTTCTTTCTCTTGGCCATGGTTTCCAGGCAAGTGAAGTCTCCCACTTCAAGACCAAAGATCTTGGCTTACTATGACAAAACTCGGAGATAATGTCAGGGCCCGGTGACAGACCTTTAATCTCTGCCTATCATTTCAGCATTTGAGAGGACATCCTCAGTTCTGTAGCAAGTTCCAGGCCAGATACATAACAAACCTGAAAATTTGTTTCAAAGGAAAACAAAAGGGAAAGAAGAAAGGGAGGGAGAGAAGGAGGGAGGGGAAAAAGGAAAGAAGGAAGGGGAATGAAGGAGAGAGGGAGGAGAAAGGGAGATGGAGGGAAGAAAGGAGGGAGGGAGAGAGGAATGAAGGAAAGACGGAAGGAAGGAATATAAGGAAGGAAGGAAGGAAGGAAGGAAGGAAGGAAGGAAGGAAGGAAGGAAGGAAGGAAGGAAGGGAAGAAGAGGGGGGAGAGAAAAAGGAAGGGGGTTAGTCAGTCCTACAGTTGCCATAACAAAATACCACAAACTGGGCAACTTAAAACAGCAGCATACAGTCTCATGATTCACAAGGAATGTGTACAGCCATGCTCCCTTTGACACCCACGAGTCTTGTCTCTGTCTTAAAGAAATACAGCCCAGGAACTATGACACAAATCCAGGACCTCACTCATAACTTAGGATGCCTACTGGCCTCCGACCATTCTTTCTTGACACTCCACAGTCATACTAGCACTTCCCAGAGAAAAGAAGAAAGAAAGAGTTCTGTGAGGATGACTCATGGGCCAGAGACATATGGCTCAGTAATGGAGCATTTGCCTATCAAGTCCTTGGGCCAACCATTGGTTGAGTTCTCACCCAAGCCGAAGAGGATATTACCACAGGCCTGGTAATATCCAAAGAGGATATTACTTCAGGGTGTCCAGGTCTGGTGTCTCTATACCCCAAGGAGGACACCCCTAGGCCAAAAGTGCTTCTAGTTCATGTGACTAAAGGGAAGTTCTGATGTGCACCGCGGGACCCTCCTGCACCATGAAATGAACATCACTACCCTGATTTAATACCCTCTACAGCTCGGCTGCTTCTGATTTAGAGACGGCTTCCAAACAATTCTTCTAAGTTAGGAGAGTATGTATCTGCCTTTCAGCTAGTGCCAAGCAAACTGGCCCTGATCCAGCCCCTTTAATCTTTGACATGCATTTCCTCGTCTGTCAGTGTCTCTACAGACCGTATCTAGAAGGACTTTGAAGACCCAAATTGTTTACTGAAAGTAAAGTGGCCTATTGTTGCTGCTGTTGCCGCATGCAGCACAAGAATAAAATAGGACAGAGTGACGCTGAGGGGTCCTTGGCTAGAATCTGGCAGATTGCCACAGTTTCTTCACAGTATGTCTGGACGCAAAGCATTTATTTATAGCAACTTCTGATGCATTATTTCCTGACTCTCAGAATTTGTGAGAGCGTTCTCAGAAAGAAAAAAGAAATCTTTGCAAATACAGGGTCCTAGTTACTTTTCTGTTGCTGTGACACTATCCTGACCAAAGCCAACTTGAGGAGAAATGGGTTTGTTTCAGTTTACAGCTTATAGTTCATCACAAAGAGAACTCAGGGCAGGAACACCACAGTTGCAACCCGGAGGGAGGAACGGAAGCAGAGACGATGGAGGAATGCTGACTGAGGGCTTGCTCCCTCTGGATTGCTCAACAACCTTTCTTATACAATCCAAGACCACCTGCCCTTTGCATCTCTCTCCAGGATCCCAACCGTTCTTCCGTGTCCTGCTCATGAGTCTTGCTACTGACTTGGGCTCCTGCTCAGAACGTTCTCACACCTATCTAGCATTAGAAGTATATATAGAAGTATATATATAGAAAGACCATTAAGCTGGGCAGAGCTCTTCTGTGAATTTCATGTAGGGGTGGGGGTTGGGCAGGGTAAGAGCCTCTGGCAACCCAGTGCTAACCCTTGTCACACAGGGATGGCTCCTTGCAGGCTGTCATTCCAAGGCCCAGGGTCTGCTTCTTCCCTTCAGGCACTGACACATACAGGTGCTGGACTTGAAGGAATGAAGCTTAGCTGGACAATTGGGTCAGCAGGGTCCTAAATGGCAGTGAGGGCTGGGGCAGGGGGTATTTTCAGCATCTTCGATACACTCGATCTTCCCCTGATATAGCTCTCCTTACTGCGGGAACTGGGACTATATGAACCTTGGGAAAGTGGGTAGGGGCTTTCGGGTGAGTGTACATCATTGATTGTCTGGGGCAGAGGTGCTGGGAATGCTTCATCTGCATGGAGAGGAATTCCAGGTGGACATGTCCTTGTCACCAGGCTATGTGACCACCTTGAGGATGGCAGAGGTGACAATGAGCACCAGAGCAGACACAGAACAGGGAGGAAGCGATCCTTACTCCTGCACATCTCAAAATGGAGATTTTTGGGGTTTGAACACATCTGGACCTCACTCTAGCCCCAGGCTGGCTCCCCTGGTCCTATGGCTCACGCTCCCCACAGCAGGCTAGCTGCCACCCTTCTTGGAATCTGGGGATGACGCTGAGTGGCTGCATAAATCTCATAAACACAGTGACTTGCAGCTCAGAAGGCTAGGAACTCCCACAGTTTGTTGGAAAACAAAAATACTATCCAAAACCATAGAGCAAAGGAACCCCAGACCCTCTTAACCAAGCACACAGGGATGAAGAGGTGGGCATTCAAGGACTTTGTGCGAGGAGGAGACAGGGTTGGGCAGGGCTTCTCCTGCAGCATTTCCATGGGGACCCAGGGCTGCTCTGCCCCAGGCCTAAGGCTCCCCCTTACCAGGGACAGAAAACACCACTGGCCAGTGTATGCCTCCAGCGGGATGAGGCATGGCCTCACAGACTCAGGCCTCTTGCTCCTGGGCACGTCGCTATCCCCAGAACAGATTCTCTGGGAAGGAGGGAGAAGGTCAACAGAATCCCTGGGTTCTTCTCCTCTAGATGGACAAATTTCCTGGGACTGTCATGGACTGTACATAGGAGGGCAGCACAAGGGTGCCCCTCCCCGTTCTTCTCTCCCAGGGGAACCGCTGCTTTGTGGGGGTGGAAAGCCCAGCAGCCCCTCAGTTATCTGTGCCTGTGAGGGGTCCAGGGGGAAGATTTAGAAGAAGGATCCTTCAGACAAGGCCAGGCTGGATGCAGAGAGGTGGGGACAGCATGGCAGCTGAAAATAGCTCTGTCCATGCTAGCCAGGAACTGTGGTGTGGCCTGTTCACATCTTGACAGATGTGAACAGGAAGCAAGGAGCTTGGACTAGAACCAGGAACTGATATCACCTACAAGGCCAAGAGAAACACACTTCTGCTTGCCAGGCCACAGCTCCCAGTGGTCCCACAACCTTTGTAAACAGCACAGCTCTCTTCGATGCAGAGCTGACAGACAGTCAGGCCTGGGGCCCCACCCCAGGGACAACATTTTGACTCAGCTTTGTTCCAGGGTTGGCTGTATGGGGAGGTGACCTAGAGCCACTGTGATCGCTCAGGAGACATAGAAGACATGAATGTGGTGCTCACACTGGCCTCTTGCCATCAGGCTATGGCGCCATCATACAGACCCTACTGCTGTTCTACAAGGGATTCCAGGATATTGTGGAAGCTCTTCTCAGGTCCCCAAAGCCAGCCTGGAGCCTACATGGCTCATAGCAAGCCTAGGGCCCCTCTCCTGGCCTAGAAGTCTCTGAAGAAGGCATTCAATGGCTAGAACATTCGGGAGAATGAGAGAAAATCCTTTGCAGTGGGTGACAGCTCTAGAAGGACTGTTGGGGATTCCTGAGGCTATGTCTGATGGTCTGTCCCCCATATCCACTGTCTGAGAAGGTCAGGGATCCCACAAGGTTCTTGGAAAAAGAGCTTCCAGCTGCACTCTGATCTGTTTGCCCCAGGGACAGGGCTGGGGACCAGATGGGGAGCCTGTGGAGGTACTGGGAAGCACTGCTTACCTGCCTGCTGGTCTAGCATGGGTCCATTGCTAATTCAGCTGCACACAGCTTCTGCAACTGGCAAGGCCTCCTTGCAGGGTCTTCTTGGCAGCGGTGCCTATAACTTCCTGATATAGCATCTAATTTGAACTTCTGCAAGCATCCTCCCCTCAAAATGCTTAATTATTATGTTCTTCTACATACCAAGGGAGTCTTTCCAGTCTTCTGAAGTTCCCCAGAGGAAGAAAGGATAAGCCAGTGATTCATGACATGCTCTCTGAGTCTGGTATGTCTGGATGATCAAGGCTTTATTTACAAGAGAAGGAGGCTGCATCTGTTTCTACAGAGATCCAGTCACCTTTCACATAGTTTAACTGTCAATACAACTCAACCAATGTAGGTATTTCCTCTTCCTCCCTGGCGAGCACCCCAAACAGCAAATTCTCAGGCTTAACAACATCTCAGGATCCAATAAGTGCTTTGCAGTTGGATACTGAGCTGCTAACTGTTCACCCTAAGCCTATGCTGTACGTGCCTACCATACCTGTCAAATGACCTCCTGAGATCAAGCCCTTATGGTCTGACAGGCCCCCTTTCAGGGCTACAGGCTTTCCCAAGAGATCTTACAGAGCCCATTAGACACGGGTGATGCAGAAGACTGGAAGCCAACATCCAAGCACACACTTGATCTCCAGGGATCCTTTCAACGAGCTGTAAGGTGGGACTCATAGCCACTCCCAGCCACATCGTTGGAAATTGAGGCTCAGGGTATGGAAGTCACATATCTCATAAGTGGCATTTCGGGGTGAGAGCCAAGCGGTCTGAGCTGAAAGAAAGCATGTTTCAGAAAGCATGTGCTCTGATAGTGTGCACAGCATGCACGCGATGGGTTCAAAACCAAGGCTTGCAAGTGAAGTCACCCAAAGCAATGCAGGCAAGCACAGCCAGAGAAACACACCTCTGATTCATCTTCACACGTTTGATTTTGAATTGATTTTTGCTTGTGTGATCAGAACCTTTTCCCTGTTCCCCACTTTTCTCTATGGATTCATTAGGGAACCCCAAGTTATGAGTGGGCTTTTAAGAGGCTGCCATGGTAAGTTCTCAAACTCCATAGAGGACTTTGAGGTAGACTGTTCCTTGAGGCCACGAGATTTATTTGAGGCCAGAGAGTATGTGGCGGGGTCAAAGGGAAGGAAAGGATTTCGGACCGCCCACAAAAGGTAAAGAACAGTGACCTAAAACAGCAGAGGCCCCCAGCGGTACCCTGGGGAAGTGTAGGCCCAGCCCAGATGGAAGAGAGAAGGGAGGCTTCTGGGGAGGAAGAATGCAGGGGAGAGGTCATGTGGTTATGGGGTCATGACCTCTAGGGGTTGTGGCATCTGAGCTGCCTCTGCTTTCCTCCAACCCTCAACACAGCAGTGAGAACCTGAGCAGGTGTGATGAGCAAAGCTCCAGCTGGGCTTTTCACTTTTCCTGGATGGTCAGCTGTGGGCCAGCCCAGGCCAGGCCTCGGGACACCGCTAAGGCCTGAGTGTAAGCCAGCTCTGAGGGTGTCCAGCCTGGATGGTGGCTCCTCCCTCCCTCCCCAGGGTCCTCAGGTTGGAGAGAAGGCACGAGATGCCCCACCACCTCTGTAGTGATAGGAGGAGCCTCAGGCTGCTTCCTCCCTCAGACACACATGGTTTCCCTCACCTGCAGCACCCCAGCACTCTGCTACCCAAAACCAGCTGTTCATGAGGTGAGGCCTCCAGCCTACACTCCTTCCAACAGCAGGAAACAGCTATCAAGTGTCCAGAAGAGGTGGACTATGTCATCTGAGTGTGCAAGAGTGGGTAATCAGATCACGTAAGAAAGCTGAGAAGCCTGCAGTACAGGCAGAAGCATGTGGCACCAGGAGCCAGCAGCCATTCCATGTTCCCAAAGGAGGGAGGACATGGAGATGAAACCGGTTTCTCAGGAGAACCATATCCGAGCGAAGGGTGCAGGGGCCGATGGCTGCAGACTTACCAAGTTTCTAATCCCAGTGTTCTGGGTACACATTGACCTCACAAGTAGGCTGTTGATGTGGGCCAGACAGGGAGAGCAGGCCATGGAGTGGTCACCAGATTGTTGAGAACCTGACTTCCAGTGTCTCTGAGGAAGGGCAACGGAGGAAATGTCACCTTCCGTTCTCAACCCCACCCTTGCAGGCAAGCCAGGCAGAAGCAGCCCAAACGGACCATGTATGATGTCTCAGGTTGCCTCACATCTTATCACCTAGCCAAAGAGGTGAGAAGTGTGCTTCCATTGAGTTAGGATGTAGAGAGAAGATGGGACAGGCCTCTGCCCAGCCAGCTGATGCCAGGGTCTGGAGCTGTTTCCCTAGCCAATGTCATAGGATCAATTTCCCTTTGCTTCATCCCTCAAAGCTAAGTCCAGCTGTTTCTGGTCCTCACTCCAGCTGGTCCAGTCGAGTTAACAGGACAGCTCACATCCTGGCCATTCCCCTTGTGGGTCTGGGAAGATTCCCAGCAGGGACCATGTCACGGATCAATGTCAGGATATCCCTTCCTTCCAGTTAAAAAGAACACGTTGTCTGGGAATTCCCAGGGTGGACAGCCTCCTGTTTATCTTGGTGCAGCCTTGTCCCAGCAGATGGAAAAGAGCCGCCGCCCAGTCCCTCCCTTACAGCAGTGTGCTTCCTGGCAGCCTCCATCCTTGCTGCAGAATGGAGGTTCCCCCAAGGCAAGAAGTTGGCACCACAGGCTTTCAGCTTCTAAAAAAGGGGGTCCTAGAGGAGTGTGGCAGGGAGGTGGGAAGAGGGGCAGACCTGCCCAGGGAGCCATGCTAGAACTCACAGTAGACTCCTTGGCTGTTCCGAGAGAACTAGCTGCTTCTCCCTGGCTCTGTAGTGGGCAGGACCCTGAGCAACTGACATTGAGCAGATCTGGCTAAGGCAAGGAGGATGTGTAGGCCTGGGGGCTCCTGTGTGCATGCGTCTGGGTACCAAACGCAGACCTTACGTCAGCTCATTGGCTGTCCCGGGGAAGCACCGTGTCACCACACAGGCTCTCGGGGTTTAAAGCCTCACACCATTTCCAGGTTGCACTCTGCTTCTTGCTTATGGTTCAGCTTCCTGGTCCTGCTCCACTGTGCCTGGTGCTTGCTGCCTTTGCTCCACAACCATGGATTCTCATCCCCTTGGAACTGGAATCTAAAATAAACTCTCACTTCCTTTGGTCTTGGTGTTTCATCACAGCATCATAGAAAGTAACTAATACAGACAGGGAAGTCAGAGACACTAGAGGAGAGCTTACTACTGCACTCCTGACGTTTTGCTAAATGCACACAGAGCCAAATTGCCTTCTAAATATTTAGGCTGACAGCCACATAAGCTCCTCTCATCCTGGGCCAGGGAAGCTCCTGTTTGCAGTGGAACAGTTAACGCAGAGTCACTAGTATTTAGTCCCCAAGGAGACATCTAGCTCACCCCCTCCAAGCTCTGGGGGAGGTCATGAACAAGCAGGCAGGAGTGTAAGCTGGAGGATGGAGAGCAGTGCTGTGATGTGCTGTCTTCTGGAAATGACACGGCTATCACAGTCATGAATACACAGCACGTGTGTAAGGCCTGTCTAACGCAACCCAAATGACAAGGACAAGGCTTGGGAGTAGGAAGGAGACCGGCTGGAAGGAAGTCGTCAAGAGCAGAAGAGGGATAAGAGATGGTAGTGGTGTATGTGACTATGATAAGTGCATATCTATACTTGTGAGTGAAGTTCCCAGAAAGAAATCTCGCCTCCCCTGAACCTTCTGTGAGGCTGACTGCTCAGAACATCAGTGGAGAGTTTGGAATGTTGCAGTGCTATCTTTAGCCTCCTAAATAGTATCAGATCTAAAATCCTGTGACTGACAGAATTTATGGACTTAACAAGACTCTGGTTTAATCAAGCAAAAGACTAGGAATCATCAGGCAGCACCTGAGGCCCATAAAAGAAGCTTCAACTCACCTACTTAATGTTTCTACCGACATCTTTGAAAAATACCTTGATGTGTGACTTTCTGTTTGTTCTCTTACTATTAAAAACTCAAACTATTTGTCACATTGGAATTTGGGATGACATAAATTTGTGTTTAGGCATGGTCACTCATATTTGGTTCCAGAATGAACTATCTCTTATTCCCTTTGAAGTGAGAGTTGTGTTTTGCGTGTGTGAATAACATGTACATAATGATTAAAAATAACAAACCTTATTATAAATATATATGCATTGCTATAGTTTTTTATAACTTTTATTTTGCTCAACAATATGTTTTAAATGTCTTTAAAGGTTACTTTATAGACATCTATATCACTCTTGTTAGTGCCCATGTGATATTTCATAGTTTTATTTAACCAACACTTCATTAACAAACAAGAATTGATTCAGAGCCTAGGGCTGAAAATTCCCACCATATATTTAGCTCATTTGTGTCATAATCTATGGAAAAAAATTCTAGCAATGTGTCATTATGAGTTCCACGGGAGCCTGAGCTTTGCTGGGTACTCTCCCAGGAAGCTCGAGGCTATGGACTAGAAAAGGATGAAGTGCAGGGTCAAAGGAACTCAGCACTCCAAACCCCAAGCCAGGCAGCAATGAGGGCCCTGCCTGGCTGGTGGGCAGCTGGTAATAGAGGCTCCCTCAGAGCTCCAAAACCAAGAGGAGGCACAGGCAGGAGCCCGGGTTTGTCCAGGTGGACAAAATGCCTGCTTCAGGCACATCCAGCCGCTCACTTCCGAAGTCGGACACTGTGCTGAGCAGAGCAGCTCTAGAAAGATGCAACAGCAATCCACACTGACACCTGGTGAATGGAGGAAGCTGACTGACGAGCAGCCAAGCCCCTGGGGGTCCAGTGATGAATTCTTAGGGAAGAGGGGGAGCCCAGTCTTCCACAGAATAAATGATGAGTCTCAGCTGGTCATGGTGGAATAGGTGATGCTGGCCCGTTGGGGAGTGGGAGGGGCTTTGAGGGTGATGTGTCTGATTTGCTGGGGCTAGGGGCACTTGATTTACATGCAACAACACAGCCCTGTCATAAAGGAAGAAAACATACTCCAGGTATGGTGAAAGGTCATTGGTTGAAAGCCAAGACACCAAGACAGCTCATTAGAATAGGGTAGGTGTTTCCAGGAATCCCCAGGTGCTTGCTGAATGGGTTTCTTAATCAGGAAAGGGTTGGGACTTTAATATTTCTGAGGGCTATGTAAGGATCCTTAGAAGATCCAGAGTTCCCCAGATCAGGTGGAGAGGGAACCCAGCCGAGAAAGGGAGTCTGTCATCTTATACAGACAGAGCTCAGAGGCTATCTGGAAATGCTAGACTTAGACCTTAATAGAGGCAGCCCACAAAAATGAATTTCTTATAGCACAGAAAAAATGTTCATAATGTTCCCAGAATCTGCCCTTTGAAAACGGTATTTTTATTATTTAGAAAAGGCCTCACTATGTAGTTCTGACTGGCCCGGGACTCACTATGTAGACCAGGCTGGCCTTGGACTCACAGATCTCCTGTCTCTGCCTCCCCAGTGCTGGGATTAAAGTCCTGCAACACTATACCTGGCTCTGTTATGATTCATATTTATTCATCCCACAGAGCCGCTGTCACCCTCTTCAACACTGGTTGATATATGGGCTCAGACTACTTCAACAATCCATTCTCTCATGCTTTTGTCCATTTGCTCATTCTTAATAAACTTAGTGCATAGTTTACAGTGAGGACTGGTTTAAATTGAAGGGACATATATTTAGAGAACCTAGAATGCCACATACAATACTCTACAGTGTTTTATTACAGGCCAATATTTTGGAGGCAATTTCTCAACTGAGAGTAGAGTCCCTCTTCCCAGATGTGCCCATGTTTGCATCAAGTTGGCAAACACTATGACAGCGTGTGCCCTTAGCTATGTTTACAGATGAGGCAGTGGAGGCAGGAGAAAATAGCTGGTCTTGCTCAGCATAGGTCGTTATCTTCAAAACTCCAGGTCTCTAGGTGTTTAAGGTTCCGTGGCTGCACACAGGAGCAAAATTTTTAAGAATATTTGAAGCTCACTTTCCAAGTTTCTCATTTCAATTTATTGATTGATTTCTTGAAACGGGGCTTACTATGTTGCCAAGGTTGGCCCTGAACTCCTGAACTCCAGGGATCCTCCCCCATCATCAGCCTTTTGAGAAGGGGGCACTACAGAGGGACCCCACCATGCCTCATGTCCACTCCTGTCTTCATGTACAGTTGCTTGCTCCCCACACCTTTCTTCTTGGAAGGAGAACGTTTGAAGGCAGCAGTCCTTTCTCACTATGGACTCTGACTTCAGGCCCCGATGAGGCAGACTTTCTGTCAAGTTCTGTCAGCAACATGGCAGGTGAAGCGCTTGCCTGCTGCCTAGGAGTTAGTCAAGTGATGGAGAAACACACATGGCAATGCAGGGCCATGGGTAGTACCAGTGAGCCCGGGTGTCCAGGAAAGGCACAGATAGGCCACATCTTCCCACTCAGATGCGTCTGGAATCAGAGGCGATGGAGTGGCTGCTATTTGCCTCCAGGACAGATAAGCCCATCAGCCTCACTTTCCCAAGCCCGACAGAATATAGAACCAGTACACAGAGAACACAGATAAATCTCCATCTTGGAGCAGAAATGAGCCCAGGCTCCTTTTTGGAGCAAAGAAATCCAAGTTGGGATTTGGGGAGGAACTATGCAACAGTTCTGGATTATTCAGTACCCTTCCATCCCCTGCTGGTATGAATGACTAACAACTATGCACAATAGTGCAGTGGTTTTCAGCCTTTCTAATGCTGCAACTCTGTTCCTCGTGTTTTAGTGACCCCCAACCATAAAATTATTTCCATTGCTACTTCATAACTGTGATTTTGCTACTGCCATGAATCATAATGTAAATATTTGATGTGACCTCAAAGAACTCATGACCCACACGTTGAGAACCTCTGCTCTAAAGGTGAGACATGTCCAAGGTCTAGAAAAGACCAGTCATTGCAAACCAGTTGGCCAGCATATCACTAGGTCACCAGGGACTGGCTAATTTTGCAGTCTTTCCTGAGACCTTTTTGCAAAAATAAATTTAGCTGGAGGTGGAGGAGTGAGAAGGGGAGCAGGCTTGTCTGTCCTCCAGGACCTCAGGGAAGTAAGCTGTTTTGGTGCCAGCACAGCAGAAAGAAACCGCCATGCAGACCTGGGTGCTTCCCCAGATGGGGTGATGGTGTCCCAGGGAGGCCACATCTGAGGGTATTTGAACACTGATGTGCTTTCACTGTTCTCAGCCCGAATTTAAGCCATTGCTGAGAGAAAACCCAAGTACACCGGTTTTTCATAATGAGATTTTTAGTAACCGGATCACACTGCAAAAGCAGGACTACAGGGTTCTTTTGTTTTGTTTTTGGTTTGTTTTACAATTCTATCAGTTTTCCAGGCAGGCTTTGTAATCTTGTTTAGATTATTGGTTTACTTAGTAAATCCTTTTTCCTTTAACTGTCTAATTAGCCTCAGGCCCTATGTTGAATTCCAAGCATGGCAAAACAAAACAAAACACCAAAGCAAAGCAGAAGACACAAAAATGGCTAATTGATACACAAAATGTGGGCAAATTTTACTCTGCTACTTTGCCTCAAATTAAAACATGTTCTTAGGAATCTTATTTGGCACCAAAGACAAATATTTCTTGAGGAAAATAATCTGCCTTCTGTTTTTTTAGGAAGGTAGAGGTTCCATTATAGGTGCACACAAGCCTGGAGACTATGGAGTCAATGCTACGTTTAGTGTCTCAGCTGCCTCTAGAACTCGGTGTCTGGTCTTATTTCAGGATGAGATGAACCTCACCTGAGGGGTCGTGGAGAAGGGTGGAGGTACCCACTGCTAGGTCAAGACTTGGCATGAATCCCCACAGTATTACCAGAGCACACCGCAGGCTAAGCTCCGTTTGCGCCACTGACGTAGTGAACCTGTGAGCTGGGAAGAGCCCTTTCTGGGACAATGCGTCCTTCCATAAACTGTAACCCCACCCCTACTTCTGAGTTCAGGCTGGCACTTGCACTGTCCTCTTTATGTCCAACAGACAGCTTGGGCGGCCAAGAGGACATGTTGGCCCTGGTTACTCTGCTCTGATCCAGGTTGTGCACCTTTTGGTTCATGAAGCTAACACACACACACACACACACACACACACACACACACACACACACCTTTTTCTTCTCTTACAAAATATAAAACTATGGCAGTTAAAATATTACTTTAACAACAGGCAGAAGATTCTGCTGGTCCAACAGGTTACTTTTCTGGCATATGCAGTATAAAAATAGCATATAGAGCCAAACATCAATAAAGATGTTCACAAAAAATGGCTTTTAAAGCCAACTGGAGATACATTAAATACCAGCAAACATCTGGAAAGATACAATGTGTATGAGCATTTAGACACAATAGCATCTTTATATAAAAGCTCATGATTTCAGCAAATTTCTACTTTTTGCTATACTCCAACTTTACAAAAAATAAAATCAGTTCTTTCCATTAAAAAAAAATTACAGATCTGATTTTTTTCTCCTTAAAAATGACTCTCCTTGTTAAAATGTGAAAAGATACAGCTGTGTTTGGAGTCACCAGGCTTCATTTTTTTTTTTTTCCATTCAAAAACTATCCTAATTGCTGGTGGTGGGTGAGATGGTTTCCAGGTGAGGCAATGAGAACCAGGCAGATTTCCTAAACTGCTGTGGATCACATCTGTAAAAGTGCTTTGCATACCGTGCCTGCAAATGGTTTTAAATTTAGAATGATTGAGGCTGGGGCATAGATTATTGAAATTAAATTTTCATAACAGTTCAGCATTATCTCTGAGAAATATTGTTTCAGAAGGATGGACGTCTATAGCAATAACACACCAGAAATGAACACATGCAGATGAAGCTGTAAGATTATTTCAAACAATAAGCTTTTCCTTGTGAATAATGTCTTCTAGTTGGCCAAGTCCACTTCTCAATCAAACGGGGATTTAAAAAGTAGCCTTGCAAGGAAAGAGGGCAGGACTCAACTTGGCGACAGGGACTCAGCCATCAAAGATGGGTTCTGTGGGAGTAAGAGACATAGGCAAAGCCACATCACCCAGCCCCTCCAAGCTGCAAGCGTTTGGTAGCACAGTGGGCTCCCTGCTTTATCATCACCTTTAGGAGGACAATGTGGGGAACTTCCCAGTAAAACAGGGCCAGAAGTAGTGATGCTTTTCTGCACAGTAGTGAAGAGTTAAAAATAAATATTTTTAAAACTTTGGATCTCTAGCGACAAAATTTTTTTTTTAATTTTTTATTTTAATCACAGGTCATTCACTTGTATCCCAGCCGTAGCCCCCTTCATTTTTCCCTCCCAACCCCCGGACAAAATTCTTATAAATAAAATAAATTAAAAGGCTAAAATCCAATCTAACCCAGCGAACCAGCCAACCAATCAACTCCCTTATTGAAGCCCAAGGAGTTCAAAGTTCAAGTCTGGCCTTAAGTAACCATGCAAAGGACTCACAGGCCCAGCAAAGGATCTGGGCAATTAAGCAAAGCTGGGGAGGGCCAAAGGCCACTGGAGGCTACTTAGCAGGACAACTGGTAGAAAACAACTCAGCGGCCTGGTGAACACAAGTGCTTTGAGCCCCTGGATTTTCATTAGCCAATGAGATGGTTACACATTTCAGAAGAAAAGCAAAGAGTCTCACTATGGCATTGAGTTCTGCCTTCTGGGGCTCCCATCTCCCCCAGGTCACCCTACCTAAGAACTAAGTACAGTGGGGGTTGGCAGATACTGTCTGAAAGAGCAGCTCAGCAGCAGGCCCTCTGCCACAGGCTGGTTTCTCAAGGGTTGGCTGGCAATGCTGAGCCCAACATTGTTTCTGTCTCTAAGTGCGGCAGCAGGCGCAGCACCCAGCCTCCCTGGCCCAGGCTTTCCTCGAAGGTGGTGTCAGCACTCTGTTTTGGGTACTACACTTGGAGCTTATCCAAGGAAGATCCTAACTGCACCATCTGGTAAACAGAACAACTGCGTGAGCCCAGAGGCTCCTGGGAGGACACAGGGCTATGTCAGCATCTGGAGGGACATCCGGTGCTCTAGATGTCACAAGTGTTTGCACTGTTTCAGACACTTGAAGGGAGCCCAACTGAGTAACAGACTGGCTAAGAGAGGCAGACATGGTGGGCTGCTTGTCATTGAAGTAGTCAAGCAACTCCTGACTCCTAAGTTAGGTGTAATAACAGCTGCCCACCTGGCTGATGTGGAGAGATATCCATTTAGACATAAATGTGCCATGGGCTTCGTGTGGAGCGCTCATGAAGACAAGCGGAATGCACTATTACAGTGCTTGGCATTGATTTTTTTCATCAACATACATTTTAATGCTGCCTAGTTCCTGATTTCTGACGGAAAATATCTCTGTTAACCTGAGTCCTAGTGTTTATGCTGAGCAGTGAGAAGACTTAATTACCTACCATCAGCCAAACTCACCACAATGAAGATACCAGGGAACTGACTGGGAGAACAGAACCTTCTATGAAGCCTGTACTGTCAGTGCCACTCACTGCCTTGGGAGGGTAGAAGCAGGAGTAAAGCTGTGCTGGACAGGACAAGAAATTTTGAAATTTAATTTTGAAATTAAAAAAAAAAATCCAGTAACTTGAAAAGCCAATAACCTTAACACACTCACTGATCTGTGAGCTTGTTTACTGTCCAGACATGGAAATGTTCCGGACGGCAAACTCGGTAACACAAGCATGTCTGTTGCTAGCCTCCCTTTGCAGGCTCCCACATCTCAGTAACTCAGGCAATGACGGAGGCAGTGCTTCTGAATGTAAAGCTGGATTTATTAGAGCGTTTTTATTAACAGACTTTCGCCAGACAGTTCTGAGTATGTTGGTACAGCAGGCACGTTGGCTTCGAGGTTTGGCACCTGGCAGTCTGCGGAACCGCACTTCAATCTCACAAGGCTTCTACAGCTTTGTGGACTGTTTGGGCAGGACCTGCAGCTGGCCTCCCCTGTAAAATGGCTGAAAATAAGTTTGGGTTCATTATGATGTAAGTGTTCTGAGTTCACAATTTCATTGGTCTGCAGCAGGCCTGGCTCCACCTTCTCTGCCTTGTCAGTCTGGTTTGGGAAACTAGAGACCTTGGTTTCAGTCCCTCCACTGCTCTCTGTGTCCCCCGTGTCTCTGCTTTTGCAGAGTCCCCTTTGGTTAGTCTCAGGATTGCAACAAGCTCTTTGGGAAGACTCAGTGCTCCTGCTGGCGGCCGGAGATGGTTCCGCTGTCCTGGGAAGATGCTCATCCGTGTCCTGAAGGCTGTGTATGCTGGAGTGACCAAGCTTTTCTTGGGCCTGAATGTGCTGCACTGGGTGGAGAAAGAAATTCCTAGGCAGTGAATTTTGCATCCCTGGTGGCAGCATGTGCCGGATGGGATGCAGAAGGTCTTCAGCGGCCTGGTGTGTGGCCTTCACTGGCGCCACTGCATTCTGAATCTGGACAAAGCTGCCAGCAGTGGAGGCACACTCGTGACACAGGGAGTCACCCATCTGCTGACAAGAGTATGGGGCATACTTTAAGTGTGTGTAGGCATTTGGGCAGCTGCACCTCGGACTGACAGAGAAGTGACACATGGCGTCCTGCTCCAGACAGAGCTCTAACAGGGCTGAGCTTGCTTCACTCCTGGGGCTTTTGGTGAGTTCGCTGCTGTAGGCTTCAGGCACACGCATCCTTAAGTTCTTTGCTTGGCCGTTGAAAAACTCAGAGCAGATGTGTGGCTCTCTGTAAGTGTTCTTCTCTGAGGCAGCACAGCTGTGAGATGCCAGCGGCTGTAACTCGTAAAACTCATGTTCCAGTTCGGACTTTTGGCCCCTGGTGTCTACACGGTAAGCACTGGAGGTGTGTGTTTTGCTTGGTCCCCTATCACCAGGACTCGCAGACAAGGTGTGGGCAAAGGCACTGCACTGAAGCTTTTTAGGTAAAGGGATCTGGCCACAGGTGCCCTGTGGCCCAAGGCACCGACACATGCATTGGAAAAAGAAGGTGGCGAAGGCCCAACTGATGCACATGACAAGCATCATGAAGGTGCCCAGCTGGGTGTAAGCCAGGACCGTGGAGGGCATCATCATGGCCCCCGCTACAAAGGTGGTCAATGCGGCCATGGCAATTGCAGAGCCCATACGACTCAGGGAGAAGATGACCTTGCCTTCTCGGTCGGGATCTGGAGCCAAGCGATATGCCACCCCGTAGTGGACAGCAAAGTCTACAGACAAGCCAACTGCGACGGAGATGGTGACAGACTCCAGCACGTTCAGCTCCCAGCCGAGCAGGACGAGGGACCCAACGGTGACAAAGATGGTTCCAGCTATGGAAATGATGGCATAAAGGCTTATGATAATATTCCATGTGGTCAGCAGCATCACACTAAACGCCACGGCCACTGAAAGCCCCATGGCAATGAGGGTGCCATCGGAGAGGCTGTCCTGCAGGTCATAGAACTCCAGGTTGCTGACAAACCAGCCGTGGCTTAGGCCCTCGGGCGCCGAACTCAGCTCACTGGAAATCCACGAGTCTACCTCCTTGTAGAACTGCTGCATCTTCTCGTAAGCCAGTGTGAAGAGGAAGGTACTCTGGAACTCCAGTACCACAGCCCTGATGGTGTCGTTGATGTCAAACCTCGGCCCGGGGGTCTTGTTATTCAGATGGTACCCTGTACTCCTGTCCAGCTCCATGATGGCCTTCTTGATGCACAGCTCAAAAACCTCTTGCTTGTAGGGGAAGCTGCAGTGGCTGCAGCATGGGTACAGGGCAGGCTCGTCGCAGTCCTGGTTTTCCATCCACTGTTTGAAGGTCTCGATGAAACAGCTGGTAAAGTCCTGCTGATCGGTCTGGTAGAAGAAGGTTTGGTTCCTCAGTTTTTGACAGAAGTGCAAGATCCAGGCCTGGGAGGCTGGACTAGCAATGTTAAAAGTGCTGTCTAGTGTCAGCTTCCCTTTGCTCTTGGGGTTCAGAGGGTCGCCGCTGTCTTCTGGGGACACGCCCCAGATGACTGTGATGGGCATATGGAGCTCCTCTCCATGGTGAACCCGCTCAAACATGAAAAGCTTCTTGAACTCGGCATCGTAGCGCTCGAAGGGATGAGAGGAGCGGAACACCTGGAACTCGGACAACTCCAACGAGGGCAGCTTCATCTTCGGGTTTATGCACACGATGTAGGCCCCGCCTACAGTGAGGGCAAGGAACCAGACCAGCCAAAGGTAGCGAAACTTGATGACGATGCACGGCAACACCTTTTCAAAAAAGATCCGAGATGCCTCTGAGATGGCAAAGAGCACCCTGCGGCCCCTCTGGCAGACCAGCGTCCAGCAGCTCTTGTCGTAGGTGTGCGGCTGGGGCTTTCGGAAGCAGGTGAATATGTTGAGGAGGTACCGCTCATGCAGAACGATGACAGCTGGAAGCCAGGTGACCATCAGGACGTAATTCACCAAGATAGCGGTCCCTGCGTACACCCCGAAGCATCTGATAGCTGTGATGTTGCTAACGTAGTTAGCGTAGAAGGCAGCGGCAGTGGTGAAGCTGGTGACGAACATAGAGAGGGCAGCGTGCTGCAAGGTGACACTCACCGCCTCCGACGTTTCTGCACGTGGCTTGTCGAACTTGGTGTAGTTCCAGACATCGCACAGAACAAAGGCATCGTCTGCGCCAATTCCCACCAGGATGATGAGTGCCGTGAGGTTCATGAACGGGAAAAACTCAAAGTTGAATACGACTCGGTAGAGGAAGTAGGAGACAATCAAGGAGCTGATGATGGCGAACATCGTCATCAGGGTGATGAACATGGACTTGGTGTAGACACACATGATGAGAAGGACGATGATGATGGCGATGGCAGGATACACAGTATCCATGAGGAGGTAGTCCTGAAACAAGCTGTGCTTGATGCCAAACTCAATCCCAGTGACGGTGGTGATGCCATCCGAAGAGTTCCAGTTCTCAAAGTTGTCCAGGTAGATATTCATCATGCTCTCCCCTTTCTCTGTGGGGGAGAAGAGCATGCTGTATTTTAAAGCTGGCACAGCGGAGTCAGCCGTCTTTGGGGCCATGAAGTCTTTGTCGACCAAGTAGTGGAGAATCTGGTACACGGCATTGTATTTGGTACACTTGCGTGGCACATTTGTGCACTTGAGCTGGTCCTTTCTCCTGGCCGCCTTGTCCCAGCAGTCTGGCCCCAGGGTGCCGTTTTGGTAGTGCTTGGCACAGGTCCGCAGTAGCTTCAGTGTGTGAGAGACATCTCGCTCGACGATTTTCTGACAGGATGATCTGTTGTTCAGAATGGCGATGTAATTCCCCAGGGTCCAGCTGGGGCAGCAGGAGACGGCTGTGGTCCTCTGGCAGAGGTCGCTGAACTGGGGGTGGGATCTGATCTGCAGAGACAGACACGCAGAAGGACTGGCGTTTAAAGGGGCTCTCCACAGGGCAGGCCACTCCTGCCCCCCGGGACAAGGAAGGCACAGAAGCTCAACGATCCTCTTTCACAGTATGGGCTGTTGTGTACACGGGTGCACACTGCCCCTGAGATCCCAGATTACAGCTATCCTACAGGCTGCTGGATTTGGAACAGCAAACTCCTGTTTGGGAATGGCACACAGGAACAACGCCAAGTCAGCCAGCACTGAGTCTGGTTCAAGACGGGAGATAGAACTAACACCCACCTATTAAGCAGTTCTTTGCAGTCACCGTGGAAGGAATGAAGAGGGCAGGCTTTACCATTTATGCACTCACAGGAGTATGGAAACAACTGTCTAATTGCTGTTTTCCTTAAAATCCTGATTATTGGCACTAAACACAGTCAAAAGCAAAGATGCTGGTCCTGAAAGTACCCCTATGGCTGGAATATGTTCCCCATATTCACCCCTTACAATCGGATCCCTAGTGTGACAGTATGGACAGACAGAGCCTTCTGGGCGGCGTCTGTGGATTAGTGCCCTTATCACAGTGGCCCGAGGGAGTCTGCTGGTGCCTTCTGGTGCTACATCATGATGCAGACACAGCACCACCTTAAGAGACAGGTACTCACTGGCCCTGAATCTGCAGACCTCCTTAATCTAATACTTGCCAGTCTCTAGAACTGTGAGAAATAAATCAGTTGTTTATAAATTATCTAGACTAAGGTATTTTGTTACTGCAGTCTGGACAGACTAGGACAGAACTCTATTTGGCAAATCAGAAAGTGACTGGATTCGTGAAAAAGTTAGTCTAAAATCGTTTTCTAAAATAAGGTGAGAAGCGTCAATATTTTAAGATTAAAACTTTTTATATCTGATTTTAAATAAGTATGTTAATAAATACAAATGAATAAAAAAGTAGAGTTTTAGTTCTTCTACATCATCAAGTTTATTCAGGTTGGCTAAAACCTTTTCTTGGCAACCTTTCTCCACTAAATGTAGCCGGCACACTAGGAACTGTGGAGACTGGGCTGGAGTAAGCAGCGTTTCATTCAGCATGCTGTGCCTGGGAAAGGCTGCTGTCCTCAGGGCTGGCCTTGTCACAGTGAACAGCGAGGAGCACTGCTGCATCATGAAGCTGGCCGGATGGTTAGATGACCCCCCCCCCCTTTCCTGAGGGCTAGCCTAGGAATCAGCCCCTTCTGGGCCTGACTACAGACTTCTGTTCAGAAGTAAGAGCTAAGGAGGCCCTAGTCTCATTGCTCTCCCTCATCTGTATTTACCAAAGGTTGTTCTAGGGCACCACTCCAAGGTTCGGAAAGGGTGTGAAGAGCTTCTCTAAGGCAATTTAAAACGGTCTATACCTTGCTTAAACTGGGCTTTGTCAACTGTTCATTAACATATCTTTCCAAGGCAGAAAAGTTGGCTAGCATACACAATCGCTTTAGAAGCTATATTTATCTAAGAACCCAGTTACACACTATTCCCTAAAGCCTGGTAAACTGGACCTAATGTGTAGGGAGAGGTGTGGATGGTACAAGGAGGCTGTGGGCTGGAAATGAACATGGAAATTCAGTATGTGAAGTTTTCCTAGGTTTCTGTGAGCTCTAGGCTAGCCTGATCTACATAGGAGTTGCAGGGAAGCAAGGGCTGCACAATGAGATGCTGTCATAAAGAAAAACAAACGAAGCCAGGAAAAAAAAAAAACACAAACAAAACCAAAATTACTTGTTTTAAATAACTCTTTATGGATGTTTAAAAAAAAAAGAGCCAAAGGGTTATTATATAAGTGCAATAGAGTAAGTTCTACTTTCACAAAAACATCTTAGTTTTAAAGCTTATTTCTGAAAACACGTAATTATTTTCTAAGTCAGGATAACTCATGTTTCTTTTTAAAAATTCATATATGTTAATGTGAAAAATGAGCTAGTAAGTCATGGGACCCTAAAACAGCAAAGTATTTATGACAGATAATAGTTCACCCCACAAAAGAATTACAGGGAGCCCAGCTAGAAGGGGCATATGTGCAGCTGCTGAAATGCCTAAGCAAAGCTAAAGGAAATACAGTTCCCAGCCACACTGGGACAGGGGCATGGCACTGTACCCTTGTACTTTTTTCTAGTGAGAGCAGGGGTTTTACATGTATATTTGACCAAAGATTAACAAGCTGGGCATTATGAATACCAACTACTGCTTGACTGGCTACTACAAGAAAACAAATGCCAGTTTGCCCCCAGGGGACAATGGTGTTGGCTGATTACAGCATTTGGGAAAACTGCTTTCAGGGGCACAAGTAGGATAAAAAACAGGGTCACAGAAAAAATGTCACGATGGGCACCCTCTAGCTATCCCTTTGCGATACCAGCGTTCTGAGGAAAGGACTGTTCACAGGGGAGTACCCATGCTTCCGGCGAGTGAGGCCCTACATTCCCATGACGGCACCTGTACAATGAGGAGGCACTGGGGCCCCTGCCCTCAGTTTGCCCTCAGAGTGGCAGAGAAATCAGACAAAAAGAAGCAGTTGTAACTTAGTGGAGGAAGCAGTACAGGGTGGAGACATATGGGGACCGACAGAGGAAGCGCCCAAGTTGGAAAGTATCTCAGTAGAGCGGCAGTAACTAGTCAGTTGTGACTGAGAAGAAGCCAGAATCTCTCCTGTAGTCTGAGGCCAAAAGAGACTGGCAGGCAGGTATCTCTTGATACAGGGGGCAGATGTATTCTTGCCATAATTTTGGAAAAGGATCCTCTGAAATAGCTCCAAAATCTTAGAAGTTTGTAAAATTAAAATAGAGTTTATGAAAGCAAATCCCTCATGGGGAACAAAGCCCTCTAATTCTACAAATTCCCCAAAGGAAGCTGGGGAATCATTCTGTTTATGTGGTTGTGACATGTCTTTGCACAGTTCCCTAGTTAGATAAGAGCAGGGGTTGAGCTGACTTAAAACAGGGATAGAAAGAGGAGAGAAAAGAGAGACCAATAGTGTTTAAATGATACCTTAACTTAAACACTGCTGGCTAAGTGGAGGTATTTTAAGAAGCTGAGAAAAGAAAAGAGCAAGATGAAGCTCTTCAATTGCAGGTTCAGCTGTCTCCTGGACTACCCTCCTGGGAACCAAGCCCCACAGACAGAGCTGAAGGGAGCTCACAGGGGACTGAAGGTAAAGGCTCCTTGAAAGAAGTGTCAGAAAACATATTCTGGGGCCTCTAAGCTTCCAGGAGATTCCAGCAGCCTATGAAGGGTAATCTAGTAAGCCAGAGTCTCAGACAAAACTTTCAAATCCCATTTACAAGCTGAGCCGTCAAAGCTCCAATGTCTAAAATGTGCAGAGACTAATATAGATAAAGGGCTTCCAGTGGAGTGATGTTCAGAGACCCTTCCGGTTATGAATGCCTGTCAGCCAGTGAGTCCTTTGGACAGAAGCAAGGACTTGAGAGGGTCAGGGGTGCATGATGCTAAAACAGAGACACCTCTGGGGTGGTGAACAAGACAGCAGCAGCAGAACGGAGCCACTCTTTCTGGAAGGCCCCGTCCGGCTAGGAGCCCACGCGGCAGGTAATTCCAGTGGGAAATGGAGAACACACACAGCAGAAGACAAGGCGTCGTCTCTTCACTGAGGTACTGCACTCAGCCTGGGGTCAACCCACTGACAGCCAAGCTCTCTGCTCTGGATCGAGGTTGGTCCTAGGGGCCTGAGAAGTCTTGATGGCCAAGCGATATTAGGGACTGAGGGGTGGGAAGGAAAGGCCCCCATGGAGGCAGAACACTGTAACAAGTACACATTCCCAAAGCAGCTCCAACTGGGGACAGGAAAAGCTGCAGAGTGATCTCAAGGCTGAGCTGTTGACCAAGTTATTACATAATGTGTCAAGGGGGCATTTCATCATTCTTTTTCTAGAGCTGAATCTAAGATTAGAATACAATCACATTGGCAACTGGTGTAAAAAGGGTATTCATTTAACAAGTTATAATTATAAGCATGTTTTCTGAAGTAGTTCTTCAAGTTCCCGATTGTTTATTCATTCAATGTGATTCTGTACTGGCTATTCCAAATACTCCCTTGGGTGGATGTGTTTGCGTCTGTCCCCAAATTCTCACTTTGTAAGCATGCTGTTAAGAACTGGGCTGGTGAGATGGCTCAGTGGGTGAAGGTGTTTGAGGCCTGAGTTTACTCCCCAGGACCCACATGGTAGACTCCTGCACGTTGTTTTCTAATTGCCACATGTGTGCTGTGACATGTGTACCCAGGCACATGCACACAGGTACACGCAAACGCAAACACACACACACAAATTAAAACAGGAACTATATACACAACGTCATACATCTTTAACCAAGAGTATGAGCGAGGGGTTGGAGAGATGGCTCACTCTGTAAAATGCTTGCTAGAGAAGCATGAGGATCTGAGTTCAATTCCTAGAACCCATGTTTAAAAATTACAACAAACAAGCCAGACATGGTGGCATAAGTGGCATAAGCCAGAAGTGGTTGACTGGTAGATCCCTGGGTGTTCTGGCCAGATGATCTAGTCTACTCAGCAAGTTCCAGGCCAGTGAGGGAGCCTGACAGTGTCTGAGGAAGGGTACTTGCGGTTACCCTCTGGCTTTCACACGCATCACATACGTCAATTCACATCCTTGCTTTACTTAGTCCTCAATCACACACACACACACACACACACACACACACACACACACACACAAAAGAAAGAGACTGTGGGGGAAATGTTTCCTTCCTCAGTCTTAGGAAAAGCTGGGTTTCTAAAATATACATTTGTTCCTCTCTTAATTTATTTCCCCTGAGACTCTGCAGTCTTCCAGGTTTCTCTCACAGGTATCCCAAGTCTGCTGTGAGAATAACCATCACCAGTCTCTAAAGAAATGATTATATCACTGAGAGTTTGAGGCCAGCCTGAGCTACACAGCAAGTCAAGCCCAGCCTGAGCTATGCAGTGACACTCTTTTTCAAAAACCAAAGCCAAACCAAACCAAGCAAGCAAGAGACTATGGCTGTGGATAATAAAACTGTTCTAGTAGACAGTTAACTGGTGAGTTTGGGGTAATAATGCTACTGAAAGGAAATTCTGCTCTCACTGCTGGTGGGAGGTTATTTACATTCTTGATGCTAAGTCTCATCTTTACTTTAAATTTTCTTTGCATTATTTTCCCTTTCCCCATTTATTTATTAATCTATTTACTTATTTAACTTACTCATTTTCCTGTTTCAGCGTGCGTTCTTTGTACAATGCCTCACAAGGATCATTTGATACATACATACAAATGAAGTACTATACTGTTTCCATGGTTGAAAGCTATCAAGACAGTGCTGCTTACTGGCTTCTGAAGTCTTAGAGTCTAACACAAACTAAAAGGATAAATTGCTATCAAACTGATACTTATTCCAGGCCATGTGGACACTTTAGAGGTTGGTCATTCAAGCAGAAAATGTCACTATAGCAAATCAAACAAACAAAATCAGGCATGCGGTATAATCTTCATCATGGAAACATAAAGTACAGAGGAGAGGGCAGACTTTGGCAGCAAATGTGGCTGTGTTCAAACCTGCTACCTGCCATTTGTGTCAAGTTTCTCCAAATACAAAGAATGTATTTAGCTGATATGCTGTTGTGGGGATTATGTAACTATCAAAATGCTTAGGATGCAAACAGTGAGCAGTCACACGGGACTCCAGGAAGGCAGGTCTGAAGACAGAGGCAGGCAGAGCACTGAGGGGAAGAGGCATCCACATAGCTCTCATCCAAGTTGTGAAGACAAGGAAGCAGACACGCTCCACTTCCTCAAGCCTCATCTGGCGAATGGTGCTGAGACCCCAGCCAACCGGCCCACAGTGACTCATTACAAGCATCTAGCATGAAGTACTGCACGCATGAAGTGCCACTACATGCTTTCTACTGTAAAATTAACTTTCTACGTAAGAGGTGTCACATACACAGCTTCTGAGTAAGGTAGGACCTGGCAACTATCAGAGAAAACATGGCACATAAGACCATTGACTAGATCATTTGTGGGTTTGCTCAGTTTGGAACCAAAGACAAGGTGACATGGATAGAAAACTGATGCTGTAATCACTGTCAGGTCACCCCAAGATGTCAAATAGCCTTTCCTCCTGGAGAACAGGGAAATGACAGGGCATCTGGGTGGCTCACTGGGTGACTGTGAGGGCTGGTTCTCGGCACATTGATACTGCTGGTCTAGGCAACTCTATGGGTCCCATATTAACGAGTATGAGCATTACCTCATACTCGTTAATATGCCTCACTGTGAGCACGGATGGGAATCAGGTTGTCCAGCTAGCTCTTACCAGGGTGGGCGCTTGGGTTTGGGACTAAACCTCTGGTTTTACATTTTAGAGATACACTAACAACATACTGGCTTACCATCCTTGGACAGGTCCATTAGTGATGTCAGACAGCAGTTTGGACCTGCTTAAATTGACAGCTCTTCCATATCAGGACTGACTGACTTGTCTTCTGGAGCTGACGTCTGTGTGGCTCTGGAAGAGTGTGAGAGGAAGTGCTTGCCCTCCTGAATCTTAGTGCCTTCCAAAGCAGCGCGGTGATTAGAGCCTGGGGGATTGGGTGTGGAGCACAGTGGCCACTGAGACAGACATTGTAGTAATGTCTGTTGATGCTATCCACACCCTGTGGCCCTTTCCTAGCCTGATTCCTAAGTTTTCCTTTGACATCACTGGCTGGAATGATCTCAATGTTGCCAGAGGGGCAGGCACTTAGCTTTATAATGACAATGTTGACAGATGATTTGGGGAGGAGCAATGTGCAGAGGAGTGAAACTACATTAGAGAAGAGAAAATACAGTAAGAGAAGAAAGAGACAGTCTTAACTATTATCCTAAAAAGAAATTGATGTGAAATAACAGAAGACCATCATGGTGAGAGAATGTGAGTTGCAAAGGAATGGAGTCCTTTATTGAAGAAGGCAGTATGTTTTAAAGACGAGGAAACATGGGACACTTTGGTGCTGGAGCCCAGAGAGCAAAGCCTGCCTGGGGGGCTTGCCCCTCAGTGGTAAGCCTCACTGGCATTTTATCGGTTGGACACTAGGGCAGTGGTAGCCATTTCCATAACACAACTTTATTGTGCGGAACAGATTTCAGCTGTACTTTACATACCCTGGAGTTATCCACGTCACACATGGACTTAATTGCAGGTAAATTCCACAGAGTCTCCCCTCCTGCAGAAGCAAACACGACTCTGGAGTATCCATCACCTGGTGAAACGAAAAGTCAGAAAGGAAAATGCTTACGTTATTCTCCGGTAAGAGTCAGGATTCAGAAACAATTCAAATGAGAACCTGCACAGATAATTTGTTATCAGTAGGCAATTCTTTCCAGGAGAAAATGTGTGTGTGTGTGTCACTTTAGCTAAAAGCCTATACTTACTCACCACATGGGGATCCTGTAGTAAATATATAATAAATCTATTTCTGATCAGATTATAATTAGGAAGAAAAGGCTGTAAACTATCATCAAAAAATTAACTGAAGGTCTTTCTTCATCTCCTGCAATGGCATAAAAAATGTTAGAATGGTACACAAGAGAATATAAAAAAGGATCATAAGGTAGTTTCCCTGGAGGCTGACTACAGGGAGAGATGGCTAGGAACTGAATTGCAGCCCTCCCAGGAGAGGCCACCAGAGTGCTGAAGCACTGTGCCAGCTAGGTCCACATCCTGACTGCTCAGGGCTCCTCTTCTACTCCAGAGTCTAGATACAGAATCTGAAGTTAGACTAACAAAGACTGTGTTTCAACAAGGAGGTGTGCACTGCACAGGAAGGGACACGGTCTTTAAATCAGATCTGGCTGTAACCAGGCCCTGCCGCTTATCAGCTGTGCGACCTTACACAAACAACTGCTAACTTCTCTGGGCCTACTTCCTCATTTGCAAATGGTGACAAGACCTATGCCACACAACCGTGACAATGAAATGGAAAGCAGGTGCTCCATGAGACTGGTTCTGTCTGGGCTATTTAAAAGGCTTAGCACGTATCAGGAAAACAAAGCAGATCAGCTTTACAATATCTGAAATGTCTAACTGCATTAACAAATCTATTGGCAAGTATATGGAACCTTTACAAATGCTTTTATTCAAAATCATTCAATTGTCCTCAGCAAATACTTATGTTCACAAATAGCTATTGTCTTATGTAGACCAAGTATGGGTACAAACCAGCCTGTGGAAACAATCATTTCATTCCCACGGAGCCCATGAGGTCTTTAATCAAGCCAGATCTTATTGCTTAGGACATAGCTATTGGTGTAGACTACTGGAAACAAAAGCTAGACTGACTTCCTGAATTTGCTATTGTTCTTACTAAGACATTAACAAGTGAGATTAAGCAATGTATAATAATACTATGAGGAAAAAAAAACAAAACAAAATCAAGCCCAAACAAGGAAATAATCAGAATTCAGTTTTTCAAATTTGTGTCCTAAGAGGAAAAGACAGAAAATGTTTGAAATTAGAACTTGTACTGCTGCTGAGAATTGGTATAAAATCTGGGTTTCCTCCCCTCCCCTTCTCTATCTGAGATATCAAGATCTAACAGGGTCCTCCCTCTGTTGTCTAATGAGGCAGGGAAACAGACAATGAAGGGGTTTCAACAAGCTGAAACCAGAAGAATGTTACTATTAATATTTGCTCAATCAGAAACTATTACCCTCAGTCCTCACTCCTAGTCACTCTGGCCACTGAACACCGAATGTCATCTGCAGTCCCACACGGCCTCTTGTCCATCCTTCCCTGGCAGCAGCTGGGTACCAAGCCGCCTTTAAACATAACTAAATTTCTCTAGTCAGCGGGATGCCAGCATTTAGAGGTCTGTGATTCTTGAGATGCCTGGGGCTCAATTCTGTGAGGTTGAATTCTGCTGTAGTTCTACTGCAGCGCTCTGACCTCAGCTCTACACCCACGTGTCCTTTCCAGACAGGCTGACCCACCTACAAGCTCTGGGCCTCTCTCTGTTTCCATGGTTCCTTTCTGACCTGGGCCAGTTGCCCTCTCATAGTCCCTTATTTCTGGGAGGTCACAATATTGGTATGGAACTCGGTGCAGACTAGGATACTGCAGCCAAGAACTCCTGGACTCAAGTGATCCTCGTGATCCTCCTGCCTCAGCCTCCTGAGAAGACTGATCTACAGGTGTGCACCACCACACCTGGCATATGGATGGTTCTTAATATGTTTTCTTTCACTTAAGCAGAGCTATAAAACTTTTTTGCTAATAGAATATTTCATTACTCAATAAAGAATATGTACTTGTTATTTGATCCAGAAATAAACAGGGAAAGGATTTGACATATGACTTGAAGGTTCAGCCAATGTAGAACATTTTACCAATCTCTTCCTTCAATTTGAAGAGAACCCTTTCCTTAATTTTTATCACAGATAAACTCAACCAGTGGCTGATTACCCTCGAAGGAAAGTGCGGTACTTAGCTGGCACCTCCATGTCTATAGAACCAGGAACTGTTGGGCAGGCTGCATTTTCAGAGTTGGATCACATTCCATCTTTAACACCAGGAAGCTGCTTGGTCCACCCAGGTGCTACTCACTTGGAACATCGCAGAAAAAGCTGTCTTTCTGGAAGTTCCAGTCTACTTCTCTTTTCTCTCTCTCATGATGATCATCTGACCATCTGTCTTCCCTGTGGCTGAAAGGGAAAAACAATCTGATCTTTGATAAAGTTCGAGCTGTTTCAAGGAGCTAGGCAGATTCTAACAGTACAACCCTAAAGTTCCACCCTACTTAGCATTTGATACTAAGGTGGAAGGATTCACGTGAGCAACATTAATTTTTCCATGTGTAAAGAAAAAAAAAATCTCACCTTTTCATTACAGTATAGTCAACACAAATTCGTGACAAGTTAAACTTAATGGCAAAGGAATTAAGCCCTGTTTTTAAATTTGGCCTTTTTGCTCAGGCAATAAGAAGGATTCATTAAGTAATATTTTTTCTAAAAGTCATATAAAATAAGTGATTACCTTTTGGCTTGCTCCTCTGCATACTTATAAGGATAATTTGCTAATGTTGCTTTGTATCCTGTATTTTTCATCATGTTATTCCATGTGACCAGCCTCTGTCCTATTGCAGTTCCTCTTGGTTCAAAACCCTAAGACAAAATATTACACACTCCCATTAGTATATTTCATTTCCTATTAAATACAGTTATCTTAATGACTTAGGAAAGCAGTATCAAAGTGATGCAGAGTTTTCAGCAGAAAACATAGGCGTTCCTCATGACCGCAGAGGTGCCCTGTGTTAATGTGCTGCCTTTCTAACCATTACCTCTTGCTGTGACAGAGTCATATGGTTCTCTAGTTACATGTTTCAGGAAGCGGCAAAAGTATATCAGAAACATACCTTTGCCCAAGCACTTAATAAGTGCTAATTCTAGCTTGTAGGAATTATGGTTAAATTAAATTACATTACACATTGTTAGTGTTTTACCAAGAGTATATCATTATCCTTGATCACATTTCCCTCATTATTTCACCTCAGAGGAACATTTACTTAACGGATCCTGTTAGCTGTTAGTTACACGAAATGCCTTTAACTTCTCAGAGGTGGGGAGAGATATACAGTGTTAAATTTTTAGAAAAATACTTTCAGAGTGTGTAAATCCTTTAATATGTTGTTCCTTGATTAAATGTGTGGACAGAGAAGTTGGATGTCCCCATTTCTTGAGCTTAAGTTGAGGGTGAGCAAGTTCCTTGACCTTACCTAATAGCATGGACAACACCTCTTTCTGTGCAGAAAGAGAGCTTTGTGCTTACTGGTGGCTGCAGTAGGTTTTTAAAGAAGTGCGGAGCTGGGTGTGGTGGCTCAGATTGGTAATCCCAGCACTCACAAGGTAAGACTATCTCACAAACAAAAAAGGAAGGGGCTACTAGCAGGATGTACCATGCATCTCAGTACTTAATGCAGGGAGGTGGCTCCAGGCTTAAGACAGGCCAAGTTCTCCTTACCAGCAGTGGATCAGAGAAGTCGGGGAGCTCTGGGACTAAGACCCCCACCAGGGCACAGACCACGATGAGCAGAGTGCACATGCCCAGGACCACCACGGGCCAGTCGGCCAGCAGGGCTGCGTAGCTACAAGACACAAAGCACGCACAGAGAGGATGTCTGAGAAGCAGTGTGGAGGTAAGGCTACCCCAGAGGCTACACATGAGCAGGGTTAGCTCCCCGTGTTCTAGACCAGCACAGGTATTACCAATACGATTAGAAGTATTTATACACTGATGCAGAAAATCTCAAGATCATTGTTTTCCTGATAAAGTAGCAGCGATCAGATAAAGCAGCAGTTCTTAAAACAAAAAGTCTATCAGGTTCATGTAGTGAAATTGAAAGCACAATCAAACACTTCCCAGAGCCACTTCCTTTGCTCCCATAAAGAAACTATCGAAGATTATCAGCAGCCTGAGTTCACGAGGGCAGAGGTGTTTACTCTATCCAGTGTGACGTTGGCACCTAGGGCAGCACTTTGTAGGAGGGGCCCAATTAACCTTTATTGACTAATGAGCACTGCCCCAGGTTCCTTAGGTCTCTAGGTGCTACAGGCTGGCTCCAGCCTCTTCCTCCACCTCAGAACTTTCCTCCATTACCAGCTCCATCACTGGCTTTCATCACAACCCATCTCTGACGGTGGGAGCCACTTCCATACCCATTCTGGACTGTGCCTTTGCACCCTCACTCCGCCAGGTATGAACGGAGTGCCTGCCAGGACCTAGTGAAAGAGCTTTTTCTAAGCGTCAAAGTGTATCTGGGAACTTCTAGTTACGAGAGTCTTTATTAAGAAAAACCCCAAACATGCAGCAGGTGACTACTACTCTGAAATTCTCAACAAGGCTGGCCCATCAGGTGCTGTAATGACTAGCTATGGTTCATGTGAGAGATACTTCTTAAGTATATATCCATGAGGAGTTTCTTTGAGAACATATTCCCAGTGCCCACAGCTATCTCTACAGACACCTTTGTCAAACCTTAATTCTAGCACTTGGGAAGCAGTGGCAGGTGGATTTCTGTGCATTTAAGACCAGCCCAGTCTACACAGTGAGTTCTAGTCAGCTGGGACTACATAGTAAGATCCTGTCTAAAAAAGAAAAGAATTCTATTACTATGTAACCCACTTCAAGAGGGACTGCCTCTGACATAATCTGATTGGCCTGCTCGTTGATCACCTCCCCCTGAGGGAGGAGCAGCCTTACCAGGCCACAGTAGAGGACAATGCAGCCACTTTTGATGAGAACTGATAGACTAAGATCAGAAAGGAGAGGAGAACCTCCCCTATCAGTGGACTTGGGGAGTGGCATGCATGCAGAAAGGGGAGGGAGGGTAGGATCGGGAGGGGAGGAGGGAGGGGCTTATGGGGGGATACAAAATGAATAAAGTGTAATTAATAAAAAAAAAGAATTAAAAAAAAAAGAAAAAAGAATTCTAGTTGTTAATTTCTCTGTACAGGACACTGAGTTGAACAGTATTTTCCCTACTGCAAATTTTGGAGTTAAGACTTTATTGAAAGAACATTTTGTCAGGAAAGACAGAATTGCCTTTCCAGATAACTGGGATGTAACGGGAACATATGAGTCTCATGTGCTCCTGTGGCTGTTCAAATGTCCTCCCTGAGTGGACACATGCCCAATGCAAACATCTCTCCCACGTTCTTCCCTATTCCAGCAAACACAGACTAATGAAAACACCGAGTTTTGAAGCAATAACTCTCTATCTCAGCAGCACTTCTGACACATTCTGCTCATCACTTCATACTTTTAAAAGAGCACTTTGCACAAGACCTTTGAAACATCAGCTCCAAGAAACGAGAATGGCTCCAGGCCTAAGTGTTGGTTCACTACACTCTAAAGGGATCTGTTCTCTTTCAGATGGGCCCGACGTTGTTCCATTTTACAAACATGTTATCCCTGGAAGGGAGCGGCCCTGCTTAGTTTTCATCTGTGGCTTAACTTCTCCACAGAATGACTTTTGCTTTGTGTTCTTAAGAAAGACGCACACACATACACAGAAACCTTAAAAACCTCTTTCAATAACTGCTTTCCTTCACTGTGGAAACACTTGGCTTTGATTTCACAGCCCTGTCACATGCTGCATATGTGTACCAGGGACAGTAGAAACTTTATGGTTAGTTTTTAGTGAATTCTTCCATACACATTTAACCTCGCTGTATCACAATTCCTCCCGCGCAAAATAGATGCTTTACACGCTGGCCTCTCCTAGAGGCCACTGTTCAGCATTGCCATCTTGAGGATGCTCAGCACTCTGGGGAGATGCACAGCCATTTAGACAAGTACTTCTCCTGAACACTGCAAACTGTGCTATGTAGGCCCAGCTATGGGCACTACAAAGGAAATAAGTGTTTCAGGTATGATATGAAAGCCAGACAATGGTTGTAACATCACTATAAAAAAAAAAAAGACTACAAAACTGGGAGGAGTAAAGAAAATTTAAAAGGACCTATAAAATACACACAGACACACCTATAACATTTCACTTTTACCAATAAAGTACGTTCACATTATTTTCTTTGAAAAGTGAAACACATGTGTGTTAGAACAGTTTTTAAAAGGGCTTTTCCCACAAGCTGCCCTGCACATCAGGTAACACTTACCTCGTGCGCACCTGCCCTAATTGGGAGGTGTTTGTATAGGAGCACAGCACAACTGTGAATACCTGACTGCAGGCAGATGGGTGCTCTCCCCGAGGGGAGGGCCTGCAGCTCCATGCTGGCTCACGCTGTATAAAGTTCACATTATCTTTCAGCTGGCTGTATCAAATCCTCTTAGTGACAGGGTATCTTAAATGCATCCATGCAGCATGACTGAGTGAGTAGGCAGGCTAGCTCCCTGGCCGAGGACGGCACTGCTGTGCTAGACTGGTATCAAATGGGAAGTCCCTTGAATATACCTACCGAGGCTCACCCTCACTGCTAGGCTTGCTCTGGAAACAGATCAGAAATAATTGTCATGAGTGTCCTGCAGAACCTCCTTACGCTCAAGTAGCACCATGCAGGCTAGCTCAGGTAGCAAAGTACAGGCTTTGAACTGGTCACTGATGTTACAGTACCCTCCATAATAAATTATTTGCTCCTCTACTGGCTTACCCTTTGTAGCCTCTCCAGAAATCTTCTCCTCTCTATACAAACTTCCTTGAAGGGTGCAACTTGACCAGGCGCCCCTCTTCTGACCACCACACCTTAGCCCCTAGTAGCCTTTACTCTCCTGACTCTGTGGCACTGCCTAAACCCACTAACTGTTCTTGGTTTCCAAACCTTTCTGACCTGAGCAAACTGTAAGATCTTATGTTCGCTCTTCTTTTCTAAAGAACCCCCCCCCCCCAGCTTATTGCCTTCCCTCAATAATTTGTCCAATTTTTCTTGTCCCTTAAAGGCAGACATTTCAAAATGCTCACAATGTATCTACTGGTGTCAACTGCCAACCCAATGGGAAGAATGACTTGGAGTCAAAAGAATTCACACACAAAAATAGGACAAACAACTGTTTCCTTCGTGTGAGATAAATATTCATATCTAACAGTAAATCAAATAGTTAAAATGCAAGGCATTGTGGAAATGCAAAGACTGGCTCAAGGAATTTACAGGTAAGTGTAGAAAATCAGACAGGTACAGACATCTACAAAAGCAGGCAAAAGGGTGGCTTTAGAAGAATAGAGCAACCTTTGGACAATGAAAAATAGAAGATCATTTCCAGGTGAGGTGGGAACTGGGAACTCAGGAAAGGCTTTTGTGAGTAAACTGTATTTAAGTAGATATGGTTGTATGTAGGTAGATATGAAAAAAAAATAAAATAAATTAAGATTTTTTTTAAAAAACCAAATTTGATAACAGAGGAAAACCCAAATATTTTCAAAACATTAAACCTTTAGTCAGCTAAGAAAATCATTATTTCCAGATAAGTGAACTTCTTTCTGTTAATATGGCATATTTACTTGAATATCTTTTCCTATGTCTGTGTCTCTCTCTTGAAGGAAGGGCAAAATGGAAGAACTGGATAAAGTTTGGCATGTACATGTAACAGAGAAGAATATAACCAGGCCTGAAAAGGATGAAACTTATGACATGTACTAGAATATGAGTGACGGAGGACATACTAACAGAATGATTCAGCCACAGTGGACAAGAGCTGGATGACTCGACTTTCCTCAAATGAGCCACACAGTAGTCAATTTATAGAGGCAAAAAAGTAGAACCCTGGTGCCAAGACTGTAGCAAAAGGAAATGAGGACACAGTTAATCTATAGCCTTTAGGTTTTGATATGAAGATACAAATACACACTTGTGGGTGTATATGCATATATACATGTATGTGTTTATATATATATGACATATATAATGTCATAAAAGTGTCCTCTTCAAAATGGTTCATACTAGGGACATGGCTCAGTGTTAGCTATGCAAGCATAAGGACCTAACCTGGGAACTGCTTCTCTGGCTGAAATAGCAAGTTCTAGGGTCGTGAGAGGTCCTGTCTGAAAAACAAAGGTGGAGAGTGATGAAGGAAGGGAGCTGACATTGAACTCCAGCCTTCAACCATGCACACAGAAGAGAACCAGCCCAAATAGTTCAAATGCAGATGCTCTTAGCTCACGAACTAACATGTGCTGGGCCCTGAGCCCAACTCCTAGTATCATAAACACACAAGAAGGCTGAAATGTAATTTATACATTATATTTTACCAAAATCTTAAGCATTATTTCAAAGAGGGGAGTCTGCTAATGAGAATTTTACTTTAGACAGTGAGTGCCCCCCTTAGGATGCGGACTTTTCCTCTAAATCGGTGGTTCTCAGCCTTCCTAGTGCCGTGACCCTTTCCTAGAATTTCTCATGCTATGACCCAACTATAAAATTATTTCGTTGTTTTCATAACTGTAATGTTGCTCCTGTTATGAACCCTAACGTAATGTCTGGCATGTAGGACATCTGTGGAAGGACTGCTTGACTCACGGAAGGGCCGTGGCCCACAGGCGAGAGCCACTGCTGTAGACAGTGAGTGCTCTCCCTGGAAGGGCTGGGATGTTCTCTGCTTGAGCGTCCGTGGCGGCTGAATCTCACAAGTCACCACAAGAAGTTCAGTGCATAGAGAACAGGGTAGGGTCTTTCTTTGTCTTCAGGAATTCTATCTATTTAAAGTTTTCTAGGGTCAGCAGTTAACAGCACAGATAGTTCTTGAAGAAGATCCAAGTTCTAGTCCCACCACTTGCATAAAGTGTCTCACGATCGCCTGTAACTCTAGCTTCAGATCTGACACCCTCCGGCCTTCACAGACACCCACACTCCTGTGCACATACCTCCATACACATACACATATATACATAATTTAAAAATAAACAATTCCCACAAAAAAGATACCTTCATCTTAATACAGTTATAATTTTTTAAAAGGATTTTTTTTTCCTAATTTTGCATTTGAAATAAACTCCCATGTATTCCAGTCACACTAATTGGCAGAATGGTAGATACTGTTACTCAAAAGATAAAATGAAGGTACAGGTGACCCTCCCACCAAAAAAAAAAAAAAAAAAGGAGAGAGAAGCCAACTTAAATAGGAAAACATGCAAAACTAGACAAACATAAATGCAGACCCCCAAGAGAATGTAAAAGCTAAGAACATCTCCTGTAAGACTGAAAAGCACTTTTTAGATATGGGGTTTTGAAGGTAGACAATGTGGAAATGTATTTTCCCTTCATAAAAATACGCATGAAGAAAGAACAAAATGTAGGAAAAACAGAGGAAGGGAAATTGCAGAGAAATTTATTATCCAACAAGATGATTTATAATACTCTACCTTCTCGGAAATTTGAAAGGTCTGGATGGCCTGAAAAAAAGAACAAAAACAAACAAAAAATGATCAGAAACACAGCTACATAATGTAAGGAGGCCCTACACAGACACACCAACCCTGGACTAAGTGTTCCCCACAGACACGCCAGCAGTGGACTAAGTGCTCTCCACAGACACACCAACCCTGGACTTAGTGCTCCCCACAGACACGCCGACACTGGACATAGAGCTCCACCTATGAAGACTCCCAGGAGGGTTAAGAGAGATGGCTTGTGGGATGTCAAACACACATGGAGAACTGGACCCCTACTGCAGGGCTCTGTGCTCTAGAAGATGCTCAAGTGGCTGAGCAGAGGTGGCACCTTTGAGGGCTCATGATGGAATCACCCTAAGGTGAGCTCCAGACCCATGCCCACCTCTCTGACAGGAGCCCTTGTCCCTAAGCCTCCAGTCTGAGCAGTGTCCTTTCATCCCAACTGGACAACAGTACCTTTTTGTGCTAGAAAAGATTGTGTTCTCTTTGAGACACCAGCTCCCTCTCTAGTCTTCAGTTTCTTACTACTTACCTTCCCAGTCACTGTAACAAGGATAGGCTTGTATTTCAAGCCTGTTCCTCATAGTGTCTGTAACTATCTCCTCTCAGCATTGGGACCTGCCACCCAATACACAACATTAAACTTGCTAAAGAAATTCCAAACCCCGCCCCACCTTCTGAATCCCTCTCCCTATGAGTTCCATTAATTTCTCGTTTGCTTGCCCATGGTAATCTTCTTAGTTTTTGAACAAACAAAGCCCACTATTCATGCTGCACTGCTTTAAAGCACAGTGGTTCTCAGTGGCCTGAAGACCACAGGGAGTTCCAGAGACCCTTCATGAGGTCTGTGAGGGCACAAACATGAATCAATGGAAGGACAGATTTCCTTCATAGACTTCAACCAAACAGGCTGCGACACACTACCTGCAATCAGAAGCCAGTTCTGATAAGCACACAACAGAAAGACTCACAAGCTGTGTTGTTACAGTACTTTTCATGAAAATGATACTTATGTTAATATATAATGGGCTTGTTATATATAGATTATTTTCAGTATTGGAGATTGAACACGCCTAACACATATGAAGCAAGTATTCTAATACAGTTACCTCTTTCTCAGACAGTTAGAAATAGTGCTACCTCAAGACCCAGCTATGACAATCTTGGGCATATATTCAAAATATGCTCAACAAGGCCATTTGCTCAACCATGTTCGTAGCAGCTTTATTTATAATAGCTAGAAGCTGGAAACAACCCAGATGTCCCTCAATGGAGGAATGGATACAGAACTTGTGGTACATTTACACAATGGAATACTACTCTGCAATTAAAAACAAAAAAAAAAATCATGAAATTTGCAGGTAAATGGTGGGATCTAGAAAAGATCATCCTGAGTGAGGTATCCCAGAAGCAGAAAGACACACATGGTATATACTCACTTATAAGTGGATATTAGACATATAATATCGGATAATCATACTAAAATCTGTATACCTAAGGAAGTTAACCAAGAAGGAAGACCCTGGGTAAGATGCTCAATCTTCATTCAGAAAGGCAAACGAGATGGACATCGGAGAGAACAGGACAGGAGCCTATCATAGAGGGCCTCTAAGAGACTCTACCCAGCAGGATATCAAAACATACCCTGAGATTCACAGCCAAACTTTGGGCAGAGTACAGGGAATCTTATGAAAGAAGCAGGAGACAGAAAGAACTAGAGGGAACAGGAGCTCCACAAGGAGAGCAATAGAACCAAAAAATCTGGGCACAGGGGTCTTTTCTGAGACTGATACTCCAAAAAAGGATCATACATAGAGATAACTTAGAACCCCTGCACAGAAGTAGCCCATGGCAGCTCAGTGTCCAAGTGGGCTTCCTAGGAAGTGGAACAGGGGCTGTCTCTGACATGAACTCAGTAGCTGGCTCTTTGATCACCTCCACCTGAGGGAGGAGCAGCCTTACCAGGCCACAGAGGAAGACAGTGCAGCCAGTCCTAATGAGACCTGATAGACTATGGTCAGATGGAAGGGGAGGAGGACTGCCCCTATCAGTGGACTGGGGGAGGGGCATAGGAGAAAAGGGAGGGAGGGTGGGGCTGGGAGGGGATGGGGGAAGAGGCTACAGCTGAGATACAAAGTAAATAAACTGTAATTAATAAAAAAATTTTTTTTTGAGAGAGGACTTCACCAAGTTGTTTGAGCTTATGCTGACCTCATTGTGCAGCCCAGGCTCACCTCTGTAATTCACCATCACACCTCACCCTCCTGAGCTGCTGGGATTACACGTTTGCCTTACAAGGTCTGGCTTGCTGCTGCTGGTACTACTACTTACTTTACTGAGTTAAAAATCTTAAATTTTCTCAGGTGCAATTCCAATGATACATTTTTAGCAATCATGAATAAAACAAACCCACTTTCCGTTTTGTGTAAAGGGGCCACGAGAACAAAAGTTTGAGAATGACTTCATTAATATAAACAGGCGTGTGACCAGGTGCTGACCAAACGACCGTTATTTCCTAGCTCCAGATGCCCCCAGTGTGAAATCCCCTGCAATGCGGCACACTGGGGGAAAAGAACAACCTGCAATGTTGTCTCCAAATCTTTCACCTCAAGCTTTGACTCCTCCCACAGTTCAAAGCCTACTCTGGGATTTCTTGAGGAGGAAAAACTTTCTTTCTTAGTTCAATTTTCATTTGTCACTGAATTTCTTTAAAATGTACTTATCTATCTACGTCCCAGAAAAGCCATGAATGAGACAGACAGGCTCCCAAACTTCACGGAGTTTACATTGCAGAGTGCACTGTGTGTGAACTGGTTTGCTACATGTGTTCTGTACTTCATGCTTTATTCACACATCTATTAAAACGGTACAATCAAGAAGGGGGAACAGTTGCAGAGACCAGAGGCCCAGGAATGGGTCTTAAAGAACATGTACCCCAACTCCATGCCAACCCCAGCTTCACAGTCAACCTCAGCTGGCTTCTGGTTTCTTGCATTCTTAGCAGCAGGGCTGTAAGGACTGAAGATTCTTTGGGAAAAAAGATTTTATCTGAAATAAAATTACATAACATTCCCTTATTCCTTCCCTCCCTCTAGCCCTTTCCATGTCTTCCTCCCACTCACTCTCAAGTTGAAAGCCTCTTTTTCTTTGATTATTGTTATGTGTATGTGTGTGAACAAATATGTAAACATATCCTGCTGAGTCCGTTTTTGTTGGTAGTTCGTATATGATTTCAAGGCTGATCACTCTGCATTGGAAAACTAATATGAGGGCTCATATATGGGAGAGGCTAATTCTCCACTCGGCAGTCATTAGGCATATGTAGCTCTTGCCTAAGGGTGGGACCTACAAAATTCCCCCTTCTACATTTACATATTCACCAACATTACCACTGTTCCAACAGTCATGTTTGTGCATGTGCTGTGGCTAATTTGTTGCTTGTGCTGTGGCTGTGTGTTTGTAGAACCATGAGAGAAGGGAACCCGGGGGACAACTGTAAAATATTAATCTCCATAGAAGAAAATTAGTTTCTTTTCTTTTGCAAGATGTGGACTCAAAGTCGGTTCCCCATAAGAACAATCTAGAAGAGGTTTGTGCTTTAAAAGAAGACAATATTCACAGCATTATTGAGACTTAACAACATATTCTTTCTCTATATGTAGAAATTATTTTTAAACTCTAAAAGACCACATGCCTAAAGAAGAAACATCTGTATTCTCATTTTTATAACTCAGCATATATACAGCTGTGCAATATAAACCAGTACCTAGGTCAGTCTGTGGGCAAGGTTATCACTCTGTTTGTGTTCAACAGTATAAAATCAGCACAGCTACAATAATAACAGCAAAAAGCGAGGGACACAAACAACAACGTGGATACACTTAATTTCTCTCTGTCTCTGTGTGTTTCTGTCAGTCTGTCTGTTCATCTGTTCCCCCCTTCCTCTTTCCTGGCCCTTCACACACACTCAGTGTCAGAATCAGGATACTTTACATTTTCCTAAACATTTTCCCCTTTGGTATGCATCTCTGCATCCTACAGTAGGGGCTCTATGATTCAGTGCCTCAGGAACTCTTACTTGGATGGTTAAATGAACTGTTCTTTAAAAAAAAAAAAAAAGCATGCTACAAACACTCTGTGATTGTAAAAGTATAATTTAGGAATACATGCTCAGCTGGCACCCCTTCATATAAACCACACAGAGGGTGCACTGTTTAGGACTCAGGATATTTGTAAATATCCTGAGAATGTTGACTGTAATCCATCTATGCTGTGATGGCTTTCCCCCAAACCTTTTATATTTGCTTTTCCATGCTTAATTCAATAGTAATTTTTCTTGGTAGCAATTATCTTTATCTAATTTTCCTAAGGCACTAATTTCGTCTTTAAAAAAGGCAGCCTTCTTTCTGTGCCTATACACAAATGGAGTGTACTAAAGGTTTTAAATTAGAAGACATAATTACAAAGAGAAGACCACCTAGCACCCATATGTTTGGTAAGAACGTGTGTCAAGGGTTGGAAGGGAAGAGACCAGCTCCCCCAACTCGCTGCACAGCATTTCTGGGGCTATCAGGCTGCAAATGGAGGGATGGGTGAGCTGCTGAGCTAGCATGGGGGCAGAGCTTAGACGCAAGCTTATATGCAAAGCACCCTTTCCATAAAAATGCTCCCTCCCGGAGAAGTCAAAAAGCACATTGATTTCTTCTGAATAGATTTATGGGAGAATCCAAGACACCGCACTTTCAAATGTAACTACATTTTAATTGCTATTATAATAGAATTGAGATATAATTCACACAAGACATATACGCCCACTTAAAGTAATATGCATGTCCATATGTGTATTGTTTAGCACTTTCACAGAGCTGAGTAACCAAAATCACAACTACACACTGACATTTAAAGACTGAGCCACAGGAACACCATGGATGGGGCTCTTAATGAGAAAAGCTTACTCTACATACAGAGAGGCCAGGCACTGGGCAAAGCCGTAAACCACCGCACACCGTGACCTTCAGTCACTCTTCTAGTCATACATGCCCTTAGGACCTCTCGAAATTCCACAAGTTAAGGGATTTTGCTAGCCTTAGGCTAAAAATGGTCCATAAAGCTACAATTCTGGACTACATCACAGTAAGAATTTGCAAAGAAACATTTAGGATATAAAATACGCAAAAATTCTTTCCTCCCACTCAAGCCCATCACGTTTTGTTTTTAAACTGAGAAGTTGTTGTGGATCTATGACCACTTTGCTCCCTGCAGAGAGGGAGCATTCTTTCTGCTTGAGGGCAGACTTCATTTTACTTTAAATTTGAGACAATGTGCAGAGGCTGAAAAGAAAAACCGAGGTTACCACAAAGATACCCACTCTTAGCGAAACATCAGATTCTTTTGAAGTTTCTGTACTAATAGGCATGACAAGCAGATGTGAGAAACACCCCCCACACCACAGGTAAAGCAGCCGAAAGCTGTCTGATTTGCAGGACGGTTTTCTCTAACCCTCCTCAAGATGATACTGTGGGAAGAGGCCAAGTGAAGGAAGTCTACCTTTGCTAGTGTTTCCTCTGTTCATCACAGCTTTCACATTTGCCCTTTGACAGTTACCCAGCTATAAAAAACCCTGCAGGATGAGTTTTTCATCTTGATTTCAGTACCCAGTCCTAATCAACAACTAGGAAGAACAGGTACACAATCTCTTGTTTTGTGGGACTAATTTACCTGTTAGCATCATGGTCAAAGCACATGTTTGCTTCCAGACAGTCAAAGCATCCAACCCGAGAAACAACAGCCTTCACCAGCAACATCTGCCTGTTCTGCCATTAGATTTAGTGTTTTTCCTCCCAAGACAAGCCTAAGGAAAGACAGCACTTGCACTCTATGACACACTCCCACACAATGTGGTGTGGTTCTTGACAGATCCCTAGCCACAGACTGGCCACAGTGCCATTGTCTTCCTCAAGAAAGCACCAAATAGGATTTTAAAATGCATGTACAAACTGGAGTACTCACAATTAGTAACTGCCACCAGAACCTCATGCCAGGGAAGGGCAACGGTGCCAGAGAGCTCAGTTTCAATCCTCTGATGGCCAGTGGCTGCCTGGTGCACATAAATGCTCAAGGCAGCAACCAGTCAGGGTGGGGGAAGGGGGGCTTCCTGGAGCTTTTAAAGAAAATGACAGTAAAAGAAGTGGAGAAGCAAAGTCCACAGGAAGGGAGAGGCGGGAAGCAACACAGGCTCTGGCATTGTTTCTCTTTTTGGAGACGAGACTGTAGAACAATTGATGAAGATATTAATATAAAAACCTGCCTCCAGCTGGGGCCTAGCTGGTAACTACAGAATTGCCATTACAACCAGCAAAGGGACAGTGCCAGCTTTCTATGTTCCAATCAGCTTCTCCAGCATCTGGGAAGATCAAACCTATAAAAGACGGCTTTGGGTATTTCTGAGTTTTATGGTAGTCTCCACATGAAATCCAGGAAGTGCTTCAAGCAGCTCTTTGGGCCTCACTGCGCAGTGCCCCAGCGTCTCTGTAAGGGGATACTCTGAAAGTGCTGGTGTGTTAGGAGAAAGAATCTAAAAAGAGGAGTCCACACTCTGATGAGCACTCTTTCAAAGGCTTCCAACAAAAACAAAACCATTCTTCACCATTAAGTATTTCCATGAATCATCACTGGCACATGGGCTACATCTGAAGATGAAACAGATACCCCGAGACAGGCTAAGCCAGGACTCCAGGGCATTTTTCACGCACCACAGAGGACTGTTTATGGTCTGTGTCAAGTGACTCGAAGGATAATGATAATCAAAACTGCGTATGTAATGTACTTCCTGAATGCTTAAGCAATGTAGATTCAAAAGGGAGCCTACCTGATATCTAGAAGTAACTGAACAGAGACTACTACACAAAATAAGCAAGAGGGGAGGAGAAAGTGGGAGTGGAGATTAACATTTACGGAGCACCCAATAAATGCCAAACACTTCATAAATGTTATGAAAATAAATTTAGCATACGTCCAACAAATATTCTAAATATGAAGACCCTATGTATGAGAGAATAGTGACGTCAAAAGATATGTGGAAAAAGCAGAGGTTTATCCAAACTTCATGAGCAAGTCCCTACACAAAGACTTGGAGGCTAGTATAGGTAACAGCTTTCTGAAAGTCATTGATCATTATCCAATTGGAAAATACATTACTACTGTTCCTTTGGAAACGTCAGGCATGGTTAAATAACACAGACGACTCACGGAGAAATAAGTACAAAGCTCTTCATTTATAGGTTCTGTGACCTTCTATAGTTTATTAAGTTTCAATGACACTTGCTAATAGCTGAGTATAAAAAATTAATGGGGACCAGGGTGGGACTCAGTGGCAGAGTACTTGCTGAGCATGTGCAGACTCCTGATTGAGTCTCGGTACTGTTAAAGAGATGGCACAACTCCCACAAGCCTAACTGGAATGAGGCCTTAGCGCTGCTAAGGAACTTCAAGAGCCACCCATTCAAAGGAGAAAAAGGTCTCAGGCTATAGAGCAATTAGTGGGAGAGCCAGGTCTATAATCACACCCAACCCTGAGAAAGAAGCTACACACTGGTCTAGCCTGGGACATTATTGCTTGTTAACTGAAAATGGACAGGAGGGCAGAGTGGGAAAGCCTCTTTTCAATCAGCAACTGCTACAGGTAGACAAGAGGGTGTATACAGCGATGCTCACCGAGGTGCAGGGTAAAAACGAGAGCAAGCTGAGTGCCAGTCTATCAGCAAGGGTGCCTAAACAAATGGGGGCGTGTCCAAGCCATGGGCTGCTTCACAGAGTAAATGCTCAGTTTCCAGCAAGTCATACGCTGATTGTATGAGCTGCATACAAACATAGAGATGCATTTACAAACAGGGAAGGGAATGAACCAAACCAGTATATGTGCTTCTCACAGGGAACTCGGGAGGGATGAGAAGAGAACAAGGAGTGGGCTCTACCTTGTATGTTTTCAGTTTTTTAAGATTGTCATGTAGCTAAAAAGAAGCAGCATTATACCCCAATATGAAGTTTTCAAAGAACTTAGAGTAGCTTGAATTTTAAAAGTATACTCAATTCTATTTAAGTCAAATATATACTACACTTAAAACTAAAGTTTATTAAGTGTTTTCCCCATCATTGGAATCACCTGTGTGATTAAGCTTATTACATTATTACAAATATCCCAGTCCCTGTCCTGGGATCTGGTACCATAAGTCCTGGAGTACAGCCTACGGTCAGAGATTGTGCTGCTACGTTGGGCATTCCACCAGGAAAATGTGACCTGCAAGCAAGCACAGAGAGGGACCAATACAAGAAAGCACTCAGAATTTAAAGCTAGAGAGCACCTGACTGTACCCTGAAGGCCTTTCCTGGGACTTGAGCTAAGAAGTCGAATTTGAACCAGGTGCTCTGGGAAGCACCTTCAGTGGACACTCTGGAGGCATCGTGCACCTAGCCACCAAGAACCTGAATGGTGAGGAGGGATAAGGACTAGAATTTGAAGGATCAAGAGAAAGAGGTGGGGACAGAAACAGGAAGCCACCCAAGCTCCCAAGCAGGTGGAGCTGGTGGAAACGGCTGTGACTGAGCTGGTAGTCCTGCCCAGGATAAACTTGAGAAGAGAAACACTAAAGTCAGGAGTCCATCTTGGGAGGTACATCAGTGAGTGAGCATGGTATAGAATGATGACCGAAAAATGTACAAAATTTAACCTCAATGATCAAGGAAGCCTCTGAAAACCTTTGTAACTATGTGAATCAAGAGTAAATGTATCAGCTGTTCTAAGTGTATATGTTAGTACAAAAAGAGAGGATATTTTGGATAAACAAAGGCTTGTACTTGGCAGGACTACTGTAACATCTCCAAATTCGCCACTGATGGATATTTAGATAGTACATTTTCAGAATGTGAAAATACCTCAAGCTACCTTAACATGCTTGGCCTTCAGGAATGCACATATTTCTGAGCCTAAACAAGTGAAGTCAGTGACAATCTGGGTAATGACAAAGGGCTGTCCAAAAGCTGGAGGTTGAGGGCAGTTTCATGTTTGGTAGCTTTTATTAAGCTGAATTCAACAAACATATCTCATTAAGATAAGATACACAAGTATTGCTACTTTCAAAGTGCTATGGGTCATATCCATAAAATCTCATTTTAGGTTCTCATTACAAACTACACATTTCTCAGATAGGACTCTTTATGGCAATTACAGCTCAGTGAAAACATATTTGCCTTAAGTTCAAACCAATTGTTTAATTTATATCCAATCTAAAATTGACTCCTTTATCACCAGGCCAAGGCTTTTATTAATTAGAGCAAAAAGTATATACAGGTGCTGGAGAGATGGCGTGGTGGTTAAGAGCACTTGCTCCTCTTTCTACAGACATGGGATTGTGAGCCCACATGAAGGTTCATGGCCAGTTCTAACAGGGATGTGACACCCTCTTCTGACTTCCATGGGCACCTCAAAAACACAGTGCATAGAGAAACATTATTTTATAATCTAACATTCGTTTAGCTTTTAGTATATCTACATTCAAGGTAGAATTTATAAAACCTTTTCAATATTATTCATCTTTCTTGATTTCAACTCAAAAAGGATTTTGGGAAGGAAGTTAAAAGTAATAAAAACCCACTGTATCACAAAGAATTCCAAAGTGTAAGTGAGCCCTTGCAGCTGTTCTGCTGTCTTCATTTTCTTGGTGAGGAGGAGAGGTTAATGGATCTTCAAACATACACAGAAATTCTTCACTTACACTTATAAGATCAGTAAGTAGTAAAACTCATTTTCCTTATATTTTGCATTTTTAAAAACTTTTTATTGATTCTTTGTGAGTTTCACATCATGCACCCCACTCATCTCCTCATATCTGCCCTTCATGCTTGTAACCTCCTCCAAAATAACACACACACACACACACACACACACACACACACACACACGAGAGAGAGAGAGAGAGAGAGAGAGAGAGAGAGAAAAGAAAATAAAAAAAAAACAAAGCATAGAAAACATCTCATTGTGGAACTGTAGTACGTCTCAGTGTGTCCCATCTTAGATCCCTCTGCCTACACATCTTCACTTGCAAATGTTAACTGCAATGAGTCATTGGTCTGGATCGAGATCTCTGGCTTCTGTGGCACCATCAATACTGAATTCTCACCAGGACTCCTCCCAGTTATCCTGCTGTTGCCCTGTGTCATGGAGATCCTGCAGCTTTGGATCAGCAGGACTGGCCCTTTCATGCATCCCAACCATTTGCAGATGGTATAGATTTGGGGATGGGATAACTCAGGGCTTGGATCTTGGCCTGGTGGTAGCTGAGATGGTCAGCACTCTGGCTCTCCCTTACCCAAACCACTAAGATGAGCTCTCCAGTACTCCGCTGATAGGCCACCCAATGCCACCATCCGCAGGAGGCAGGGGTAACTCTCTTGCCTCATGCCCTTGGGGCCAGCTCACCCATACCATGCCTCTAGAACCTGCTCCACTATGCTGCCCAGTTATGCCACAGGGCCCACTCTCCCAAGTGCTGCAGCCTGTGAGGGGCAGGGCCAGCTCTCCCACTCTCCCACCCTCAGGGATAGTTTACCATGCTTTCACCATCAGGGCCACCTCCACTGTGTTGCCCAGATGAGGGACAGGACCCACTCTCCTGAGTGCTCCAGCCAGTGAGGGGCAGGGACAGCTCACCTGCTCTCTTGACTCTGGGGGCTTAGCTCTCCTGACTACCTCAGATGGAAAGGGGCAAGGAAGCAGAAAGAATCTCAGCCCTTCTACCCCCAGGCCACCTCATGGCAGAGGGCGTCAGCCTTTGCTGTGCTGTCCAGGTGAGACACAAGAGCTGCTCTCCTGTATGCTGCCACTGGTGAGAGATGGGGCCATCTATACAGAGAACCATGGCCAGTGAGGGGTGGGGCCAGTTCTGCACAGTTCTGGACATCCATGTGGTCCCTGGTGGCTGCCCCACCAGGGACTGTCCTCATGTTCTTTAGTTGTAATATGAGCCACGGATGGATATCAACACTAACCCCTGCCACTGCATAGCCATGAACCCAGACATGGACCTCAGCAGCAGCTCAGGCTGGGACCTCACCATGACCCCAGGTGGTGGAGCTGGCCTTTCACATTAGACTTCTCCTCCCTTGAGTCTCCAGTTTCACCCCTCTTCATAATGCTCAAGCTGCTCCACTTCTCTTTCTCTCCCATCTGTCGACCACATGCCCACACATTGCAGTAGTTTCTGCTGCAGGCTGGCCAAATGGTTGATGGGCACTGGGTGATATCATCAGTCCATGCTACCAGGCAGCAAGTGGGTATCTACAGCCTTGGATGTACTGTAAACTGGAAGGCAGGTCTGTAGGCATCTTGCCCTGCCCATACCATGAGGCATGACAGAAGGCAGGTCTCTGTTTTCCTCCTCCCACAATGCACTGGCTGGATGAGACTTTTATTTGGCGTAGGCAAAAGACAGCTTTGGCCACTAAGCCAGCTAGGATGAACAAAGAACTGCTATCTGCTCCGCCCCGACAGACAAAAGAACATCATCACCAACAAGGTGTCTCTTTGCCCACTGCCAGGGGTACATTTTACATTTTATGTAAAACATTAAATTTATGGGAGTTGTGGTACAGTTCAGTCACAGAGCACTTTCTCTGCCATATATGAGGCTCTAGGTCCATTTCCAGCACATTTCATGCCCATCCAACCCTGCCCTCATAATCAACTCAATGACTGTCAAGACCCATATCTAAACAAAGGTCAAAGTAAAACTCTTTAACAGTGTTGATAACAATAACACTGACCCAGAAAGAAACTCTTCCCCATACAAGTCTAATTAACAAGGGAAATAAAAATCAACTGAACTAAAGAGAATTCGACCAATGAGAATGTTGTATCAGTGAGAAAGCCCGCCCTGTGCTGAGACACATGTCCTCAAGCTGCAGTAATGTCGTTGACTTTGCCAGTTGGGCAGCCAAACTAAATGGTTTCATTTTATATTTTGTGGTGTCGGGTAATTGAACCCACGACCTTGTATATGCTCAGCATGCACCACTGGGTTCCAACCTCTAAAATTATAAGTTCATTGCATTTTTTCTCCCCTAGACAAGGTGTCATGTAGGCTGAGTCTGGCCTCAAATTCCCTCTGCAGTCAGGGCTGGCCTTCAGCTCTGGATCCTCCTGCCTCTGCCTGTCAAGTGGTGGGATCCCAGGCATTAACCAGACTCAGCTTTATTTTCGGTTCCAAAACCACTTACATAAAATAGCAAAAGCCGAGTAATGATGCCACAATGTTTAGGAGCATACTGTAAGGATACTATTTTTTAATAAAAAGATCACAATGAGAAGTCAGAAGACCTGTTTCCAACTGGGCTTTAACCTCTCTGGCTCCAATTTCCTCATTTGTAAACTAAAGAGTTGGATTAAATTATTTCCAAGGTTCTTTCCTGCTGTGAAATTCTATTACATTCTGCTCTGGAATTTTAGCCAGTTCAAATCACTATATCTTCTGTCTCCTGGGAAGTATTTCAACACTGCCTGGATAAAAGCTGCTGAAGTAACCACCTCAAACCAAACTTCTAGGTTAAACATTTCATGTACATGTCAACAGAAACCCCTCAGGCTTAAAATTTTAAGTATCTAACGTAAAGATTCAATGGGGAAACAAAGTTGATTGAAAAAAAAGTTCAAAGCTGATAGGAGAGCAGAGGCCCCAGGTGCTAACTTCAGATGAGCGCAGAAACTGCTGAGTGACGGCTGTATAGCACAGATGGAAGCTGGCAAGCGAGGGGCGCCTAACACATCTGTGCTGTGCTGGAGCTAGAGACACTATGGGAAACAATGCCAGGTTATTCAAACACTGGTGAGGAGCGATTGGCAATCATCTGGCTTGCCACCTCATGAACTTTACTACAATGGCAAAAAATCAGAGTGCTTTAAGTTGAAAGGGCTATTTTAAATTCCAAAAGCATTTGTTCTGAGTTTCCCATCTAATGTCAGAAAGACCAAATATAACCTTTTCCTTCTTTGAATTCTAAAGATGTATTTTTGATAGGCTTTTCACTAAGTGTTTTGTTGGTTTAAAATATGAACTTTGATCCAGTGGTGGGTGCTGGCTGCCTCCAGTATGCACAAGGCCCAGGCTGGGGTTCAGTCCCCAGAACCTGAAAAGAAAATATACACTTGAATTTTTAAGGGAGGTGAAAAGCTTTGACTCAAAGGTGTTTTCTTTTTGAATGTTGTTTTGTTGTTTGATTATAAAACACATACATTCATTTTCTTAAGTCTGAAAAATGAACACTGATAAAAGGAACAGGACACTCATCCATACTCTCACAAATAAAGCCTGTGACTTCCCCTTGTGCCTGGTTCGGACACTGTACATGTGTGTGACCCAGGCCACAAAGCAGGCATACCATGGTAGCTCTGGGTTATTATTTTTCATATACTTCAGTTCTTCTGAGAAGTAGTTGTATTAGATTTGCTATAATTTATTCCTATCATATTACTTCTCTCTTAATTTACAAATTTTCTCCTTATTTAAAGAAATCTAAAGTTGCTGGGTAGTGGCACACACCTTTAATCCCAGAACTTGGGAGGCAGAGGCAGGCGGATCTCTGAGTTCTGGGACAGCCTGGTCTACAGGGTGAGTTCCAGGACAGCCAGGGCTACATAGAGAAACCATGTCTCAAAGAAACAAAACAAAACAAAAACAGAAAAGGAATCTCAAGTTAATGCTATGATATATTACAACTCTGGCAAGTACTTTTCTTAGTTAATGATATGTGCATTAATTATTTTTTAAATTCTGTGTGAGTGTGTGTTGTGTGTGTGTGTGTGTGCGCGCGCGCGCGCCTGTGTGCCTGCAGGAGTCAAGTTTTCTATTTCTATCATGTGGGTTCTGATATAATTCAGGTTGTCAGGTTTGGAAGCAAATGTCTTTACCCCATTGAGTCATCTTGGCTGCCTTACACTTTTTAACATGATTTCTCTGACACACATTTAAGTCCTTTCAATAGTTATAATTTTCTTCATAATTTCTGTGAGTGCTTCCATAGTCGTAATTAATTTTTTTATTTTTTATATTAGTTACAGTTTATTAACTTTGTATCCCAGCTATAGCCCCCTCCCTCATCTCCTCCCTGCCCCTCTCTAAGTCCACTGATAGGGGAGGTGCTCCTCCCTTTCCATCTGACCCTAGTTTATCAGGTCTCTTCAGGACTGGCTGCAATGTCCTCCTCTGTGGCCTAGCAAGGCTGCTCCTCCCTTGGGGGGCGGGGGTAAGGGAAGGTCAAAGAGCCAGCCATTGAGTTCATGTCAGAAACAGTCCCTGTTCCTCTTACTAGAGAACCCACTTGGATACTGATCTGCCATGGGCTACATCTGAGTAGGGGTTCTAGGTTATATCTATGCATGGTCCTTGGTTGGAGAAACAGTCCCAGAAAAGACCCCTGTGCCCAGAGCCCATTCAATTCTTATCTTCAGTAGTGCCTTATGTTAAGGGAGAAGAGTAAGATCCACAAGCACTTCCACAAAAAGCACACAAAGTAACATTTTGTGGCATACCCATGGGTCCAGGGGACAGAAATTTCAGGGTCTGGCTGAGTCCTTCCAGTCTAATGCCAAACAGTACAAGTTTTGCACTTCAGCTCAATCACCAGTGGAAACACATGCGCACTGAGGCTGGCATTTCCAGGTTATAACAGGAGCCACAGAACTCTTGATGTACTTGGTATCTGTTTTGTTGGCCAGATTTGAGACTAGACTTAAACCCCAACTCCCTTTAAAAATTACAGTGTTACTCTTACATCTATAATTTGAAAATAATTTCAATTAATACAGAAAATAATTTCAGACCAAAAGAGACTATTAAACGGGCCATTAGCCCATCAGAGGGACTTGAGTTCTTCACAGCACATGGACGCTAAATCACAACCCTGAACAAAGATCCTGAAGGAACTGTCAAAAGCCTCTGGGCTTGCCCCCCTAACAGGACTGCAGGAACTGCCACATGCTTTCCTCATGAACAGACATTTCCTACAAAGGAAACCCATGCAGGATTCCCAGTCAACAGAGCGTGCTAAGTTTTCCCAGACCCAAGTTACAGAATGAGGTATAAGAGGAAAAAAAAAAAAAAAAGCTTATGACTCTGGACTCCAAGGCTCTTTCTTTTGTCATAAATGTTCAAATCACCCTCCCATGCCTTCTTCCTGACCCTTAATCTGACTCTTGCATCTGGAAAGTTTAAATCTTTCTCCAGTCTTGGTGTACTTGTCTCCTCTCGTCTCAGACCGAGATGGGAAGATGTCTGACGACCTTCCCTGAGGAGGGCTGCGAAGGACAGCCTTTTATTTTCTCAGCAGTATTAAATCATTTTTTGTCATCCCTTCTCCACCCTAAAATTCCAACTCACTAAGCACTTGCTGAGCAACTTAAAAAAAAATCAGGAGACATAATTTCTGTTCTCAAGGACTAAATAGGAGGATAGGCTTGCGGAGGTGCAAGTAGGGACAGGAGGCAAGAAATGTGTTAATATGCTCATGTCACAAACTATTTTCCCACCCTGTGAGATTCTAAGATCAAGATGCTGATCATTTTACCATCTTGAAGTCAGGGGGAAATACAAGCAGCAAGGTGGAAACCAGAGTAGACTGCTCTTACCAGAGAGGCTGCTCCGAGCAGCTGAGGTGGCTGAAAAGGCCTCTCCACCAGCCTCAGTTCTCTGTCTGACCCCTGTGAATACTGCCCAGTACTGGCCTTTCCATTGTCTGGGAAAAGGCCAAGAGGGTGAAAAAAGCTTTAGGATGTAGTTGGAACTCTTTCGAATCCTCATGTTGTCCTTTTACCATCCCATTGGAGTCTTCAAAAGCACAGACTTCATGCACAGTCAGATGGATGTTTTCACATGCACACACCTATGCAGCCACTGTTCACGTCACATGACATTTTAGCACCCAAAAGCTCCCTGTGCCTCTTCCTAATCAAGATCACACTTTGTCCCCAGAGAGGCAGCTTGCAGGATTTGACCATGTAGACTAGATTGCTTACTGTATTGTCTTTTATTAAGAGAAAGATAAAATTTTAAATAGAATTTTAAAGCCTAGCTTTTCTCTTGCAGTTTTAGGAAATATCTAGTCTGATGACTTACAAGTTGTAGATCTTAGATCCCTACTGATCAATAAAGTTCACCTCACACACAGAGAATGCACTTTTACCACTAGCACTCAAAACCCACTGTGTGCCTCACCTCAACTAAGGCATTTAAGCCTAACATGCGTGTGAGAACGCAGGCTGCAGAGTCAGATAGGATCTTCCTCAGGGTCTGGATGAGGCGGTGGTGCCAGTATACTGTTTCCAGGGCCCGAACATTACTGCAGCAGTCTAAGGCATGCTACCTGTGCTCTCAGTTACTCTGTGATCAGTGTGATTTCAGTTTTCTGACCTCAAGAAGGAACATGCATGGTGCCTAAAAGATAGCTAGAAATGATAACTAGTTCTTACACTACTGCTGGAACTGCGAAAGTTATAGCAAAAATTCTCTAATATGTATGCGATACACAACTGTGATTAGGAGAAAGGATTCCAAGTCTTTAGCATTTATCTGTTTATCTGTTGGGTATCTTTTAAAAATCATGACGTTTATTCTGTTACAAATTTAAAGTGCTTCTCCAGGTTGTGGAGATAACCTGGAACCCCTGCACAGATCTAGCCCATGGCAGTTCAGTGTCCAAGTGGGTTCCATAGTAATGGTAACAGGGACTGTCTCTGACATGAACTGATTGGCCTGCTCTTTGATCACCGCCTCCCTGATGAGAGGCGCCTTACCAGGCCACTGAGGAAGACAATGCAGCCACTCCTGATGAGACTTGATAGAGTACAATCAGGAGGAAGGAGAGGAAGTCCTCTCCTATCAGTGGACTTGGGGAGGGGCATGCGTGCAGAGGGTGGAGGAAGGGAGGGGTTGGGATGGGAGAAGGGAGGGAACCACAGGGGGGATACAAATTGAATAAAGTGTAATTAATAAAGAAAAAAAATCTTAAAACCTTAAAAAAAAGAAAGGCTATTTTAATTATAAAGTCACAAATTAAATAAAAGAAACCATAGAATAACTGGAATGCTGTGTAGTCTAACTCACAATGCTGATATATTCTCAGTAGGTTCTGTGACCATTCATGGTCAAGTGCGTTTAATGTAAAAATCTATTTATACCTGGTTATTTTTACCTAAAATCTATGGTGAGTAGAAGATATCCATAATTTCAAAATGCTTACCTCTTCTTACTTTGAAACCCTGCTAGCATAATTTCAATGTTTCACTCAAGCACTTCTGCAATAATTTAATTTTTAGGGCACTTCATAATAATGAAAATTGCTTTTCTTTATATAATGTTAAACAAAATGTCTTAGGTTAATTTTTAGTGGGTATAAATAAAATACTTAATTTCTAAACAATGTGATCGTAAAATCTTAACACAACACTGAATTGATCTCTTTTAATATCTATCTAGCCCTAGTTTATGATGGGTCTTCAGTGGTCAGGGTCTGCACTTTAAACACAGACTTAGATTCTCTCTATAACTGACAGGAATGTGCCAATGTACAGCAGAAAAGGAAGCATGTGTTTCTGCTGAAGGGTCTGTGGGTGTCTCAACAGGACGTGAATGAGCAAGACAGTCCTGCTGCAAGATGGCTTTCTCTTTCACGTGTTTACAGCTCACTTGAGAATCGGTGCTTACTGATTAGCAAAGGTGGGGGGCTCACCCCTCCAATTTAGCTATTATTTAATTGGCAATTTATCTCTAAAGCCATTAAGAATAGCTGAGAGATGTGCTCAAAGGCTACAGCAAGTGAGGCAAAAATACAGTGAGCATACAAATATTGGATCCCCATGACAACATAGCCAAAAATGAACACCTGAAACTCCAAGATGTCCATCTACTGGAGACAAGGCAGAGAAAATTGAGTGGATTTGCTTAATAGCTGTCAATTACAAACCAGTCCTGGCAATTTATGAAGGTACTGTTATGAGATGTTCCAAAGAAGAGATATTTGTGCATAAGGACAAGATGTCCGGCTCATCTACATGGGCACAATCCACACCCAAATTTGTATGAGCTGGGCGATCTACACTGACTCAAACCACCCTCAAAACTTGTACAAGTCAGATGCATGTAACAGCCTCAGTGCAACTTGGAATCAAAAGAAACTTTCTCTTGGGCTCAGCAGGTGAATATTGAGTTTTGGGGCCAAGCCTGAAAACTCCATTTGATCCCTAGGACCCATAAAGTAGAAGAAGAGAATGGACTCCCACTAATTTCCCTCCACATTTATTGTGACACACACACACACACACACACACACACACACACACACACACACACCAAGCAAACAAGCAAAACTTTCTCTTATTAGTTGAGTTTGGTCCCAAGTAGCAAACAAGGAATGAACTGTTTTGGTCAACAAGAAAGGAATCCTCCATACAAAGCACAGAGGCTTTGAGGTATAACTTTCTCATATGTTATTAGCAAAGTCTTTATCCTTAAGGCAATCTAAGACCTGGCTTAGCTCTGAAAGGTGGCTGTTCTACAGTTAAGTGAAAGGTGATGGAAGCAAGCCATGGGGTATTCTTTTTCAAACACATTGATCTCTACACTTATCACAGGGACAGTGGAAGGCACTATGATCAAAATACCACAGGATCCTGCTCCAGGACAATGTATACCCACCCAACAAGAATTAGGAATGTCTACTTATCACCAACGGGAACTTTTTCAAAAACAATAGAACTCTAAAGCTGATTAATTTAGTTTTACAGATAGTAGCTTTGACATTTGTTTTCAGCACACTCAAGTTAAATATACATAAATTAGTTGGAGGTTATGAAGCAAACAACCCATGCAAAGTTACACTAAATTATAAAGTACTTACCCTTAAGCCCAAGCCTTTCCTTGCCAGACTGTTGCTGTGACTGTGCAAAACACACTTAATCAGCACATAATAGTTTTCTTAATATGACATGAATAATAATCATTAATAAGAGACCCAAGAAAAGGCTGTAAGAAAGCCAAAAAGGCCTTGTAAAACTTAAATAACTGCAGAGTGTGGAATGCAGAATGAAGCCTATAGTCCTCAAACCAGAACACTCACTACACACTAATACTGCTCACTAGGAATTTTCAGCTGGGCAAAACTCAACACAACTGGAACTCAATGTGGAGTCTAACCATTAGAGAGAAGCCCTGTAATGATGAAATGGCACATTTAAATAAATCTTTCCTGAGTACTCCTTCATAATGAAGCAGTTTTAGCTTCTGGTATCCTGACAGCAAATCAGTGCGGGCAGCAGAAAACCAATGCCCACACTGATGCCTAGGGGACCCAGACTACTGAGAACATGCTATATATAACTAAGACATCCCTTCTTGCTGTAGCTCCCCACAGCGTGCACAGCAGACGTCGGTAGTCAGTTTCTGATTAAACTTGTCTCCTGGCAGGAACTCCTCTGCCGGAGGAGCCTGTTCTCAGGCTGGCTCTCCCTGAGCCACAGGTCCCCTCCCCATCCTTGCCCTAGAACAGCGTTCAGAAACGAAATAGGGAAGTTGTCTAGAAGTTGGGAGTAGTGGCCTGCACATCCACCTTTGTCTTTTCTCCTCACCAATGATGCTATGGTTGGATGGTTTTTATCTTTTGCTTGTTAAAATTATAACATTCTTATGTGTAAGTGTTTTGCTTACATGTATGTGTGTGCACTGTGTGTGTGGTTTGTGCCTTTGGAGGCCACAAAAGTGTGCAGGATCCTCTGGAACTGGAGTTACACGTAGTTGTGAGACAGCTTGTGTATTCTGGGAATTGAACTGAGGTCCTCTGGTCCACTGAGTATAATCTCAAAGACAGGTAAGGTCTTTACACTTTCTAGGAGGCAACTCACTGAATATAATAGAGCAGCAGGGCCTAATTCTCAATATGAAAGTATCACACCATATCACTGAGCTCTCTGTAAAAAGAGCCTGATTGGTGCCCAATTATCTATTTAGTTCTTTAAGAAATTAAGCTTTGTATACCTACCAAATGCCAGGCACCTTGCTGGATCTTGAAGACAGAGAACAATACAAAAATGATTTAAAAAACTTAGAACAATATCAATCACAAGAATTAAAAGCAAATAATTACTGCATGCAATATAGTCAGTGATAAATCTACATTGCTACGATGGTTATACAGCATTCAGAGTCCACTGTGTCAGGGGAGCAGTATTCCTCGACGAGTTGCATAGATGGTTCTTCAAAGTTGAATGTGAAGAGCACCTTATGATAGAAGCCACAACTGGCCCATCTCCACAGGGAACCTGCTGGGTTGAGTCCATACCTGACTTAGTTCCTACAGGTCTCTGCCACTCATATTCTGGGTACCTGTACAACTGTCCGTGTTTGAAAGCCCCTTCCATTTCTTGTCCTTTGGTCCTATCCCCTCCTTTAAGGCTCATATACCCTCTAAGCCTTATTTTGTTCTATGAAGCAGTTGGTGATTTTTACCTACATCATTCCTGTTTAGAAGACCATAAGTTGTTTAATCACAGTTGACTAATTTAACTCCATGAGGTGTTTTTAAAAATTTTAAGTTTGAGGTTGTTTGTAAGATATTAAAAAAAAAAAAACAGTTTCAATTTTTTATTTTTTTAATAGATAGGGTTTCTCTGTGTAGCTTTGGCTGTCCTGGACTCACTTTGTAGAGTAGGCTGGCCTTGAACTCACAGCGATCTGCCTGCCTCTTGCCTCCCTGACTGCTGGGATTAAAGCCACATGCCACCACACCTGGCTCTCAAGAAATCTTTTTATTCTTTCACCCAGCATATATTTATTGAGCCCCAAATTTGCCTCTGGCATTAAGCTAATAGGCCAAGCAACCAGTTGAAAATATGGTCTGTGTTAAAAATATAAAAATGTACAGCTAATTTTACTGACGAGAGTGACAGTATAGCAATCAAAACTCTTCTGTAAACATTACATTTTAGAAATTATTTTCAATTCCACCTAGCAACACACCTACGTTTGGGAAGAAGGAGCAACCACAGCAGCTGTCTCTCTCTTGCAATCTGAGAAGTAACCAATCCTTAAAGATGCCTTTTTATTAAGCCTTACTGTTTGCCAACTATCGTACAATCTTTCAAAAACTTAATCAAACAGTAACAAAAAACTCTGAGAAAGCATAAGCCATACCTCTGCCCCACTTTACTCTTTACCTAGCAAGCAACTAGCAGTGACATGAAAAAAAAAACAGTGTATCTGCTTCATTTCCAAGAGCTAACTTAATTTTATGAAATAAAACTGATCTTGTTTCTTAATATTTATCATTAAGTCAAAGTCTCACCAAGGCTCATATTCTGAAATACATTACTCACTGTGCAATGCATTCCACAGGGCAAAACTCTATAAAATATGCTCATTTATAATATAAAGAACTCTAAAAGGACTCCCCTAATAAAATAAGCCTTTGCTCAACCTGGCTGCCAAACTAACTGACTTTGGCAGGCAAGCTTGGAACATTTTACATATTACAAACACTATCCCTTTTTAAACAGTTAATTTGACTATGTTAAAGAATATAAAAATAAACCCTGGTTTTGGTAAAATTCAAGATGAAGTCTTACCAGACTTTTAACATAATCTTGTAACTATCAAAATCAGATTATGTAATTGGCAGAAAGGTCCCCAGTCTCTGGGCTGGGAACTCTTTTTCTCAAAAAGCAAACTAGTGTCCCTCTTTTTTCCTATGTGGATGGAGAAAAGTGTATTTTATATTTAAGAAAGTGCCAGAATCCTTATAGAAGAAGAAGGAGATAGAAAGACCTGGAGGGACAGGAACTCCACAAGGAGAACAACAGAGCCAAAAATACCTGGGCCCAGGGGGTCCTGCACAGACCAATACTCCAACTAAGGACCATGCTTGAGGAGGACCTAGACCCCTTGTTCAAAGGAAGCTCAGTTTCCAAGGGATACAGGGGCTGTCTGTGATATGAACTCAGTGGCCCATTCTTTGGTCACCTCCCCCTGGGGGGTGCAGCCTTACCAGGCCACAGAGGAAGATGATGCAGCCAGCCTTGATGAGACCTGATAAGCTAGGATCCTACTCTATCAGGGGACTAGGGAAAGGGCATAAGGGGAGAAGAGGGAGGGTTGGTGGCACTAGAAGGAGATGACGGAGGGGATACAAAGTGAATAAATTATAATAAATATATATACAAATAAAATTAAATTTAAAAAAGAACCAAAGAAATGGGGTGTTCCATGTCTTTATTTAAGGCGGGGTGCAGAGTGGCAGCATTTCTCAAACACTACCGGCAGAAGGAAGCACAAACTACAAGGAACAGCAACAGGACAAGTATTAAACAGAACAAAACTAGAAAAGAGAAGAGAGGGTGAAATTTGGTACTAGGCCCTATACCAAGTGTCCCTCAGCTGTTATCTTCACAGGACTGGGAACTAAGGTGGAGAGATTAAGTATTTGCTAAGACCACAAAGCTAGCAGATGGCACAGTCAGGCTCCAAACACTGAACATCTTCCAAAGCCTAGGTTTTCTCCCCTCACATAGTATAGCAGGGAAAGGAGAGGGGCTGAGCAAGGGAATCACCATCAGGTAGCACCAGCTGTTTCTACGGCTATCTATAGTTGTCTACTCCAGACAACTGTGCTTGTCATCATATCTGACCTGAAGACTCAGACAACTACAAATGATGTGAGCTGGTGCTTCCAGTTTCAGAGCAACTGCAATGATGACATGCAGTGGCTTTTGTGGGATCAGTGATCTTCAGAATTTGAAGAGTATTGTTTATGTGTTAAACAGTTTTTCCTCATGAGATTTTTGAAGAACATTTTTATCATTCCTTTGTTATATACTAAACAAAATAAAACCAATATAACTCCAATTAAATTGTCAAAAAGGGATTGTCTTTCACATATAACTGTTTTTATGCCAGGGGCATTGTTCAGGTGGTAAACTGATTGCTGTGTAAACATGAAGACCCAAGTTCAATGCTTAACATGCATGTGAGAAGCCAAGTGCTCTGGTACACTGCTATGAACCCAGGGCCGGTGTGTGCTGGCCAGTACCCTCTAGGCTCAGTAAGAGAGACGCTGTCTCAAACAAAACAAAACAAAACAAAACAAAACTGCAAAGACTGAGGAGGATGTGTGATATGACTCCTGGTGTTGTATCCTCCCCCCCACACACATGTAAATGGCTGTTATTCTGTGTCATCTAAGTTCCATCTGCTGCCACAAATGAAAAAGGATCTCAATTCCTTTACAGAGCCAAGGAAGGCAGCCTGGTCCAGTAAGACTTTCTCCAAGGATGGGAATGACCTTCATCTGTGCTGTCTGGCAGAGCCACTGCCATAAGGCTACAGACTGCTTACAATGTCACCAGTGTTCCTGAAGAATCAAATTTCAAGTTTTATTGGATCTAAGTGAATGACATAGGTCTAAAGACTGCATTTATTTCTTCTTGTAAAAGCTGCATGCCCAGGAATCCTACAGATGTCACAGTTTACTTCAAGAAGTGAGGACAGATAACTCTTTCATGGTACTTTTTTAATGGTATGAAAGGATAAGGAATATGAATTTGCAGAAGTTTCCATATTATATTAACCCGATTTGTTCCTCTGTAATAACACTGTTGCTTAACTTCTGTGCTCAAGTAATATAACAAATATAACCTACCTGTGGCCAGCTCTGACATCTAGGAGTCTTACCCAATGCACATCACTCTTTGAATCTGGGAAATAGGCTTACAGCTCTTACCCATCTCCAGCACCTAATAGAACCCCTCAGTATGTATTGTGAAGAGGCAACCTTTGGGCTTCTCCACCCAGCATCTTGGAGAAGCATTTGGATTGACTTTGGATGTCAGGGAAAAGCCAAGACTCTAAGGTCTGTGTCAGTGCCCATATTGACAAAGTGTGCAGAACAACTTTTGCTCATATTTCTTGGCTAAACTGAATAGCACTGTCACCAGTATACTAAGGGCAGACAGGCGGGTGGGCATTGCAGACTGGGTCAGAGCTATGATGTTACCTTGAGATGTTACATTATGCTTTATTCAAAAGTATGCGTTAAAGGGGAGGAACTTATCATAGAAACATAAATGCATTTGGCTGGTACCCCAAAATATCACAAGTTCAACATGAGAATGAGCCTAAGGCATGGCCAGGTATGGAGTGCTGTGTTACAATCAAGAACCCTTCCCTGCAACAGCAAATTAAAAAATAAGAAACTGACATTAGGACAATTGGCTGCTATTTTTTGGGTGTAAAACTCCTTATTACCTGTACAATGACATTATGGCCCTTTCACTTTGATATGGCACAAATGACTAACTGGGAAGTTGTTTCAGCTGCTTAGGTGGAACATGACAGTGTCCTGTGAAGCATCTTCCAGCTTCTGGATGATAAACAGCATATCATTACCATACAGGCTTCACACAGCTGGGCTCCATTTGAAGTATAAAATTAAGAAAATGCCACAAGACAATCTGAAACATCTCCTCTCTCCCCAAATCCTCTTTTCTAGCCCTTCCTAAATACTTTTTTGGAAATTAAAAAATAGATTTAAACCTCAAACTTAAGCTCTTCTGAGTTCTGGGATTACAGACAAGCATATGCCGTGGCCTGCCCAGACCAATATGGTTTTATTCTTATTTTAATCTACTCTCCACATCCTCATCTCCTTTTAGTAGTACCTAGCCATCCTCCAAGGCTCACACAAGTTTCATTCTTGGCCAAACCTAAACTTTATTCACCTTATTGACTGCCACCACCTCTGAACTCCGAGAATTCTTTGTTCCATGCAAAAGCACCTTCTCCACATTGTTCTGCTTACTTTACTTTGAACTTGTGATTGGATGAACAACTGGGTTTAGGACTTGGCTGGCACAGGCTTTCTTCTGACAGGGAGAGACAATCTCCTGCCTTTCTTAATTCTTTCCTGTCCTCAACTAATCGGGTTAATTAATGGTTGAACAATGGAAATGAGGACAAGAATCTGCAAGTGACAAAGTCTGAAGCCTTAAAATAATACCTTTTAAGCTTTAATTCAGTGGTAAAGAATATTAAAACAAAATATACTAAAAGTAATTCTTGCAATAATCTTAATTTTACAAATCATAAAATTAAGAGATTTTTCTTAAAGAAAAAAAAGACACACACAGGATTGACACAATACCCTTAGGAAGACCAGCCAAGGAGTGAATGAGACCCTGCACTGTGGAAGGGGAAGATGGGAGAAGATGAACAGCTTAAAGTAGGTAGAAATGGGTGGGGATGACGTTACCACCGTCTATTTGATCGGTCTCTGAAAACATTCTTATGGCATAAGTACTTTATGAATAAATAAAAACATTAGAAATAAAATGAAGTACACAGCAGGAAGGCCAGTGTGTAGCACAGAGGCAAACACTGCTAACAGTCAAGAGCACTTAGGGGCCTCCTTCTCTGCACTGTACCGTAAGGCCATCAACCTTTAAGGCACCCATTATGGAAATGTTAAGTCATGAACACACCTTACATATTGAGTAATACTTCATGTATTGGAAAATGGCAGCATGCCACCACAGCAAAGAGATTTAGAAATCCAGCACCCAGAAGAGATCAGCCTCAAGGATAATCTTCTGAAAGAACAGGGTGGGGTAGTTGATAGAGACAGAGCAATGACATACAACATTCTCACTTTCCGAATTCCCTTACCCTGCTTAGACTCAGCCGAACTGTTCTTAAATAGCAGGTCTCTCATTCACAGGGGCTTTGTGGACATTTTATTGGTTGGGGAAGAGGAGTCAGCACCTGGCTCAGTGCCTTGTCATTTCACAGCAGAATTCTACAAATAGATACCTGCTGGCCTGAGGTCTTTTGAGATAAGCCCTAGCAGCACTACTGTCCTCAATGTCACTGCCATGTATTACCCAGCATCACTATGCTTTCAAGGGAGTTCAAGGGACAATATTCTTTTTCTCTTGTGGTGTGTGTGTGTGTGTGTGTGTGTGTGTGTGTGTGCATGCAGGTACTCACAGAGGCCAGAAGTGGGTGCTGGATCCCCTGGAGCTGGAGTTGTAGGTAGCTATGAGGTTCTCAACACGGTGCTGGAAACAGAACTCAGGTCCTCTGAAGAGCAGCAAACACTCAGAACCACTGAGCCCTCTCTCCAGCCGCTTACCTCACTCTTTCACTGTCACTGTTCTAGCACTCCACCCTGCTTTAACACCATGTGTCACCAAATCCAGGCCCCCAAACACCACAGGCTCTGTTGTTCATGCAGGACCCCTTTCCTATCTCCTCCCTCTCCATGGCTGGCATTACCATCCACCCACCTCCTCAGAAAGTAAAACCAGCTTTGATTCTTCCAGAGTCTCATCTAACGACTCAGTGAATCCAGGAGAGTCTAATCCCTCTAGAATTGACTTCTTTCAAGTCCCCATCTCTGCTATCCAGTGCTGCCTGCCTTCCTGACACAGACCTGGCCAGATTCAATCTGCCCTCCACACAGAGAGTGAAGCACAAATCAGACTATGATCTTACCTAGGCTATTGCACCCAATGGATGGCTCCTCTCAAAACGTAACAAGTAAAATAACAAGTGTCAGCAAGGATGTAAAAAACTGAATTTTGTACACCGCCGGTAGGGAATGTAAAATGGTACAACAATGATGAAAAAACAGTACACGGGCTCTTCACAAAGTTAAAAATACAATCACCATGAGCTCCTGCAATTCCACCTCCGGTGTGGGCATATAACCCAAACAATTGAAAGAGGGGTTCCAGGTACACCTATGCTCACAGCAGCATTATTTACACCAGTTGAAAGGCAGTGCCCATCAATGGATGGGTGTATACACAAAATGCAGCAAACACATATGCCACATGCTAAGACTTTGTTGAATCTTGGCAACACACTAAGTGAATGAAACTAGTCACAAATGGACAAACATAGCGTGATTTCACATATTTGAGGTACCTACAATACTCAAATTCATAGAGGGAGAAGGTAGAATGCTGACTATCAGGGGCTGGAGAGGAGGAGAAAGGGATGTTTAGTGGGTACAGAGTTTCAGATTGGGACTTGGGTGGCCACAACGCTTGTTCAATAATATGAATATATTTAATGCCACTTAACTAAACATTTACTTAAAAATGGCTACAGACAGACACACAAGTAACAACTGCTCAGAATAGAGCCTAGAAAGCTTGGTTTGTAATTCTCTACAGGACTTAACCCCAGTTCACTTTCCTCTTACTATGACGCTCTCTTCCACTATAGTCTAGTGATGTTCACTTATGATGGAGTTGGGCTCATACTGTCTTGTAGCTCTTTACATAAACTGTTCCTGCTATGTGTAAGACAATGGCCTCTATTCTCTCTCCATTGGTGTGATTCATCTTTATCCCTGTGCATTCCTTCTTGGTAGAATTTATCACGATACTCTAGCTGTTTATTTAACTTAACTTCCTAGTAGTTCAAGACTTGATGAAGGCAGAAAACATATCTCATTCTGTGTAGAATGACATCTTCAAAGAGGACACATATAGTATCCACTACATATTACTGTATATGTGTGTATATATATTTGTATATAGATACCTATATATATAAAGGCAAAAAACTGTGAGAATCATTCTTGAGACAGAATAAGGTACACAATATGTACCCCATCCTCTATGTAGGAAATCAGCTAGCTCTGCATCACTCTGTAATTAAGATCTGGAAGAAACTCCACAGGGACAAGTCTAGGAACCCAGTGTCCTACACCATCTGCAGTAAGTTCAGCAGAGTTGGAGGATCCCCAGGGTCAACCACTGAAAACAGCGAACTCAGCCACTTGCCATCAGTTTTAGTTTTAATGTTATTCCACTTAAAGTGCACACAGGACTTTCATTCCCTTTAAATTAGGTAATGAGCAAATGCTAAGTAAAATTCAGAAAATCTTGGCACAGTCAGGTACACTGAAAGTACTGGTTGTTTGCCCAGAGTTTTAATGCTTTAAGGCTTATTAGACGGTGTACAGCTTCAACAGCTTCAGAATGTGTAACTCGCTATCTCACCTGCAACCATATATACGTAATTGATGACTTAATCATACAAATACTTATGAGCACGTAATTTTAGAACTACGAGTTACAGAGCTTAATTCAACATGGGAAGAGTCCAAACCTGATCATGCTGCCAGAGCTGTTAGAACAAGTCAGCTAAGACCGAGCTGTGGGGAATTCTAAACTCTTCACATCTAATATGGAAATGTATGCTGAGCCCACAGAAACACACTATGGAGACCCTTCTCCTCTCTCCCCACACTCTTTGCTCTTTTCTCACCTCTCTGAAGAATGAAGAATGAAGACTGGCCAGTCTTGACCATCTGCAACCCCTGAAAAAGGTGGAGGCTCTGCACATTGGACCTGGCTCTTCACGGACGGGGAGCCTGCTGCATGTGCAGAATGGATCACTTGTCCACAGTGCGAACAAAGACAATTACATACATCTTTAAGACGTTAGGCTGAGCAACACTTGCCAGACACAAAAGAATAAATGCAGCATGACTGTGTGTGTAGGTAGGTCCAGGAGAAGGTCAACAGAACAGCCATGGTTTGCGCTGCAGAGACAGGCCAGGACTGAATGAGGAAGCTGTCAGGAGTGTTAGAAGCGCTGCACATCATAATGAGATGTGGGCACTAGTGTGGATCTCTGACAAACTGACCAAAGTACACCTGAAGCTCTGTGTGTGTGCATGCGTGTACATAAAGTACATTGATTGTAAAGGGAATGCTGTTCTTTTTCTGGTTCCTCTAAAACTACACAGCAATACTTCATATTTACAAAGTACTCAGTACTCCATAAAACATGCCATCACCGCTTATTGTGGTCAATATGACAAGTACTTCTGAAACCACACATAAAAGAAAGCGGGCCGACGCATGCAAAAGGAAGGCAGATGGCGATGGCAGATCTTACACCACTTGTCAACCTACTGGATCTAAAATGTCTTAAAGTTCCACATTGCACACTGATAGGTTCTGTCCACTATGGAGGGACATTACTCCTCTCTCACATCAATGTGGCGCACAATCACTCAAACCTATGAATAGAAATTGTGAGCAACATACAGAAGCACAAGGAAGCAAGCAGCACACAGAAGCACAAGGAAGCAAGCAGTTTTATCAGGCTGGCCACTACTAATACAAAAATAAGGGAACTCCTATTTGGTCACTCCACTACAAACACAACTCTTATGGGCAGAGGCAAAGGTTGATCGCTATAAAACTTTTTATTAAACACAAGGCCAGCTGGGACTCCTAGCCTGTCTCAATACATAAGGTAGAAAGCAATCAAGAAAGATGCCTGACATCAGTCTTGGGCTATACACACAAATCCCCAGTCACATACATATATGTACACCACACACACATATACACATATACAGAAAGTCAATGGATAACACAAATGCATGGTATCAATTATATTTCAGTGAGCATCATACAATTCACAAAACTGTATGAGTTTTATTTCCTGACCGTTTTTCCCCCTCCTCCTTTTGGAGAAATAAACAGAAGCTGTCATGTTCATGTGAGATGTATTTAATGTTGAAGGCCAACAAGGATCCAGCATACTCACCTGATGATGGCCAGGTGCTGCTGTACAGGTTGATGTTGGAAATGGTCAGGCCACGGGTGATGAAGGCAGAAAGATGGTGAGGGCTGAAGGCAGTGCGCAGCCTGATAGACAGGCGAATGGTTTGGACACAGAGATGCAGAGTATTCAGAATGTGGCTGCATGCGACACGAGGCCAAAGCGGAGGATGCTGCAAGGCCGGCCTCGGGATGGCACTCTTGGTGACTGTTATGGCTGGTCACAGGGTGATGGGATGGACAAGGATGGCAGCACTGAGCTGACGTCTGAGGTGTTCTTTGGTTGTCTAAAGGCAGAAAGGATGACTTAACTGTGCCATTAAGTTGCAGGCATCCATTTGGACTCGCTTTTGCTCTCGGGGCTTCTCTGGGAGTGAGTTGCTGGGCTGTGGGGTCTCCATCACTGGGGGTGAGGGGACTAGGGTTGGTGGTACTGGCTGAGATGCTGCCATTGCTCAGGAGCACAGAATCACTTCCGCTGATCACAGCCATGCTCCAATTCCTTAGCCCTAGAAATGATAAAGACATAAAACCACCCGATTCTAAGTAGGCAGAAAAAAATATAAATAAGGAAGACATGTAAGACATCTCAGCACAGCTCTTGGGAAATGAGGGTCCCTGCAGGAGCTATGAGCAGGTGTCTGTGAGGGCCAGGCACCACAGAGCCCACTCTGCCACTTCACATCTTGCTCGGTCCTCACTGGCTACCTTCCCAACAGAAAGGGGATGACAACAACACCCTTCAACTTTTCCACTAGGGTGCTTGGGGCTTCTAACTTAGGAGTGATGAGCAAAAGAAAGAGAGACACTGAAGGCAAACAATGTATATATTAAAATAAACTAAACAATATTAAGGCTGGTTTGTGTCTTAGAAAAATCTAAACGATACGATTTTTTTCCTCTAAGTCACTTGAATCCCAGAATAAGAACAAACCTATTGAAATAAAGATTAGTCAGCTAAAAATTCATACAACACAAATTTATAAGGCATAAAAGTTTTTTTTTTCTTTTAGGCACACTGTAAAAGTTGTTCATGATTTTACTTTTTATGTTGTATATAGTAGGTAACATTTGCATAACAAAAATGATAACGTGAATAGAATTTGCTTCACATTAAATTTTCTTAAAAATTTTTTTTCCCACCTTCTAGCAAAAGGGCCCACATCTTCAACGTACAGGAAATCCCTCACAGGCTGACAGTACCAGGAACACTTTGTTCAGTCAACATGTAACAGCAAAGCTAGACAACCTGGCCCCACCCCCACCCCCAGCAACCTGAACCACCCAGCCCATTTGAGCAGTATACAGGGAAACAAAATCTGGGGATTTACAGTAAGAGTAGTCATCAAAAGCCACTGATCTCTTCCCCATATGTGTGGACTCCTTGAAATGTCAAACCCTTTGATGTGGCTTCTAGAACAATCCCTCTCCAGTCTCTCCCCACCTTGTACATACACAAGCATAAGAGAAGTAACCTCTGTTCTGTCTGTGTGTGCACTACTTAACCGGGGTCACCCAGGTGCAGGAGCCCTGTCCACTTCCGCCCACTGCATCAACTCAGCAGGGGCCGTAGTGGGTAGAAGCTATTGGTGGAACCTCCCATTGAGATACTGACCCACAGAATACTCAACACACTGATGCAAATTTACCATCATTAGCTTAATATTTATCTTTCAGATAAAACCTCTCACACCCATGCATAAACTCAGCTAAATAAACACCATAAAGAAATTAAGTATATACTAAAATTGTCTTTACAAACAGTTTTAGAAGAAAAATAAAATGTTCTAAACCTTGTACACATAAACTCAAGAGGTCTAAACATCTTGCCATCGCTTATCTAACTGGCCTGCCCACTGAGAGAAAGTTTGGTTATGGTGTATGAAGTAGCTTTCTCCTTCATAAAATCATTCTTGGATAAAAACACCCAGTCTAAGCACTCAGATAATATCCCCAACACAAAACAGTGTGAATTCAGTGAATCATCTCACTCACAGAAAGCGAGGCAGGTCGGACTACAATGACTGGCCAGAGCTGAGTAGTCGGCCACCACCGAGGATGCCTGCCATCTCACTGATGGCCGCTGACGGGCCTGCTGGGGAAGAACTTAGCCTCACGCTTACTGTTAAGGGAAAGAAAGATAGGGTGGCTGGGGATGCTCCCAAACCAAGAAAACATAAAGAGCATTTAAAGAAGCTTGGAATTTAAGTAGTTAACTGAAACTTAACACCTGCAACTGTAGTGTGGCAAGCAATCACTAGATTCCATCTTGTGCAAATGCACTAGACGCCTTCCATTCCCAGCTACCACCTGCACGCCAGGCTGAGAGCCTGCCCTCTAGGCCTCTGCACAACCAACCCTAACAAAGGTGTCTGCTGAGCTTAATGACAGATGCACCAAGAGGACAGGAGGAAGGCAGTCTGGTTTTTAATCACACCAGCCCAATGAGACAGCATCTGAAATGGCCTATTTTTTCATATTTAATGCAATCAATCATACTGAATAGTTAATCCTGTTATCTACCTACCAGCAGAGCTATTGGGTGGGTTCTGCTAGGAAGCATCTAGAAACGGGCATCGAAAGAAACTTCTAAAGTAAACAGTTCTAAAGTAAAACAGGCCCCAAGACAGCTTGACATCAACTTGCACTCTTGCTCTCCAGAGTACCCTAAAAATGTCCCTACAGTTTCTGGTTTTCTTCCAGTTTTCTTACTTCAAATTAAATCTCCTTGTCTTTAGGGTGGAAATGTTTGTTTTTCTTTATAACTGGAATGGCAGCAATCATTTTCCTTTACTCTTACTGTAATGCACCATCTGTTGTTCTAAGAGATAAAAATGTTTGTGTATGCCAATGGAGGCATTTGATTTTACCAAATAACTTTTTCCCTCCTCACTGTGATAACATGCAGCTTTACAAATGCTATTTAGGGGCAGGGCTTTATTCCCTGCCCTCGGGAGGCAGAGGCAGGCCGATCTTTGTGAGTTCAAGGCCAGCCTGGTCTACAGAGAGAGTTCTAGGACAGCCAGGGCTACACAGAGAAACCCTATCTCAAAAGCCAATAAAATAAAATGTTATTAGGAATGGAATCTGTTTCGTAACCTGGAGATTTCTTGTAACAAAGCAGACACTAGTAGCTAATACAGAATAATGTGAACGCAGACTTCTGATGGCAGTTGGAAAAAAATGGCATGCACCTTCTCTGATTCAGTTTCTTTAATCAGAATCATAAAATGGGAACAATTGACTGGATTCATAAGTAAATAAAACACAGAGACAAAGCAAAAAAAAAAATCCAATTGCCTTAAGAAATGTCAATGACTTATTTTGGCTCAGTGCCTGTATTAGTACAGTGGTTCAGCTGACCAAAACAGCAAAGCCTCAATATGAAATTAGGAGCTGATACTAAAGCCCATGCTGAGAGAGACCAGAGACAAATGGAGGAGGAAAAACTCATTTAATCCTAGGATGGAGGTGATCTAACAGCAGAGCATACAGAGCAGAGGAAAAATAAATACACCAACAAGTACTGCAGAAGGAAGGTCTAGAAGAAAACATTAATCATTTTCCCATGTGACAAATATTGTGCTAAGTGTGACAGTGTGTGATGATAAATGGAAGAAAAACAGTGTTTACTGTGGCATTTAAGGGTAGTTTTTGAGTCAAACATAAAGAATTAACTTACAGAGACAGTGATGTTCAAGCTAGCATGTTCTCTTGAGAGCATATCCAAAGAAAGTGCTTTCTCACACCTACCCCTGAAAGCCTCAGACCACACAGTTTAGTGCCCAACGGTGCCCTTCTCACTCTGCAAGAGACTTATATCCCAGTCCATTAAAGGCACTGAGCTCACACCCACGTCAGCTTTCCCAGTAGCATTTGTCAGGTACAGGATAACTGAAATATAAAAAGGTATGGAACCTCATGCTCCCTAGTTTTAAAGCCCAAATTGAAAAAAAAAAAAAAACCCTAAAAGATGGCAACTGAGAGATCTGCGAGAAGAAATAACACGAGTACGTCTGAGTTTTAAAGTTGATTCTACCAGCCACTAGCTGAGATTACTCAAATTACTCTAGTCTCCCTGTCTCAGAGTCTTGCTTTCTTCTTAAATTTCTTTGAAATGAAAAGTAATATACCTTTCTAAGGCAGCAATATGGCACTGCTTAAAAAATGTAAAATATCTTTATCCTCTGACTCACAATTTTATTAGGGTAAAATGTGTATTCAGATATAGAACAATCATCAGGGTCTCAGCTACAACTCGTTAAAGGTGAAAACTACAAGCAACTTAAACTACAGTAAACAAGAGAACTCAAGCTCTGCCATATCTTGTTAGTTATCACACATGATAAAAAAGAATAAGTCAGCCTGCCATAATGGTTATAGTCTAGAATCCCAGGGCTTGCGGCTGAGGCAGGAGAATGGTAAATTTGAGTCATTCTGAGCTACATAGTCAGATCCTGTCCCAAAACCAACCAACCAACAAACCAAACAGAACATAAAACAAAACTAAAAAACAGTGACTCCAATATGGATATACTGGATGGGAAGAAGTCAGTGGACGCCGTTATGGGCAAAGCTACCTGCAGACAACTATATTGTTAAGAATCATTATGGTTAATGCCAGGCTGTAGCTCAGTGGCAGAGAGCCTTCATGTGGAAAGCTCCAGAACTGCCAGAACAGTCTGCATGGTTAAAATAAAGTGTGTGTGTGTGTGGGGGGGTGCACATATGTGCATGTGTTGTATGTGTGTACAAGTGTGCACGGTCACCACACTTTGTGTGCTTAGAATTCCACCCTGTAAAATATAAGGACTCACACTTCGAAGACAAAAACGAGCTCATCTTCTTATTTAATCATGATACAATCTGTCTGAATTATGAAAATTTATTCTTTAAACAATATACACCAAACTATGCTAAAATCACAATTCACTTAAAGGGTGCAATGGGACTATACAAGCAGCTTTAGGAGCACAAAGCATCTATAGAACATGAAGAACCATGCAGCCCCTCCCTAAAACTGGAAATCACAACTTCTAACCCGGCCAGAAAACTGCCAAGTTAAAATCTAAATGTACTGTTGAAGAAGATACACAGACCCAAGCAATTACCCCAGTAAGCACTTAGTGAAGCCATCACTCTCCTTAACAAACACAGAACTCGTAGCCTGAAGGAAACTGTCTTCCTTACATCACAGCACAATAGTGTGCCTCTCTGGTATTTCCAAAGCACTTTCACACGCATCAGTTCACTCCACTTGATCCACTAACAGCCTTCGGGAGAACAAATGTGGAAGGCATTACCTGGTCTACTCTGCAAAACAAAACCTGATGTGGAGACTACATAGGATGCCCAGAGTCACGTGCCAGTGGTGAGTGGTGAAACTAGGAGGACTGATGCCAAGGTGGAGAGCCTCCTGCAGAACCACCTTCTAAACGCTCAGATGACACATTAGGATAACCGCCTCACCAGGCTCACAGCACGGAAGTTACATGGTTAAGACTGCATTTTATTTTGTAGCCAATTGTGTTTTCAAGAGCGGTGTTCCCTAGAACACATTCTCTAGATTACAATGTCGAATGTTGGCCTGGTGCCTCCAAACGCAGGGAGGTGAGTAAAGACAGGTTCTAAGCATCCACCCTGAGGGCCAACAGCCTCCAGCCCTGTCTAGTCCTTGGCACATGTTCTCCAGGTACCGGGTAACTTCAAACAAGGCTGTAAGGCAGCAAAGGAACTAGGCCTAAATAATGATGACAGTATGCGCAAGCCAAGGAGGGTGAACAAGAGCTAACTAGGGTGGAGAAAGTAAGACATTTTAACAAAGTTCTAATTAATAATCACGTTTAATTATGGCTTACATCAGTTTTCCCAAACTGTACTATGCCCAATTTTGATACATTTTGACAGGATTTGACCCTCTTTGATATAACTGATACATAAGGAATGAACACCCTTGCCTCTTTTTCTCCAAATAGAAGACAAATACACAAAACGATTTCAAGTCTTTTCACAAAGGACTTAAAGGCAAATTGGGAAGTGTCTGTATCTATTATTCACCAACCCTGTTTCTGTAGGAAATCGTCCCTCTGGCACTGAGTAATCTTACCCTAAAATGATGGTCTAGGTTCTGATCAGCATCACCACCTTGGCTTCGCAGTAGTGTGGCAGGAGACACGGGCAGCTTCTCTTAGTGCATTAAGAAACAACGTCTATACATCTTCTTCCAGGGGCTGTTAAACTGGATTAGGAATGGAGGCGGGGGGTGGGGGGGGTGGGGAGGTGGGGATTGGGGGGTTGGATTTGGAAGGACTCCAGCCAGGCTTTGTCGCTAGGAGTATTTCTCTTAAAGCACTAGTAAACTTTTAAAATGTGTGAATCACTTTCTCAAAACACCTCTATGAAGACAGTGTAACCCATTAAAGAGAAAACTAAGGGTCAACAACACTAAAGCTGCATTCAGGTCACATTACTAGGATTTAATCCCCACCAAGGCTCTGAGGGCAAGGCTTTCCACTACCTCAAGATGACTCCAGGGCAACGTCAAGCTCAACCGGTATTTATAGGTTCACCACAGACGACTGACATAAAATGTGTCTGAAGACCAAATAAAAAGCCTTAAAATTCAGTATTTCTCCAGAGAGTTTAAAAGGTTACAGTGCAGCTTTCAGGGGCATCACAGACACATCTCACTGAATTAGAGGTGTGATCCAGGCATTGCTACATTACTAACTGGAAAGAAACCCCAAGCCAACAGATCCGTTTTTGCTCGCACCTACTATTCAGATAACATCACAGTAATGTGATTCTCATCTGACATGAAGCCCATTGCCTTAGTTAGAGACTGAAGGAGACATCCTTAGACAGAGTGTCTTCTTACCTCTGAAACAAATTAACTTCTCTTTTTTTGAGTTCCTAAACTTTCTGCCATTAAATTCTCCTTCAATAAGAATATTTATGAATACCTCCACCTAAGCACCTACAGACATTTTCAGGTTGCCAAGAACCACAGAAAAGTACGTATTGTTGCTATTACTCCCCATAAGCACAAGCTGCAGCAAATTCAAAGCGGTTTCCCTGGCATCACCATGCTGTCGATACAGTCCCACAACATCCAACTATTCCATAGGTGTCAGAGCCTCTTTGGCAGCGAGCGTGCTTCCCCACACCATGAGCAGGCAAACTGATTTAGATGTGGGAGCTCTGAAAGGATTATAATCCTTTTTCAATGATAATTTGCTGTTTGATACTGAATTTGTATTATCAACTACGTAGTTTCAACTTACCGAATAACCACTACCACCTTTGAAAGTGAAATGTACAAAGCATTTTACCATTGTATAACCTCTTTGACTATGATTATATATACTGATAAAGACACCAAAGAAGATAGACCATAAGTACTACATGTCTTTATACAAAAGTACTGATAGTATTTATAAAAACTTAATGATACAGGAGAAGAATGGCGAGACCTTACCCATATAGAGAAGAGCAAGATGAAAGCTGAAGAACCTTAGGGAGACAATAAATGAACCAGAGCAAACCAGAAAAGGGTTGTATTCAGTTAACTAGAGATGCATCAGTTGTGAAGGCATGAATTTATACATGCAGGGATAAGTTGCAAAGGGATTTCAGGCTTACAGAAACACTGGTCTTATTTTTTCATTTGTGTATGTTCGATGTGCCTTTGGTATCAGGTCTAAGCAGGAAAAGACAGGAGTGTAAGATGGGGTTTCTTGCTTACAATCTAGGACAAAGGACACTAGCTACCACTTTCATTAGCACGAACATCCACTTCCCTAACTACATACTGCAAGAGCTCTAGTACATACTGTAATTATGAAAGCAGTTCTTGGAGAACCACGGAAATGACGTCACGTCACACAGTAACCACCACTTCTCAATCTCACTGTCTTTGAATCTGTAGTTCAGATGAGTTTAAATTCCATTAAGCTGAATTATTTCTTAAACTGTAAATCTGGAGTCTTATGTTAATCCATATAACCAAAATTATATAAACTAAAGCCAAAGAAGCTTTCTAACTCAGAAACATCAATCAAAGTCCTCCTAAAGGCGGTCACGCAACTCCCAAGCAAGGTACACATTTAGATGACAAGTGCAACGAACACAACAAATATTTGCAAACTGTAAGTATGTTCCAAACATCTACACTTTAGCTACACATCAGAATCACTTTAATGTATATATTTTTTAATCACTAAAACAGACTCCTGGCTAGCAGTTCTAATTTCATTCACACTGTAATGGTACGGCTGTCAGTTATTTTTTTAATGCTCCCAAGTGATTCTAATATGCAGCCAAGGCAGCAATTCATAGTTCACAGAAGTAACATTCATCAGTTTTTAAGAGGATCACTCAAAATATTAAACATTCAGAAAATGTCAGGAAATGTAAACACTGATACACATTTAAGGACACTGAGGAACATGCTTTCTAAGATTTGTACCATCTCCACTTATTTCCTTGGTGACAGTTCTTACACTGGAAGGGTAGAGGTGAGAACATGGTGCAGCCCTATTAAGACATTGGTGTAAATGAGAGACAGCTGCAGAATCACTGTGTCCAATGTGCAGAAACCTGAAACAAACTGCCATGCAGCCTCAGTGACTTGCAGGTCTTCTGAAAGCAGTTTAGGAAAGAGCTTATTTGACTAATGAGTTTATTTAACCTTCAAGAAAAGTCCATCTACAACCACTGGTCAGTTTCTAAAGAGACGTTTCCAGCTCCCCCAAAGTTCACACCAAGAAAAGGGTAAAGATTCTGGTTGTACTTTGAGCATCTTAAATGTCTAATGCTAGGGCCACACATGCTCCAGATGGCAGGCTGCTTCCCAGCTCAATGTCCCCATCAAAGAGGAAGAATCCTGGAATAAGCGGGAGCCTTGGAACGTAAGCCTTTGTCTTTAGGTCATCTGAGCACACTCTTTCAAAGGAAAAAACTTGCAGCAAGGCAACCTCTCTTCTCTGCTCCAGCTCTTCCTGGTCGCACAGGATCAAGTTACTCAGCCAAGAATAGGCTCATCTACAGATGCTAACACTTCACACACCCCAAACCTTCCAAACTTATCAGCTCAGAGGAAACACCCATCAATGAGGTAAGCCCAGAAGAAAATCTTCCTTTCACTTATTGCCTCACTAAAGGATGTGAAGAATTTTTTAAACCTTCTCATTTCATCAAAAACTGAGAGTGCTTTCCAGAAGCCAGGAAGCACTTAAAACTATTTAAATGCTTTAAATGGTAATGTGTTTACTAAAATTAAAGTTTCCCTACAAATGCTAAGGGTCTGTACCAGGGCCCCCACCCCTGTTGACTGGTGAACTTTGAGTTCCCAAGACAGCTTCCCAAATAAGTCCTTCCCTGCAGAGCCTGGCCCGGAACATCTCAAGGGGATCTTTTATTTTACTGAGCAACTTGAGAAACATCACTCAAGTATTTGTATGAAACACTGTTAAGAGCATCCTTTTATGAAAGGAGTCTGAAAACTGTTTTAAGCTTAGAAAACACTGAATTTGTAAAGGTTTTTTTTTCCTTTCTTCAATTGGATCCATATATTTGTTTTTAGTAAAGCCAGGGTATAATTTTCATAAATATTTTTCTATTCCTTACTTAAGTTATCAACACAAATGCTTCTGAATTCTGATGCTTTCTCGTATGTTTCAGATGAACAGAAACAGCATCTACTTTTGACTTGGGATTCTTGTTTGCTTGCAAAAGTAATTAACCCATATTTTTCAGTTAAATAGGTAAATATCCCCATTTAGTAGTCCATATGAGAAACACTTACTATGTTCCTTGTGAGTTGTCTTATAATTTAAATATGAAGGCTGGCATTAAATGATCCTATTTAGCAGTGACTAAAATGAGAGAATAAAAAGTTTGGTGAAGAAAATCACTTGCCTTTTTTTTCATAACTAAAACATACGTATGCTATACTATATGGTGTATATATTAATATATTATAAATTTACATAACTATATAGTATATAATTATATTATATACTATACTTTTGATGCTATATATGTAGCATATATATTTTTAATATATGTATCAACTAAAAAGTATATACACAATCCATATCACAAGCAGTTCATTGTCTTGATCTAATCTCAGGTTTATCTTCTGTGTTGGGGTATGATCACTAATTGCAATGTTTTTAAAATAGAGTATGTTTCATGCATGTTCAGGCTATCTAATATGCACATTGTTTTAAGAGTCATACTGTGAGAATGTGCAGATCCAAGCCCAGGACTCATAGCAGTAAAGACAGAAGGAGAAGAATTGGGAATAACAACCACAGAAAAGGAGATGTCTCAAGAGTTACCAAAAAGGGCAATTGGTTCAATGTAAGCTACGAAGACAGGAGATTACAGCTAAAGGTTGGCGGAATAATCTTATACAGATAATTTCCAAGCTGAGACAAGGTTAACATGTGTTTCTTAAACTGTGCTGCAGAGCAATATTTCGGGCATCACACATTTTTTATAAACACTGTAAGTAGTTTATATTCACAATTCTTAATTTCAGGTCTACAATATAAGATACGTAAAGCATAAGACCTTTAAAATGAAGTATAATTCTGTAAGTAGTCCAATATTCAACGTTCGACAGTAAAAACCCCCTAGCGTCACCAATTAGAGAGGCAAAACTAAAGAATAAATAAACAAGATACCTGTGTGTTTTAACACACTAAAAGCAGAACATGCCATCAGGAATTAACGCCACAGAAGCAGTGAGCCCGCTACCCACTAGCCCAGAGCTTACTGCTGGTCCAGTGACTGCAATGTCACAGGGCACTGGAAGGCCCACAATTACAAGCTCAGATCTGAAATCATCCTCTGATGAGAAAAAGGAGCATGTTTCATTCTCGTGTCCACAGGAGCACTTCTCAGAGACAACTCTCAGCAAATCACAAAGTGCTCTGCAAGCCTCGCACTGCCCCCGATGAAAGGTATCTCTGCTCACCGATGGATGGGATGAGAGATGTTACCTTTCGTTACCACACAGAAACATACTTTACCAATTAAGAACATGTTGTTCAAACCTTTTTTTTTTGCCAATTACATATAAAATATCCATTCTCACTTTAAACAAAAGTCAATATAGCAGCATTTTGCTGCTAACAGGACTTTAAGCAGTAAATCCAACCCTAATGTAGCCGTCACTGCCACAGTTAAAGCACACACAGACCAACATTCAATTAGCACAGAGGCAGCTCACACCGGACTCCACATCTGAAATGCTCTGGGGTCAAACTGAACCTGCTGCTGACCATCAGCTCCTGCCGCCAGCTCCTTCGCAGGCACCGCTACCAGCTGCTCTCTTCCCAGGCTGGAAGACTAATGTATGTTCTTAAAACACTTAGTTGGCAAATGTGAGCAGAGTGGCTCCCATGATTCTTAACCTCTCTTCTTAGTTACTGGCCATGATAGAGGCACGTTTTCAGCTTTTCCTCCATTCAGGCAGAGAAGATATGAAGCAATATACTCCACCTTAAACCTTGGCTTCCTTCCAGCTCCACATATAAAGAACTTTAATAAGCGGGAAAAGCATACCCTCCCCTAAGCTTGTACACACTACAAATTTAAATGGTCGTAGCAAACTTTTTAAAATATTAAAACACATTTAGTATTTTTATTGAAAAAAAGTAAACTGGATTTTTAAACAATCTTAGAAAAATAGTTTTGGTTTAAAAATAATTCCTTTAAAACCACAAACACACACACCTAGAGAAGCAGAAATAAAGACATTACCTTTAGGTTAAAAGAAGAAAGTTCTTGGCTCAGTTTGGTCTACAAAAGCTGATGAGAGACACAGCCGGGTCTGAGCAGGCTGCAGGAACTCAGCACAACAGAGAGCAGGAGTTGGCAGGAGCGGAGCCGGAGCGGGAGTGAGTGACAGGCACACGCAGAGTGCTTTGAGTGGGGCATGGAAGGGGCTGGGACTTCTCTGTTTGCTCTGGGACAGGACCAGAGAGTTTTTCTCCTACTTAACCCCTTGGGGCAAAGTCTTAATAATGGTAACAGCTGGCGTACAGAGGGACTTGATCTGAGCGCTGAGGTCAGCCAGCCAGGATATGAAGGTGACATGTAATTTCTAGCCTTTTCCTGCTTCTACAGAGAAACTGCAACAAGGGCTGTTTTTAGTTATAACATCCTTTGATCTTCTGGATTTAAAGTTACTTAGTAGATTAAAGCCATGTTGGCTGATACTGTTTGCTTGCTTGGCCTAGTTTAAGAGCCACAAACTCAGTTTTCTGACACATTGACTACTACATCTAAACTAACACAAATAAACACCAACGCCTGTTTATTTCCAAGGCTGGGGTCTTGTGTTCTTTCACAAATGACTCTTGAGAGCCTGCTTTCAAAGGAGAAAGTTCACAGTTTTAAGAGAGGCAGTCGTCGTCTTTTTTTAAGAAGGAAGTATTAGCTCAAGCAGTGATAAGTGGGTTGTTTTTTTCCCCAATTTTCCCAAACAAAAATAGTCATTGGCTACAAGAACTTAACACTGCTTTTCAGAAGCAGATGGCCATAATGATGCCAGTGCAAAATTATATGGAAATCTTATAAATCCCTGCAAAATACCATATATTTATAAATGATAACCTTTTTGAAAGCAAATGACAGTTTTTTAAAGCCATGAACTCCACTCTTCATGGCTTTCATAATAAAAATGTCTGAACAGTTTTCTATCAGAACATGCTGATTAATTACATGAAGAGTGGATATTCAAGGTTCCAAAGCATGAACAAAGGGGAAACAGGTGAAACTGAGCTTCATCCAAAACATGTTTCACAGGAGCTGGAGAGATGGCTCAGAAGCTAAGCACACTGTCTGCTCTTCCAGAGGTCCCGAGTTCAATTCCTGGCAACCACATGGTGGGTCACAACTGTCGATAATGTGATCTGATGCTCTCTTCTGACATGCAGGCATACATGAAGATAGAGCACTCATATACATAAAAATAATTAAATCTTTAAAAAGGAATTTAAAACAGTGTCTATCCATCAAAGGACAGTCTCAAGAAAGTAAAAAAAAAAAAAAAACAAAAACAAAAAAACAAAAAAACCCAAACAATTAAGTATACAGAAAGAGAGAAAATTTTCAAATTATATACCTAAGTATCTACCATCAGATACATGTTTATAAACAAACAAACAAACACAAAAACAAAAAACTAGAAGTCATCCATAAAAAGATAATTTACTTTAAAAGAGGCCAAGGTTTTGAAAAGCTGTCTCCCAAGGCATTCAAGCAGCTAATATTCATTAGTTATTTAAGGAACTAAAATTTAAAACCACAATAAAATGAATATTTTTCCACATCTTCAAAGATTGTTATAACAAGGAAAGAAGAATTCCAAACATCATCTAAATGCTTCCATGCTGCTGGTGGGGCTGTAAGGGGCCGAACAGCCTCAGTGAACAGAAAAACTCAGTCATCGCACGATCCTGCAATTCCACTGCCGGGTGCAGTCGATCCATTACATATATTATTTCTGGTTCATACTTTGTGAATTTGCCTATTAAACATACGTTACTTATAGTTCTCCAAATAATCCTTGTGGCGTTTACACAGATACTGAGCCCGCTACGGCAGTGGTGGGAAATATGACTTGCTGGTACACACTTGCTGGGAGACCAAACAGGAGGAAGCTCTGCTGTTTGCCTGTCGTACCATAATCAGGTACATCACTGGCAGCTCAATGAATGCCACATTTTTCACAGTGTTTGTGCTTTCTGTTGGTGATCTTGCTGCTTACGGGCACTGCTGAGGGCTGCCTGGTGATCAGAGAAAAACGTATGTGTGAAATAAACGCTTTCAGGCACGAGTTACATTGCTGATAGACATGAGTCTTAATGTGAAGGAACCAGCAATATACATCAGGGGAGCTATCTCTAGGCAGAAACACAAAAAGCCAGGTTTGCATTGATTATCTGATGAGATTGTGCACATGAAATATAATCCTGCATTTCTGCATGATTCACCGCTCACTTGTTTCTGGTGACTTTCTGGACTATCACAAATGATAACTGACTCTATGCACCTAACCGAAAACAATTTCTTTAAAATGTGGACATGCATACTCAGAGCATCAAAAAAGTAGAAACAACCTGCATGTCCGCCAATTGACTCATGGGTAAACATGCTGCCAAAGAAGACAATTCACCCATGAAAACAGAAAAGTGTATGCTACAGCATGAGTCAACCTTGAAAACTCGGTTGAGGGAAAGCCAGAAACAAAAGGACACATACTCCATGGAATGTGAAATAAAGAATAGGCAAACCACGTGACAGAAGTGAACTAATGGTCACTCTGAGCTGGGGCTGGAGCTGGCAGGAGGGAACAGCTGCTGATAGGGGTAGAATTTCTTTCTGAGTGATGAAATATTTCAGAATAAAACAACTGCACAATGTGGTGAAACTCCACTCAACCAGACACTTTGAAACAGTGAAATATTTGGTATGTTAATTACACCACAATAAAAAAATAAGAAGTATAAAATTCCAGCCATCAAGCCAGTGTCTTTCGACTTGAATACATATCGCAATTTGCCAGAGCATGGTAACTACACTGGTTACTAGGTCATGTCACCTGGATTCTGATGACGAAGGTCTCTGGCAGGAATCAGGGTTGGAGGCAGGCTGGACATTTTGATTTTCTAGGAAGTATGGGCTTCTTAGACATGATCAGACCCATATTTAAAGAAGCACTGCATTAAAGACAATGCCCAGGCTCCTAAAGGTATCTTTCACCTCTACATTTCCGAAACATACCTAAAGCACAGTCAACCTGGAGTAGGAGCGGTAGGCAAGAAGGCAAGGATAGGAACGGAAAAACGCACTCAGGTAAGTAAAAATATTGTCCCTAACATCAAAGTCTGATGATTTGGTGTCACACATCCTCCACATACTATAACATCTAAAAATCCTCAAGAAAACTAGATTGATTGATTAAAAAATCAAAGGATTTTAGTACTCTCTGGTCACTTAATAATACTTCCATTTAGTTAATTAAAATAACTAATCCCATTTTATTGTGCTTCTCCTCACAAAAAAATTAAAATGTTTTAATGCTGAGTCCATACATGGCTGCAAGAAACTCCTTAAGACAGTTATAGTGCCACAAACCTCAAAGGCCTGACCCTCCAGCTCCCAAGCCTGTAAGTCATCATTTACATTTGTAGCAGCTGCTGATTTCTATCTGACCTCTTAAAATTTGGGGTGTCTGCAAACAGGCAAGTGAAAGAACTTTTGGTATTATCACATGGTGTATAATACTACATAAAAAAAAAAACCAACAGATTAATTCCAAGCCTTTCAGCAAGTTTCTTAATATCATTCAGAGAAAAAGGGGAAATGCTTGGTAACCCTGCAGAATCCTAATACTCCCCAAAAAGTGTTTTACTTTTTATTGTATAATCTTGTTCTCTTTCTTTTTTATGAATTTGAGAGGGTTTAAGGGATAGTGTGGCAGAAGAGGTGCACTTGGTACTTTTAACTTATTTTCTTTCTTATTTACCTGTTTGTTTGTTTACTTATTTCTTTACTTACTTATTTTTGAGACAGGGTTTCTCTGTGTAGCCTTGGCTTGTAGACCAGGCTGGCCTTTAACTCACAGAGATACCTCTGCCTCCCCAAGTGCTGGGATAATAGGCATGTGCCACTACTCCTGGCTGGTACTTTTTAAAAAGTGATAAAAGGGTGTGTGTGGGGGGGTGCTGCTCATCAACTTCCTCTTCCCAGCTGAAGCTAGCCCAGAATGCAGGCTTTGTTATATGTCCTTATTGGTAAATGTCAGAATGACAATGCATGAGGAAGCTGGGGAGACAAAAGGGCAATGATTCAGCCAGGTGTTTTTCAGTTTGGGTAAATCAATACCATAGTAGTTTGTTTGGTTTTTGTTTTGTTTTTTTGTTATCTGAATTAATTTATTTTGTGTACATTGGTGTTTTGACTGCATGCATCTGCATGATGAAGTCAGATGCCCTAGAACAGAAGTTACAGAGTGCAGCCAGCTGCGACTACAGACTACAGCTGCCATGTGGGTGCTTGGAATTGAACCTGGGTCTTCTGGAAGAGCAGCCAATGCTCTTAACCGGTGAGCCATCTTCCCAGCCCCTAGCTTAGTAATTTGTAGGTATAAGTTCAGAAAAAGAAATGGCAGTAAAGCTACAGACAGTACCTCATGCTGGGTTTTAGTGTTTCTGGTGTACAGATCATTAGATGCCTACTTAAGATCTCAGACCAGAACCCATGGTCGCTACAAGTAGTCACTTAATCCAGATGTTGCATTCTCCATCTACAAAATTTAAATATTAGGATAGAGGCTCTCACAGGCTCACTATAAAAAGAAAAAAAATCCCAGTTTTACCACTTAAGATTATACTTTATGTTAGCAGATTGAGAACAAAGGCAGACACAGGTAAAGTGTAGAACAGTCACGGGTTCTGTGCACTTGGAAAATGTGCATCAATCTTCCACGCTCCTCTTATCTGACAGCTGTCATCTGTTAATCTCCTTACCCATTTCCTGCTGGAAATCCTATCTCCAGATCTGTAATTCTCACAAATGACACTGTGCGGTTTTATCTCCCACCGGCTGACAGCTGAAGAATGTGCTCTTTCCGTGTCTTCTCTGGCCTCCAGCTCTAATCCATGATGCCCCTGGCCATCTTCACTTTCTCAGCATTGATTTACTCGACCATCACCCCACAAAAACTTCCCCAAACCTGCTCTCCAAGTCCTTTTGTGCTTTGTTCTCCCAGGTTTGGGGATGTTAGTGAAAACAGCCTCCAGAAAGGGAAAGACTTAAAAATCATAGTCACATGGTGGGGTGAGATTGGGGGCCCTGTGTTACAGCTTAGCAATTCCACTGAAATCCACACAGATACTGAAAGCCCTGCATGCCCCCACTGGAACTCTCCCAGCAAGTGATGCTGTGTATTTTCATAAAAGAATAGGAAACCTGGATCCTGAGTTTCTTCAACACTACCACAACTGCCTGAAACGCCTTCTAGAACTTGTCCATTATCACTTACAATATCTGCCTCTCTTTCCTAACATAACTATTTATGTTATGTTGGGTCCCCCAAAGGCAGCCACAGCCCACATGGGCCGTTTCATTTCAAATTACTTTACATATAATTGAATGTACACAGAACTTGAATGAGTGCTGAGCAGCCACCCTGACTCCTGGCTGCTGAGCTGGAGAATGCAGACACAACTCCCCAGAACACACAAAGCCTGCGCAGTGGCAGCTCCAGCTCTGACAGCCACGGGACTTTGCCTTATTCTCCCAACAAGTGCATCTTCATTGTTCCTGCTTTGTCAACTTCTTCATTCACAAAAACTGTTGTGCTTTCTTCAACCTAAGAACTCCGTTCTGCTGGTTCTTGGTCTGCCTGTTCCTGTCCTTCAACTGCCACATACCACCCAAGCCTCATCCCACACTCCTCTCCCCACACTGAAACAACTGTTACTTTAGCAGTCCTTTTTCAATATTCAATTTTGTTTGTGTCTCTAGCTGCCAGTCCTCAGGGCAATCTCTTTTCTCCTTTCTGTTTCCCACAATCTCTGCCTTGTGAACCTCTGCTACATGTCCTTGCCTGAGCCTCTGGAGTTTCTTACTCTAAACCTTGGGCAGCGCCTGATGGCTTGTCTTTATTCTCTAGGCTGGTTCCTGCCTCCATCATCACACCCAACTTCTGCTCTAAGTTTTATTTCACAGCTTCTGTTGTCCAAGGACAGTCCATTTATACGTCTTCCTGGCTGGTTAAAGTCAACAATTTAAAACATAAATTGTCAGCATCAAAGAACTTCTTTTTAAATAAAAATTTAAGGACTTTTTGCACCATGTGGTTGCAGTATCCAGAGGCCAAAGAAGAGAACCAGATCCCTGAAACTAGGGTTACAGTAATAAGCCGCCATGGAAATGCTGGGAATTGAACCTGAGTCCTTTGGAAAGGCAGCCAATGTTCTTAAGTGTTGAACAATCTTAACAGCCCAGAGTTTTCTGATCCACTCTCTCAGTCACCTAAACCCACAAATTCAACTTCCATGGTTATTTATGGACCACTAGATCTAGGCTGCATCCTGGATACAGTGGGAGTCATCTTTGAGCTTTAAGCAATTACAACATTTTTGGCTCTCTCCCTAGCCACCTATCCCTTCAATCCCATTTCCTCAGTCACCTTGGTTTAATTTTCCCTTCGATAATTACCAGGGCCTAACAGATGTGATTAATACATAGTCTGTACTTTTTCCAACCTAAGAAACAGAGTTTCTATATTCAGCAGAAGACACAGACCTGGTCAAGCTGCCCTCATTCAGAAAACGTGAATGGCTCCCCAGTGCCAGTGTACAGTTTAGTCAGTTTATCTGAAATGTAAAATCCTTCCTTATTGAGGTTCTTTCCCTCCCTCCAAAACACACTCTCCTCCTTAGGATGTGGGTGTAGCTCAGGATTAGTTAGTGAATTTGCCTGACAGGCTGGAGGCTCTGGCCGTCATCCCCAGCAGAAGGGATGCTGAGCTGGGTCACAGTGGAACTTACTTTGTACTTACCCTATGCCTTCTGCCCTCAATGCTCTTCCTATGGCCAAGCATGGGTTTTCCACAAAGCCTTCCCTGATTGCCTGAAGCAGAAATGCTAACATTCTGCTCTAAGACACATGACCCTGAGAGCCCTGTTACACCATTTATCGTATGCTAACTTTAAACAGTTTTGAAAGCCAGGGCCATTTATGTCTCTCTTCTGCTTCTTAATCTACATTTAAAGGCAAAGGTCTACTATCTTCAGGCCTCTGAGGAAGGTATATAAAGCATATTCTACTATGTGCTAAGTTAAATTTTAATACTGCACAAATGTTGACTGAACAAGTCACATTTCACAATTGTTGCCTTACATATATTACATTGTTATTGAGCAGAGGACAGAATTGAAATACAATCTTCGGTATACAAAATCTATTTTCCTGCTCACTTATATAGGCCCTAGGGACCATTCCCACCGCAGCTGTAGGAAAGAAAAAAAACAGTCAAGATTAATTTCATGTCAACTTTGACTACAGTATGTTGCATTATTCCCTGCTGTAAACTCTGAATACTAAAACACTATTAAATACTATGAAATGGCAATAAGTGGCTAGTCACCTTTTCTCTACATCAACAGCACTCCGTTCAGGAGGTAATATGCAACCTCATTCTCAAGACAGTTTTTCAATTCACGTGTTCTTTGTGGAAGGATTTTCCTAGGCATTAACAGAGGTACTTTTATGTTGGCGCTCTGTTTTCTTTGTGGCAGTGCTGGGGGTTTGAACTCAGAACTTCACACATGATGACCATGCATTCACCGGCTGAGTTATGGCTCTTAATGGAGGTATTTTTAAACAACAACGGAATAAATGTTTTTTTTTTTCTACAGTGAGCCATTACAGGCATGGGTCCATAGACTTTTCTATTTAATCTCTGGCTAATCTTACTGTGGCAAATCTGATCTGTGATAAACCACTTTGGAAATTCATGAATGTAGGAAACCTTTGTTTTTAGCTCAAATATTCTTTGTTTGATTTGATTAAAAATTAGAAAATTATATGCACCTTATCAATAACACAAAAATAATTTGGTCACCCAGAATGAAATCTACTTAATATTAACTAATAAGCATCAAATGCCTTACAGAGATTAGAAACTGGAATGTGTGCTTTAGAAAAAAAGGCACAGGCACCAGCGGGTCTCAGGTTAGAAAAGGCATGGGCACCAGCGGGTCTCGGAAAGAAAAGGCATAGCATCAGCGGGTCTCAGGAAGAAGCAGTCTTCATTCTTCTGTAGACTACACATAAATTCTAATCTCCCTTAACCTGGCCGAAAGAAATTATTATTAAAAACCTCAAGCACTTGAGAGGAGAAAGTGGTAGGATCAGGAATTCACATTATACAGAAAGTTCAATGCAGCTTTTCTCAAAACACCAAAGGAGAAAACAAACAAGCCCTGCCTTTTGAAGTGTGAAAGTTAATGCAAGGCCAGTTTATTACAGTTCCACATTTGTCTACAAGGAGAGCTTTCTTGACACGAAAAACTCAGTGTTAAATTTCAGAGAAGCCTAGGATTTGATAGTTTTATATATTAAAAAGAAAAAAGCTAAAGCATTTCAGCCATTACAAAATAAAAAGCCTGCAGACAGATGACCTAAGAATAAAATCTTGAGATGCACAAGGATTTAAAAACAAAGCATAATATTAACAGCTCTGGGCAGCTTCCAACATATTTCTGGTTTGCAAATATAGGATTTCAAAATGTGATACTTTACTTTTACAATAGAAGTTCTTGGCAGGAAATCTCCTGCTAAAATGAGAAACAATATATCTTGACTTTAATCTAATTAGAACATTCTCTTAAGGGTTTCAGTTGTATTTTGTTACCAAGCTCTGCACTGAATGTAAATGAAAGCAGTGTGCAAAAAGTACCAGATTCTGTCTAACAAACCAAAATCTTCCATTAGTTGGATTTTGGATGTTTATGGGGAAAGTTTCACTTGCCTTTTTTTACAACATGAAATTAAAAAAAAATGTACAAGTTAATTTTCTAACTGTTATATAGTATAGGAAACTAAGTGTCATCTGAATACAAATGTGTCATCACTGCTAAAGACTCACATGGATACATCACATTCCTTGACATAAAACAAAATTATAGCGAAGAGTAAATAAAACTCACATCCACTTTATTTTTTTTATACTTTTTATAACATATGATAATATTGTTTTTGGCAAGAAAAGAACCTGAAACCACCCAAACTCTAAGGCTGAAGCTGCTGGAGTTAGGTATTTCATGAATGTGGAGGAAGTTGAGTAAGATGTTGAAGAGACATGTATTAATGATTTAAAAGTTCAAACAGTTCAAAACTGTGAAAGTCATACTCAATCTTGCTTCAGAAATTTATTTATATGAGATAAAGTTCTGTTAGATGGCTATAAAAAGATAAGAAATAAGGTAATAATTAATGAGGAAGGAGTAAGGATATTTATTTTATGTCAGAATTAAACACACACAATATCCCAGTAAGGCAGTGTTGTTAGACGTAAAATGCAGGCCTGGCTGAAAGCAAAGGTTTCCATAAATGGACGCATTAGAAACCGGGCTTGAGTCCTGCACAGTAAAGGCCTCGCTACCTTTAAGGTGATGCAGGGTGGAATCGTTAGTCAGCTCACAGAGCCCTTGGAAGAGCACTGAAATGCTGTTGGGCCTAGTGACAGCCTTAATGGTCTTAACAGTTACTGAGGACACTAACGCAGTAGAATCACTTGAGTCCAGGAATTCAAAAGCAAATTAGTTAAAAAAAAAAAAAAAAAAAAACAAAACAAAACAAAAACAAAAACAAGAGACCCCCAACCCCATCTCAAGAAGGAAAATAATAATCACAGAACAACACTGAAACAAAAATCATCTCAGTGTATCTGCTATTCTGCAGGGAGGCAGTTCTAGCCTTAGTCCCCTGAAGTGGTCCCCACAGGCCTCAGTGCCGAGACCCTCAGCAGGTCCAGGCTGCCGTAGACTTTTTTGGGTCCGTTAGTCAGAATCTTTTTCCTCGGGACTCAGTAGTGACGGCTGCAGCTCCAGTGTTGTAAAGTACAGCTACGACAAAGCACTGTTCTAATCCCACCGGGGCTTCCCCAAAACTGGGGCTTGCAGAAGGCATCTTAACCATGTCAGAAGAGAAAATAGGTTTTCCTGTTAACATAGTCCAGGTCCTACTCACATAACCTAGGATTGCAGTACTTCTAGTACAAGTATAGGAGGAAAATGTTTCATTTGTTTAAACTCCTTAATTATAAAGCTCACAACCTAATCTTATCATGAAAATGGCTTGACGTGCAGAAAGCAGAACATTGGATTAGGCACAACAACAACAACAAATAAGCTTACATAATTATTTTTTAAGTTACATCTTGTGTGTGTGTGTGAATGTGTTAATACTGCCATGATGTGTCCAGTGCAGAGAACAGGGTGTGGGAGTCAGTTCTCTCCTTCAACTATGGGGGTCTTGGAGCCCAAACTCATTTCCTCAGGCTTTCAAGTAAGCACCTTTATCTGCAGAGCCATCTCCTCAGCCCTCACACAATTACTGAGAGCAAGAAAGTACCGTATTTTTTAGGTAGGACATTGCACTGGAGTCCCAAGTTAACAACCAGGTACTGCCAAGATGATGTTTGCTTTAAAACAAAACAGCAAAACACTGAGAAGAGAGATTCACACTACAATGTTAGGAGTTTTAGTCAGTACTCATCCTTTACAAAGGCCTGTCACTGCCAGTACCTTACACAATAGGAGACAAAAGATAAAAATAGTTCTGAGGAGCCATAGAAATTTAACTAGCAAGCTCTTTGTTTTGTTCCTAAGCTAAGGCATCAGCTCTGTTGAGTCAACCAACAGCATTGCTTTACTGGCGATCTCAGTCGGAGTCCAAGGAGTCCTCCTTAGGACTCTATTCAGTGTTCTGAAGTCATACATCCCCTTAGTGTCACACAGTCAGCACAGCCCTCGGCCTCACTGAAGAAACATTATACACTCTCTCTCCCATCCCTGAGGGACCTCAGGCAATGTGATACTCACTCCTTCCTCTGCCAAGGGTGATGCCTTGGAATTCAAATCCACACCCTGCTGGCTTTTCGAAGACAAACCAGAACCAAGAATCAAGCTCACAAATGAAGACCTTTTATATGGAGAAGTGCAACTGCCACAAACTTCTAAAACAATCTTTATTCTTACGTAAAACTAAAACACACTTTTTACTTTCATCAAAGAATTTTAACTTTGGAAGTCAGCAAGATGGCCTAGAAAGACAGATGAACCAAATTGGGTCTCTGAAACTCTACAGAGGAGAGAAGCAACTCCTGAAAGTGCCTCAGACCTACACAACTATGGCCTATGCACATGCACAGACACATGCATGAACGCATGCGTGTGTGCACACACAAACATCGGCATATGTAAAAAATCCAGACAACATACACATGCAGATACACAAACATGCAAATAAGCACATGCATGCACACATATACACATACTCTGGTACATGTTCAAATGCACACACACACAGACACACACACACACACACATCCCCTACAATAACAAATCTTTTAAAAAATTTTAGAGAATTATAAGCATTGGAAGCAACTGTTCTTCTCAGTGCTAGCTGTTTGTAACAATACCTCAGATGGTTTAATCAATTGTGTTAGCTTCCTGTCATTATAACAAGTATCTGAGAAACCAGATAGAGGCGAGAGAGGACTCATTTGGCTATGGTTTGAAGGTTATAGTACACACGCAACTGCTCCCATTGCTGTTGGGCCTGTGGTTAAGCAAAAACTGCTCACCCCATAGCCAGAGAGTAAGAGAAAAAGAAAGGACCCAGATCCCCTTCCAGAGCATTCAGAATGGACTGTAGACTTCCCATGAGGCCCCATACATTAAGATTCTACTCCCTCTTGTCAGCACCAAGCTGAGGACATAGCCTTAAATAGATGGACTTTGTGGGGTCATCAGCAGTCACTTTGGATAACTGAGAAAAACCACTTAGAGGTGGCACTCAAGACAACCGGAGCTTTCTCAGATTTGAGAGAGCCAGGAGCGAATGACAGAACTCAGTCCTTGTTATTACGTTCTTAATGACTTTGTGTCTCTTGAGATTGTTAAAAATTGAATTTTATAGGGCTTCTCATTGCATTTCAAGATTTGAACTATCTATTCCCATGGTGACCAGTGAGTATGGCTTTTTTTAATTAAAATATTTTTTCATTCATTCATCCTTCTATCCTTCTATCCATCCATCCTTCCATCCATCCATCCATCCATCCATCCATCCATCCATCCATCCATCCATCCATCCATCCATCCACTGTGTGCATGCACACACCAGTGCATGTTGGAGGGACAGTGGAAAGTCTATAGGGATCTGTTCTCTCCTTCTACCATACGGAACTTGGGGATTGAATTCCAGTGACAAGGTTCGGTGAGCCATGTAGTCAGCCTGTCCATGCCCTTTTTAAGGAGTAAGAGGATGAGAGAAGCTGAAACAGGAAGTACATCCCCAGTGCTGTGCCGTCCTGTTTCTGGAAGCAGATGTTCTAGAGAAAGCAAACTGTCCACAATAACAACATACAGATTTTACAGGTCACAGGAATGTTTCTTTTTATGATTCTAACTTCAAAAAATACAATTAACATCCCTTTGGTACATATTCTGAAGGCAATTAAATCTGCATATAGTAACATATGTTTATTTCTGGATTCTGGAAGTTGAAAGGTTCAACTGAGGATTTGTACAAGTTTGCCCAGAAGTTTTTAGTTCCTCCTAAAAACTTACATCTTGATCCTGCTAATAAAGACTAACTCTAGGTAGGGAAAGAAGACATTTCTAAAACCATGAAGAGTTTAGTGATTGCCTCTGGCTCACCTGCAAAGAAAGCCTAAGTAAGCTTGGGATAGACACAGCAGTTCTGTATACAGACCGGAGCCATCTGATTTATGTATGCACACATGTTTTATATGTGCTTGAGAAAATAAAGCACTCTCATGTACAAATCTGGGAATAGAACACATTATCCCCACTTGGATCTGTGGTACATCAAACAAGAAGTGTGAATTTTAAAAAGGGAGGAGTGTTTTAACCTCGAATTTTATAAAAGTTCTCCCAAGATCTGCCTTCTCCCATGCCGAGGACGTAAGACAGGGCTTTGTGGATGTTGGGAAAATTCTCTACTGCTGACTATATGCTAGCCAACTCTTTTACATTTTATATACTATCTGCTTACTGAATGTTTAAGGCTAATAACTGTGAATTCTTTGTACGACAAAAGGAGGAAGAGAGAGAAGAGGGAGAGTGGAAGCCGTGTGACTACAGGGGAAAAGCAATCCAAACACTGTGACCCAACCTCTTCTGAAGAAGCTTCCACGGGGAAGTCTACATCTCCTACCATGAGGTCTAACGCAGCATCTCCACCCCATGCAGGGACACACTCTCAGATCACACACTCAAGCTGGGACTTGAGACTATCTAGCTGTCTGTGAAAATAAAGATCGACAGCCTCATTAATATTCTTCATTTTATATTTCATCTCTAACCATCTCACAAGAAAGCACTTGAAGACTACAGGCAACTACCAAGTACTAGAAAGTAGTGTGAAATCACTCCTCACATGGAGAAATCTTTTTTTTTTTTTTTAAGTGGAAATCTTTTGTTTTGTTTCTCTTTTAAGACAGGGTTTCTCTGTGTAACAGCCCTGGCTGTCCTGGAACTCTCTTTGTTGACCAGGCTGGCCTTGAACTCACAGAGATCCGCCTGCCTCTACCTCCCCAGTGCACCACCATGCCTGGCCACACGGGAGAAATCTTAACGTGCTGCGGTCCCACTGCTGCTTTTTCCACATGCCAAGACTTTGAAGCGCAATCAGCAGCTATCTCGAGAACAGGCTGTGTCTGTTTCGCCCTCCCTGCTACAGAGGCCACGCGGGCAGGTTACAGCCATGCACACTGCCTCCAAGCCCCATGTCACAGCACGGCACAGGACAGCCGACAGCCGGGCCTCTCCTCCATTCCTCCGGGTTACATGCCCACACCCAGGCAGGAGCCACATCCCTATTGCCACATTCTTTCCAGCTGGGGTATTTGGGGTAGGGGAGGGGGTCTCCAATAACCAAGTAAGTTCAACACTTACACTTAGTGAAGTGTAAGAATATACTGTGATTTCCTTTTTTTTCCTTCTGTTATCTAAAATGCCTGAAGAGTAAATCACACTTAAAAAGGAATACTTTGATACCATAGCTCTTTGCTCTATACAATCAAATTGGTTCTCCTACTACTTGAAGGCCCTCTTACTTCTCTTTAATTTTTAATTGACACAATTATACATATTTATGAAGTATAATGTGATACATGCAATAATGTATAAGGATCAAATCAGGGTAGTTGGCATTTCCTATCTTCTTAAACTACAAATTTTTAATGCTTTATTATTATATCACACATTAGCTGCACAAAATGATGAATTTCAGGACTGGGGAAAGGGTTCCATCAGTGCTTGCCTCACAGCAGGAGGATGTGGGCACAGGGCACACAGGCAACACCTCCACCCCACCCTAGGGAGGTGGGAGACAGGAGGCTCCCTAGGGCTTGCTGGCCAGCCAGCCTAACTGGGGAGCTCTGGGCTCTCCTTGAGCTGCACAATTGTAATAATCCTTATAGCAGATATTAGTTATACAAAACAGCAGATTTGGGATTGCGAGATGGCAAAGTTGGCAACACTGCTGGACTAAGGGCTGTGATAACACTAGGTCAAACCCCAAACAAACTACCTGAACTGAAAATACATCATGATTCTGCACCCAACTTGGAAATTAAATTGTTTAAATAAGAAAAATAAGGAATCTCCTGCCCCGACCGAAGCCCACACTGATGTGACTTTTTCTAGAGTGGAAATGGACATGTAGGCCCTTGCCAGATGCAGTATCCATTTTGAAATGCTGAAGAGTTAAGGGCCTAACAAAGATGCTGCTGTTTGTGCTGCATAGACCTGCTCTAGATGCTGTAGACTTCAGAGAGCAACTGTGCAATTACAAGCTGCTGCTTAATATTCTCTCCAGGTACAAAGGAACTCAAGTAGCTGTGGACAAGAAGAGAGCCTGTGTCTGCTGTCTGTGGAGCTGAGTGGGCACACGGCATACTTTACGTGAGATGAAAGCCCCACAGCCTGTTAACTCTCTCAGATGAGTGCTTTTATAAGTGATGCCATGGCAACACACAGGCAAGGTGAACACCTCATTACCCTCCTGCATCACATACGTTGCTACATTCTGAGTCCTGTGACTATATTCTAAATCTGTATTTTCACTAAGCCTTAGTTTTAAAATACTTATTTATATCCTATTATGAATGAAACCATACAAGTTACCCAAAACTAATAGCTCCATGGATTAAATAAAATTTATTAATGATAAAAGATGCTTTCACATAGACCACATTAATTCAGTTCTGTAAGTTTGGTGAAGTACACCAGAAGAGCCCATGTAACTGCAATAAAGTTTAATGGATGCTCAGTTTGGTACTAACACAGCAGGTAATACAGGCAATGAAAGCATGAATCACAAGTATGATTCATGCTTTAACAAAAAGTACAAATAGTAGCCTTAACAAAAAGTACAAATTTTCTCAGAAATTGGCCAACATACATATGACTAAATTTCTGCATTCAGGTAGAGGCTAGCTAGTGACACTGAGGAGAGCGCAGTCAACCTCTGAAGCATTCTTTAACTAGCTATTTCCAAGACGGAGCTGATGGCTATTGGGAAGTGAGGCTCATTGCATGACTCTGTGAATGTCCTGTGTAACTGACATCACCACACAGCTGTGCACACAGACTCACTGTGACCTGCTCCTCTACCGCAGGTGTGCATCGCCGTTCTAAGCACTGCTACTGTGCTCTTCCGACTACCGTGACTCAGAACTCAAATTTAAGGACACTAAAAGCTTTTAAATTATTTTAACTATTTGCAAAATGAAATGTTAACCTGACAGATCAACTACCATCTTACAATCCATTCTATTTTTATTTGTTTTGTTATGATCCAACTTGTTTTAAAATGAAGCATAACATTTTATTTTAGATACAGCAGCAATAAAATCTCCATCCAAACAGTCACTAGTATCAGTCTAAAATTATTTGATTTGCATTCGCCAGCAGCACACCCAACAGCAAGAAAACTTTGTTTTTCTAGTGACAACACACAGTTGAAGTAAGTAAAATGTTCCAATAATGTAATTAAGTGAAGAGCGATCACCTTGTTGGCTAAGACAGGCTCCCTGAAAAAGCTCTCTGGGCTTTCTATGTTTTCAGTGGGTTCTGGGTCTTACCAAGTATCACATTAAAAGGAGCCACCTCAGAAAAGAGCTTGGAGCTTGGAGCTACTTCTGAACACTGTGAATGCTCACAGAATGAAACTGAAAAAGTCAATACTATTAATATTGGTGCACCGAGAACAAGCGGCTTGGCCATGGCTTCCCATTCTATCCCGGGCTGAATGGGACTTTGAAAGCAGAGGCCTGGGGATCTCATGCAAATCTCATTTCTATCTACCACATCATTCAGACATCAAACTTGGACATTACTTTTTAATTTTGAAAATTCAAAGGTTTAAAACCTCACAGTGACAAGTAGTCAAATACCTTCCTTTCCCTTGATGGTCTTCTCAACTTCCTAACCCTTATACAGTGGAAATGAGTCTGCTTCCAGCTGCTGCTCACAGCTCAGCCCTGCGTCCTTCCTGATGGAGAAATGTAAAGCAGGCCACTTTTCCTTGATGTGCACAGCTCGCAGGCTGTTTGTAGTGCTTACACACACACACACACACACACACACACACACACACTGAAGCAGACAGGAGAACCAAAGTGTATCTAGGCACAGATTCTCAGTCTTCTCTGTAGCAGAGCCCAAACACAAGCTTTTAGATACACGGGAGCAGAGCTCTCCCTGGCCTGGTAGCTCTACATCAAAGATATGCGTACTAATCTTCAGTATATTTGAAAGCCACTGTCATATACATGGTACCTTTCAACTTTTCATAGTATGACTAAAGTCATACTATAGCTGACATTTCTAAACAGTGGCATTTCTAAATGCAGCTTAAGCAACAGAAGCTTCTAAAAAAACATTTGCAGCTTCATTTTCCACTCACTATACAGGGAAGAACACTGCGTAAGCATTTGTTACAGAAAATATACAACCCAAAGTCACCAATATTTTAGTAGATATACCTAAGTACATTGTTTCACATATTAATGTTTGCATTTTTACCACTAAATACCTAACTGGACATCCAAAATACCCATTCCCTTGCTGATAAGGATTCTTGTAACTCATGTTTTCCATCTGGTTCAATCGCCTTCTCACTGGAATACACTGATTTATAACTTTGAGTAAATAACTGAGTAGTGTACATCCTCAGTCTCTGATGGTCCACAAACTCCCTTTCACTCACACCTTGTTTGTTATTTTGAAGACACTGTCTCACTGCCTCCTGGCATCTACCTATTAGATCTGACCGCAGTCAGCCTTAACATTCAGTCTTGGTAGACAACCTGTCTTTTGCTTCCTTCTGTGGATCAGAGGCTGTCTTACAATGTCACCCAGGCCCTTTTCAGAGTCATCATCCTCCAAGCTTCTGCCTCCTAAGTCCAGGGACTACAGGCATGTGCTAACACACGCAGATGAAAACTGTCTTTCGTGAGTACTTCCTCTTTTCTTTTCAGCTAATTTTTCACACCTTTCCCTGGCTCCTTAAATCTCTCACAATCCTTTCCCCACACTAACTAGTGAACTACTTCTCTAAACCACACTAGTAACACTTGAAATCAGAAGAGACCATCCATCACTAAACTGCCAGCACCCTGTTAGCCTCCTGCTGTAGCACCAGCATTCTCCCTCCCTCCCCTCCTTTCTTTCTCCCTCCCTTCCTCCCTCTGTCTGCCTGTCTCTCTGTGTTGTGTCTCTGTATGTATGTCTATAAATGCATGCATTTGAGCATGTATGTATATACATGTGTGTAGGTCTAAGTACAAACATGAATGTGGAGGCCCCAAGGTGATATCTTGTATGTTCCCTCAATTGCTCCACACTTTACTGAGGCAGGATCTCGCACCAAACCTAAACTCAGAGCCAAATTGCCCAAAGGACCCCTTGTCTCTGCCTCATGGGTGCTGGGATTACGGGCATTAATGTTTGCGTACTAATCTTCAGTATATTTGAAAGCCACTGTCATATACATGGTACCTTTCAACTTTTCATAGTATGACTAAAGTCATACTATAGCTGACATTTCTAAACAGTGGCATTTCTAAATGCAGCTTAAGCAAAAGAAGCTTCTAAAAAACCATTTGCAGCTTCATTTTCCACTCACTATACAGGGAAGAACACTGCGTAAGCATTTGTTACAGAAAATATACAACCCAAAGTCACCAATATTTTAGTATTGGTGCCGAGCCTTCCAGGCTTTTCTGTGTTTTCTGGGGACCCGAATCCAAGCCACACACGTGCACCTTATCTACTGCACCCCCAGCCTACCTGATCAAGTCTAAGGCTGGTCGTCTGTTTGTGCACAGTCCACATCCTCTCATCTGCTTAACATATCAACAAATCCTCATTCTGTAACCCCCAACTCTCCCCATATACTGGATTATTTCCATTAGTTTACAAAGGTATCTTTATGTTTCGCTTTTCAAAACAACAAGAAAACAAGACACTATCCCTGGCCCTGAGCAAACAGTTTCTACAAAAGGTCTTTACAGTGTATTTTCTAAAAACATTTATTTTCTCCAGAAACAGATTAAATATACCTAAGTTAAAGTAGCTCAGGAAACAAGTTCCTGCATCTTATCAGATCACAGTGCAATAAAACAATCACTTCAGAGTGCAACCTTATTTGGGAACAAATGTTGTGACTGTCACTCATTTAAATGGGCTTATACTAGAGCCAGCGGGCCCCTAATCCAATAGCACCAATGTCCTTATAACACAGAAAGTACACAGGGAGAGCATGATGTGGGCAGATGGTACAGATGAGGGTGAGGCATCCCTCCAAGCAGCCCCCAGCAGACAGTGGGAAAGTGACTGTTCTCAGCCCTCAGAAAGAGCAGCCACACTCGCACTGTGACCTTCGCTTTCCAGCTCCCACAATTACAAGCCCTGTGGTTCCAGCTTCTTGGTTTGCCACAGCTGTTACAGGAGCCCAGCAGAGTGTCACTTCTTCCTGTATTCTTCCCTTGCCACTCTCACAACCAACCAGCTCCCAACTTCATTTACATACATTCACAGCACCTTTCCTTTGTTCTTTATGGCAGCGATATTTACCTATGATTAATTACACTCATACTGATCTCCTCTACAGACCATAAAGTAGACCAGGACAGGGTCTTAATCACTCTCCCTGTGGTGGTGTCTTTGAAGTCCTAATTCCTACCTGTGATGACTGTTCTTGGTTGTCAACTTGACTCTATCTGGAATTAACTAAAACCCAAGCAGCTGTGCACAGCTGGGAGGGATTTTTTTCCTTAACTAAATCATCTGAAGTGGGAAGACCCACATTTACTGTGTGTGTGTGTGTGTGTGTTGTGTGTGTGTGTTGTTTTTTAATTTTAATTTTTTTCACAATTTATTAGTTATATATCCTTATTGAAGGGCCCTCCCCAGTCCTACCCTTCCTCTCTCTTCTCCCTTATCTCCTTCCCCTAGTCCACTGAAAGGGGGAGTTCTCCACCATTGCCATCTGCCCATAGCTTGTTAAGTCTCATCAGGACTGCCTGGATCCTCTTCCTCCACTGCCTTACAAGACCACATCTCCAGGGGCAAGTGATTGAAGAGCAGTCAATCCAATTCAGAGGCAGCCCCTGCTCCCCTCACTCAGAGATCCACATGGAGAAGACCCATTTTTAATTCCCATCTTTTGAGGTGGGAAGACACAGCTTTGATCTGGGCTACACTTTCCCTTGGCAGACTATATGAAAGACATGGAAGAAGAAAGTTTTCCTTCTTTGCCTGCTTGTTCCCACTCTCACTGGCAAGTGCATCCCTTCACTGGCATTAGAGCCTACTTCTTTGGGATTCTGGCATACACTGAAGACCACCTGAGACATCCAGCCTCATGGACTGAACAACTACTGAATTCTTGGACCCTCCACTGGTAGACAATCTAGGCCACACCATGTAAACTATTCTAATAAATCTAAATAAGTAAATATGGAGGGAGAGAGAGGACCATTCTATAAGTTCTGTCTCTCTAGGTCACCCTGACTGATCCACTATCTGAAATTACTTTAGTTATTAAGTTCTTATTCAGTGTTTCTCTTTCCACAAAGCATAACCCCACACTTAACAATGCCCAATACATAACTGATGTTCAATCATTACCTTAAAATGCTTATTTTACTCACAGTGACAGAGCCAGTGCCATGCACATAGAAAGCAAAGCCAGTATATAAAAAGCAATCAATAACTACTGATGAATAAATGAGTTGATGAGCCTATTTAATAATGCCAGACATTTCATTATAAAGATGCTCACTAGAAAGCGACTGACACCTGTAATACTCGGGCTTGGGAGGCTGAGAAGGAGGATTGTGAGAAAGAAGCCAGCCTGAGCTACATGTATGTGGACAGAATATGCCTCAAAGAGACAAACAAATCACTTGAGGTACAAGGGTGGAGACTGAAGCATCACATACATCAACGTCAATCTTAGTAATGTCAATTCACTTCTACTTTATAGATTACAATTAGAAGCATGCCAACGGTAGGCAAAATGCACCATTCTCAGCTGTGATTGATCTCAAAATAACTTATATTCATGAAATAAATATAAAACATTACTTTCTTAGATAAAGTCAGCAAAACAGTAAAGGCTTAAAGACGTTTTTCAAGATAATGAAATAAAAAGTTGCCTTCCTTTGACGGCTTATGCAATGCTAGCAACACTAATTCTTTAAAAGGAATTGTTTCCCATTATCTGAGGTCTCTGACATACACTGCTGGTGTTCCCTCTGATGTGTCTTGCGGCCTTTGTCTCAGAGGGTACAGAGTCCACAGACCTGTAATGATAAGTAGTTACGGGACGATAACCACATAGTAGACTCTGTGAAGTAACTACTTGAAAGCCAGTAAGAGCTTTCATCTGGGAGGGAATCCTTACCGTATAAACCGACGACACCACCCCACAGACCACTCCTAGCACCCAGCTTTAAGTGAGATGTAGCCTCTTTCTAAGCGTTTTTCAGAATGGCAGGAGAGCGCTCGCTGGGAAACAGCTGCTTAGCTTCACCACCGATCGGCCCGACAGACGACAGACAGTCCACATACGGACTAGATGCCAAACATTCAAAACTTTCAACACATCCAAGGCTCTCAAAGCATTCAGCAGTAATTTATTTAACACTAGCTTGCTAAGATTTTGAGAGCCTTTTCTCTCACTCTTAAAATTTCTGGACCACAGGGGTATTTCAACACTCTTTCCCAAAACTACTATAATGAGAAATGAAAACTTGACACCTTGACACTTGAATGATAAGTGGAACTAGAATCTCAAAAAAAGGTGTTCCATAAGTAAATGTGTTTACTTTGTATATTTTCAAGATTAAAAGACATAAACAAACACTAATAAGTAATTTCTTAAAATTATTTAAAGTAGGAAAAAACACATATACACCAAAACCTGACATAATTATTACTTAAGAAGTTGTCACTAAAATAAACAGAACTAAAAGCTTCATAATTATGATAAAAGTTAATTTTGTTACTCCAGTTTATGAAAGAAAATAGGGACTTTCTCAATATTTTCTGGATTATCTGTTTTCAATATAACATATTACAGTAAAAGCACTGAAAAACTCAGAATTTAAAATAGCTACTGTGTTATTGTGTGCACTCTTTTTAAAACTTGTTTTCATTTGGAAAAGGGATATTTTTATTCTAAAATCATTACTTTTATAACCACAGAAAAATGAAATAAAAAATGTACACATCAGAAATGTATAAAAGGAAAAGTGAAAATATATAGATGGCTACCTACAACTACTATTAGCATCCTAATGTACATGTTCAAGACAGCTAACAAAGAGGCCCACAGCCAGTCAACATGTTGAGAATAATGGACTATGGAGTTCTCAGCCCTAATGGGATAGACATAGCACACCTCTCCTCTCAAGGTCCAGGGACTTCTAGGAAGAGAGAGCAGAAAGATTATGGGACACAGAGGTGGAAGATGACTTCAAGGAGACATTGTTTTCCAGACACAACTGAGAGTTGCACATATAAGCTCGCAGTGGTCACGATGACGACTAGTGCGCACATTCTAATTTCATGATTTTAATAGCATGCGCATGTGTGCAGTGCTCCTAGAGGCCACATGAGGACATCAGATGCCCTGGGACTGGAGTGACAGATGGTAGTGAGTTATCATGTAGAGGCTATGGATCGCACCCAGGTCCTCTGAAGCATCAGCAGCCAATGCTCTTAAGCACTGAGTCACAGCTCCAGCCCCTAATATCACCATTTTTATACTACCCAAGCTTGAGCATTCTTTTGCTCAAGAATAAATTTACTTAAAGTATATACTTTTACTTTTTAAACCCAATACAAATAGTAAAGAAAATTTTACAAGAGTTCCTTTTCTTCTTCTCCTTAAGATTAGTTTAACATATGGAACAATATATAAGTTGAGTTTTAATATGCAGCATCACACACACATACACGGGATTTGCTGTACCTCATTTATATCTATGTAGTAGGTGTACAGTCCACTATTAACATGTGATATTCATTATGATTTTACGATTGCCAGCATCTCTAAAATTAAAATTACCTACTTCTTTCCATCATGCATCCACACTCAAAAGTAAGTTGCAGAAAAGTCAAGTAGGCCTGTGTTACAGTACTACAAAAAATCTTACACAATTAAATGATCTCCTAGAAATGGTCTTAAGTAGAAAAACATAACCCTGGTTTCACACAGTCAGCTTGGTTCTAATTAAGTTCTATGTACCTTAGAGGCAGGCTCGTTCTGCAGCTCCACTCCAAACTATGAGCCACAGAAAGCTGAACAGTCAGTGTTTCCGGGCCTCATGGGCAACCCAAACCCAGCTTCGATATCAGCGCGTCACATGCCTCTCAGCAAGGTCACTTCTCTAACAGGGATGTGACCCGGACCCTGTCCCAACCTGCCAAATTAGGGAAAATGACTGCCATTCTCAATGGCATACACATTTAAGAACAAAAATATTAAAAACAATAAAAATGCAACATTTGAACATGTGAATTACTTAGTTCAGGAAGCCATGAAGCCGAACTGGGTATTTAAGACAGAAAGGACAGACAGTTGTTTTATGTCACATCACCTGAACAATGAAGATGCTGTGGTGATGACTGCAAGCGGACAAGCAGGCAGGAAAAGAGGGTTTTGAACTTCAGGTTCTCAAGCAACTATTTCAAAAATGTGCCTGTCTCAGCAAGCCCCATTTTAGGGTGAAGAGGGAACACACAGCAGCTTTCAATCTCCACCTCACTCACTAATCTGACACCAGGAAAGGAATGATAACCAGGCATCCCTGAGAAAAGCTCCAGCTCCTGCGAGCACTGTTTCTTCTTTCTAGCTAGCTTTAAGAATGTCTCAAGACATATTTCAAGTGTTATGCAAAGTTGTGCCGTTTCAGCACAAAATATCCCCAAAAGATCTGCAGTTAAACATGCCAGGGCCCAAAGGATTCTGAGACACATCACACTGAACTGTAAAATCCACACGGAATCAGCTGAACAAGGAACCCTTTTCCTCTAAGTAAACGAGACTAAGTGCAAAGATCTCCCTTGAAGCTGTTTAAGTAAACATGATGTGTCAAGTCACGTGCAGCAACTTTCAACTCCCTTTTGGCAAAGGGATTTTCTTTCAAGGCTTTGTGGGTCAGAGATTCAGCCCTCAGTAAGGAAAAGTTCTTCCAAGGAAACACAAGAGGACTGCCTCACAACAGTTCTGACATGAATACACTGGGGCTTCCTATGCCTTTGGGATTGACAGGGTAGTCTATGGCTTCAGAGGGCTGGCCCCCAGCCAGCCACATCTGCACTCACTTGCCTTCTATCCTGTGTTAATCCCCGCTTTACAAAAAGAAATGCAGGTATTATTTACCAGGAAGATGTAAAATTTGTCTCCACATAGTCTGTGGCGCTCTATTTACAGTGCACTGAGATGGTCAGTACTGGGTATGAAATGTGTTCCCCAAAAGGTGCCTGTGTTGAGGGCCTGCTCCCAGCTGATGGCACTCCTGAGGGTGACTAGCGACGAGGATGCTCTGGTCAGCTCATAGCTGGATGGGCTGTTAGAGATGAAGCGGGGTTGAAGAACAGATGTCATTGGAAATGTGCCTTGAAGGGTAACCTTGTCTCTTTGCCTGCTGTTCAAGAGGTGAGTATCTTCCCTCCACCAGGCTGTAGTGCCATATCCTACTTACCACAGGCCCATCTTCCACAATGTCATACTGCCATATTCTACCTCATCAGGCCCAGAAGCAGGAGCCACATGACCACAGGCTGAAACCCCAGCCAGGTAAATATTTTCTTCCCTTAAGTTCCTTACATCAAGAAAAAAATAGTGTTGGATTATTCTTCAAAGAAAATACAGTGTAAGATGGTCTCTAACAACAGTTCAGTCATGAAAGTACATGAAAACGTCACCCTCCATTGAACTGTGTCCCAGTGAGTGTTTTACTGCTATGAATAACACCATGACCAAGGCAACTCTTACAAAAGAACACATTTAACTAAGGATGCACAGTTTCAGAGGTTTAGTCCCTTATCATCACAGTGGGAAGCATGGGAGCACACATGGCACTCGAGCAGTAGCTGAGAGCTATATCCTGATCCGAAGGACAAGAGAGAGACACCAGGCTTGGCGTGGGCTTTTAAAACCTCAAAGACCACCCTCAGTGACACACTTAGTCCAACAAGGCCACACCTCCTAATCCTTCTAATCCTTTCAAATACTGCCACTCTCTGGTGACTACACATTTGATTCTATAAGCCTCTGGGTGCCATTCTAATCAAACCACCACAGACTGGCATTGTTAACCTAAGCAGTGAAGGCTAGTGTAGTGACTGTCCTAGCTTTTCCGTTATGCTTTTGAAGTATCTAGTAGATGTTCAATCAACACATCTCGACACATCGACAGTATATGAAACAATACAAGCTAACAGACAAGGTAGATGCACCCATCATCAGGTTGGCTACTTAATAAATAGATTGCTTCTCTGTCTTTGCAATTCCCTGACTCACTCTTCATAGTCAAGCTCTCTGCCATAAGTTTGAGGAAAACACAAAGGAGAAATGTAAAAGAAATTGTGTATCAGGTACAGTGTCTAAGTCAGGGAGGTTATTCAAAGGACCTCTCCCTCATGCCTTTGTTTTATACTATACAAGGATGTCCTGACTAGTTTTATGTCAACTTGACACAAGCTAGAGTCATCTGAAGGGAGGGAACCTCTATTGAGAAAATGTCTGCATAAAGTCCAGCTGTAGGGCATTTTCTTAATTAGTGATTGATGGGGGAGGACCCAGCCCATCATGGGTGGTGTCATCCTTTGGCTGCCATTCCTAGGTTCACTAAGAAAGCTGGCTGAGCAAGCCATGAGGAGCAAGCCAGTAAGCAGCATGCCTACATGATATGCAGCAGCTCCTGCCTCCAGGTTCCTGTCCTGCTTGAGTTCCTGCCTCACTGCTTTTGATAATCAACTGTTATATGGCCTATTAGGGAAATAAACTCTTTCCTCCCCAAGTCACTTTTGGTCATGGTGTTTCATCACATCAATAGTAGCCCTAAATAAGTCAAAAAGCATCAAATTAAGCCCACACATTTCTTTCCAATTTGCACTGTGCAAGTATTTTCAAACTTGTTCAAGTGGCAAACCACCAGAAAAATCAGTTTGCACACTGAGTGTGCCCCAAGGGCCAAGGGCCAATGGCCTGCTTAGCAATCTGTGTTGCCATGGTAATGGAACATTTAGAAAGTGGGGCCTAATGAGAGGATGCTAGGTCACCAGGGTGTACACTTGGAGAACACTGTTTTTGTGTAGTAGTGACCAAAGTACCTGATAGAGACAACTTAGGAGAGAAAAGGTTCATTTTAGCTTGTGGTTTCCAAGATTCCTGTGCATCACAGGCAAGGTATGGCAGCACTCATGATTTCATGATGCAGAATGATGTGATGAAGATGTCACCTTTCAGTGGAGCCAGACAGATTACATAACCTTTCCAATGAGCTAGTTTTGCCAACCAGATCCCTCCTCCTAAAGGTTCCATTGCCTTCTCAGATGTTGCCAGCCGCTGGGAACAAGTTTTTAAAACATGAGCCTGTGGGTCATTTCAGATTCAAATCACACAAAAGGGAAAGTGAAACCCTAGGGCTCTCTGTCTCATTCTGCTTCCTGGCTGCAAGGAAGTGAACAGGCTGCCTCCAACACATGTTCCCACTGCGGTATAACATGCTAGCCTGAGCCCAAGGAAGATGGATGTGCTAAAACTTCTCAAATCTTTCCTCATTTTATGTTGTTTGCCTTAGGTATTTTCTCACAGTGTCAGAATGTTCTTCTGTCATTATGGATTAAACATCAGACCGACTCTTTGTGAGATACGATACCAAAAAAGGTAATACATATCTAGTTCTATTTTACAAATTAGGAATTCATCACTAGAAGAAAACATTACTATAGGCACTTCTTTGAAACAAAACTCAACCAAAGGTCTGGGTATCACAATAAAAATAAGCTTTCACTTTTAAATAATCTCTTCATATCTGCCATTAATATGTCCCCTGGGGTTCATTTGTTTTGTTATCAATGTTTGTTAATAGAAAAGAACCATAGATTTGGACAATTTGTGGGAAGCATGAACACTGAACAGAGTCCATCCCCTTAGTGCATCATTCATCTATAAACTGAGGGGGAAAAGGCCTTCAACAGACTTAGCAGGACGAAATGCAGGCACCTTAGAGGAAACCATAGCGCCACATCAGCTGGAGACTACCAGCTGCAGCGAAGTCAGGGTTAGTCAGGAAGTGTGGAGGCCCTGAGCAAACTGCCCTGGAGAAGCATGCCCTTCTGAGGCCATGGCAGTCAGGACATGTCCTTCTTCCTCAGCCCAGGAAGAACAAGATGCCAGGTGACTCAGAGCCCTTCCGGAAAGACCTGCACTGCAAAAGGGCTTTGCTAACAACACAATGTAATGACCCCTCTTTATTCTTCTCTCCAGAGCAACCAGTGGTTGCCCAGGGGCTAGATGGTGCATGGCACGGTGTTACAACAGGATGCCAGAGCAGACAGGAAGCCCTGGTGCTGCCTGTTAAGTTACACGTTAGAATGACTTGCAAACAATGGAAAAGAAATGGAAACTAGTTATTTCTCATGAAATGTTACTTACATTGACAGGCAACATATTTTAAAAACAAGTTAGTGAACAGGCTTTGCTAAAGTTATCTTTCTACTGAGGAATGGCTGATAGTTTTAACGCAAATAAAAATGGTTTGAGGTCCTCAATTTTAAGAGTCTAAGGCAGTGTTTCTCAACCTGTGGGAAGTGACCCCAACCCTTTCACAGGGGTCAAATACCAGAAATCCTGCATATCAGATATTTACATTATTATTAATAGCAAAGTTACAGTTATGAGATAGCAACAAAAATAACCTTATGGTTGGGGGCCACCACAACATGAGGAACTGTATGAAAGGGTCGCAGCATTAGGAAGGTTGAGAAGCACTGGTCTATAGGGTTCAGATCTGCTGCGTAGGGAGTAAAGAGAGACCAGAAGAGGGAGAGACAGTACTAAGAAAGAAGCACACATTAGACTTGGATGTGGGCCTAGAACACATGATGCAGAAGCAGCTTGTACTGACATGCAGGCTAGAAGAAGACAGTGCATATAGGCTCACAGCCATATCCCTACAACTCCTGTGCATGCCCATGACTCAAGCTAACTTACAGTAGTAATCATAAACCATGTAAGTATCAGGAGCCGTGGGAACATCCTGAGATCTGTGTTTAGTCAAAGTGGCAGGACTGTAACATCTGTTCTCCATATCTTATATCAAAAGAAAGTCACGGGTGGGTTACAAGAAGGAAGAAGACAGAAACGTGAGGGGCGGGTCAGGGGGACTGGAAGGGTGAAATGGGAGTAGGTGTGATCGTATTTCATTGCATACATGTACAAAATTCTAGAAAATAAAAAAAAAATTTAAAGGAAGCCATCTTTTCTGTGCTGCCACTGAAGGAGTATAAAGGTTTTCTATTCCAGGGTAAGCATGTACACACAAATTAAAAATTTTAAGGAGAGCAATGAAGCATTCTAAATTATTATCTAGTTGTTAAAAACCATCACTAAAAACCCGCTAAAATCTGTACATCTAAACAAACTAAGCAAAAGAGAGGACCCTAACTAAAATGCTCAATCCCCATCCTGAAAGGCAAAGAGGATGGACATCAGAAGAAGAAAACAACCTAGGAACCTGCTACAGAGGGCCTCTGAAAGCCAGAAGAAGAAAACAGGAAACAACCTAGGAACCTGCCACAGAGGGCCTCTGAAAGCCTCTGCCCTGCAGACTATCAAAGCAGATGCTGAGCCTGATGGCCAACTGACGGGCAGGGTGAATGGAATTTTAGGTAAGAAGTGGGAAATAGCAAGAGCTGGAGAGGACAGGAACTCCACAAGGAGAGCAACAGAACAAGAAAATTTGAACACAGGGAACTTCCCAGAGACTCATACTCCAACCAAGGACTATTCATGGAGATAAACTAGAACCCCTGCACAGATGTAGCCCATGGCAGTTCAGTGTCCAAGTGGATTACATAAAAATGGGAAGAGGGACTGCCTCTGACATAATCTGATTGGCCTGCTCTTTGATCACCTCCCCCTGAGGGGGGAGCAGCCTTACCAGGCCACAGAAGATGACAATGCAGCCACTTCTGATGAGATCTGATAGACTAAGATCAGAAAGGAGAGGAGGACCTCCCCTATCAGTGGACTTGGGGAGGGGCATGCATGCAGGAAGGGGAGGGAGGGTGGGATTAGGAGGAAAGGAGGGAGGGGCTTATGGGGGGGATACAAAATGAATAAAGTGTAATTAATAAAAGTTAAATAAAAAATTTAAAAAAGATCACTAAAATAATCTTATTATTAATTACTTCTTGTTACTACAGTGAGAGCAGTATTTTGTACATGCTTTAACTTAACTCAGAGTCATACAGTGATATCACAGGCTGGGTTCTGATATCAGTTTAAGTACTTGGTGTTGTGGTAAATTTAAAAAAAATAAGAGTGTCGAGCTATATAATGGCTATTAATTAGCCCTGAGATTTCACGGCGGTATTATCTAACCTGCTATCACAAATAATAAGACACGGACACCTGTTAGATTTTATAATTGTCTTACTTACCTTGGGCCAGACAGATATTCCTACCTATGTTGTCTGAATCACCTCACCATCCATCTCCCAGCCCCCATCCAATGCCATCCCCTTTAACCATCCTCTCCTCCACCCGTAATCTTATAAATACTTGCTTTTATTTTTCATTTGGGCCTTTTCATGCCATTGTTGGAGTCATTCCTCCTGGCCCCATGTGGTTTCTTCTCCAGGCTAACACACTGTGGCATCCTCCTTTTTCCTCTCCTCCTGTCCATCTGTCCCCCCGATTCTCATGATTCTTCTGTCCTCCACAGCCCAGGAACCTTAGCCACGCATACCTCATCTGCCCTGCCCAGGTAGAGGCCGTTTAATGAACCAACCAGACATACTGTTTTAGGCAGGGTTACAAAAACAAGAATGGGTGTACCCAGCAGGCAGTAACCGAATCTTGAGGGCCAGTAATCAGCATTCGACCCCCTCCAACAACTTGGTTTGAGTGGCTTACGACACACACACAGGCTCTCGTGAGTAATACACAGAACCAAGGAGAAAAAGTTCATCTTCAGCTCTTCCTAAATTATGATATTTATTTTTCTATTCTACCCATTAACTGTTACAGTTTGTCTTCATGAACTAAGTAAGTGCTTGTCATGAATGGCTGTCCTCCAAGCCAAGCAACTGCCCTCTTGAGGAGTTCAGCTGTGCCCCCTTGCAAAGATCATCCTGGCTGAGCTAGTCAATAATTCACCCTTCTCCAGCAGAGAGGTGCAATATGGGAGATTCTGTCCTGACTATGCAGCTGCTCCTACCGCCTAGCCATGCTGCATGTGGCCTCAGGAGGGGCTGCAGCATAAAGAAGCTGGAAAAGATCCAACTATGCAGCACAGGCCAGGTATCTTCTCTGCTGGGAAAGGCTTTCCAGGTGCAGCCAGTTGTGGGAAGAGTGCCCACAGCCCTGTAACAAGCCCTCAGCTAGGCTCGGGTAAGGAAGTCCAAGCAAGGAACTGATTTCCGAGTGAGCTTTGGTGGAATCTTTCCTCCTTGAGATCTCGGAAGGAAGAGTAAACATTGCTTTTTGTCTCCCCTGGGGAAATAATTTTAACGACACTGCTACTAGTGGTTACTCCAACAGCTAACATTTCAAGGGACAACAGGCACAGTGAGCGCAGTTGATAGCTCATGACATCAGTCACGTATCTCCCAAGTGGGAGAACTAAGTCCATAGCTATAGAGTAGATTCCAAAGCTGGTTCCATAAACCCTTGTCACAGTGTGAATGCCATTCTCAGGCCCCCTCAGATCTTCACTCTGAATCTGCTTCTAAGAGTGACTCTCGGGGAATTCACATGCACATTCAAATTCAATAGCAGTGCTGTAAACATAGACATGTGAGCATTTCATCATCTTAATGTCTATTTTTTTTCCTCAAGCCAGCATAGTGACCTTGGCCCATCTCTGTGAGTCCAAGGCCAGCCTGTTCTATATATCGAGTTCCAGATCAGACGGTGCTGGAGAGTGAGACCTGGGCAAGAGGGGGATGCTGGCATCCCCCATCTGTCATTCCTAGCCTGGGATCTACCCGTTTGCCTCTGACCATGCTTCCACCACTCTCCCCACCGTATTACGTAGCCAGGCACTGAGCTAGCCTCTGGCTCTCCCAAACTGTGAACTAAACAAAACTCCCTTCTCTAATAAGTAACCTACATCAGGCATCTTGACACAGAAATACACACTTCTTTCTACAGAAAAGCTTTAGTCATCACTTCTTTTAGCCTTAGCCTCTCGCGTTGCACTATCAATTATAAGAAACAAACTCTGTACTTTCTATAAACTACTCCCAAACCACTAACAAAAGACCAGCTCAAAGCCACAACAATGTTAATTTTTCCCACTAGGAAAGAGCCAGTGCCTCAGTACACATTAGCAACATAATTAGTGTTTGCTAAATAAATCCGAGGTGACTCCTCTGTCACTCTGATGCAGGCATTATCGCAGGTGCTTCCTGGGTATTTTGCTCAGCCTCACAATAATCCCTACAGGTAGGAACTGGAAAACAGCTTCTCCACTCTTCTATACCTAGTGAATGACTAACTTAAAAGTCAGTGCTGGTTCTAGAACCCACAGACTAGGGCAGAGCTCCATGAAGTTTTTCAAGCAATAGCTTCCCTCTTCTTTGAATAGAATTTTTTTTGACCCTTGACCCCATATTTCACATCTGCAACAACATACAAAAGTAAGACAAAACTAAGATGGATCAAAAGCCCAATACAAAGGAAACAAATAATCCTAACTATATTATAGTTGACTAGTACATCAAATTGAGAGGGGTGAAGGACCCAAGCAATGTTAATTAAAATTGCTGGACTGTATACTGTAAGATGAAAGAAAATGAACTGCACGCAAATACTATGTTCTAATTAGCAATTCAGTTTTCACAGGGTATAACCTAACAACACTGGAGCTACTTGGTGTCTCAAATGAACGCCTCTGGCATTCTATCTTCTTCTTTCTTTTTTATAGAGGAGGGAGGAGCCTCACTGCACAGTGTATTCTGGCCTCATAGCCACAGATTCCCAGGTGCAGGGCTACAGGCATGGCTCCGTGCATGGCTCACACACTGCCATTCTGGACCATGCCATTCACTGTTGTGATGGTGTACAGGAGCAACCTTGACCTCCAGATGCGATGAGGCCCTTTCCAACCCTGACATCTAAAATACTCCCCAGGACTCATAACTGTCCTGAGGAGCACAGTTGTCTCAGTGGGAAACCATTGCTTTCTAAACATACTCTAAAAGGTAAGTAAATACATCAAGTAATAAGCACCACACTCCTTACTGCTGAAGAAAGAAATTATAAATAAAAAGGCAGAAGGTACAGATGTAGCCCATGGCAGTTCAGTGTCCAAGTGGGTTCCATAGTAATGGGAACAGGAACGGCCTCTGACATAAACTGATTGCCTGCTCTTTGATCACCTCCCCTTGGGGTGGAGCAGCCTTACCAGGCCACAGAAGATGACAATGCAGCCACTCCTGATGAGATCTGATAGACTAGGATCAGAAGGAAGGAGAAGAGGGCCTCCCCCATCAGTGGACTTGGGGAGGGGCATGCGTGAAGAAGGGGCAGGGAAGGTGGGATTGGGAGGGGAGGAGTGAGGGGTTTATGGGGGGATACAAAATGAATAAAGTGTAATTAATAAAAGTTTAAAATAAAAAAGGCGGAAGGTTCATAAAGCCTTATATTGTCGCACTGGAATGAAAGGTGAAACTCGGAATGCTAAATATATGTGTGAAGGTGACGGTAAATAACGAAAATAAAGTGTGTACAGGTGTGTTGCAATTCCTAGCTCTGCTCACTCAATGGGACTGAAAGCAATACTGTCCACATAGCAAGAACACACAAGACCAGAACCTTGGTCTCTAATAGCAGTCTTCAATCAACGAAAACAGAGTCCTTGTAGCTCTTGCCTGAGGGAGATAAAAATGCAACTTTTGGTGCCTTGAAGTATGGAAACACTCAAAAGAAAATGCAGAAGGTCACAAGGTCTCAAAGGAGAACTTAACAGCCCCCCTCAACAACAAACTAGTGTATCATAACCTGTGGAATAAATATTCAAGAGCTCACACTGAACGTGTCTATGTCCAACAGCCACAGCACATTTATAATCATGTGCAGCCTGTGGCTGCTTGTGTCTCTGCAACTATTCTTACGTTCTTGTATAAGCTGTATACACTTTGTCTCTAAACAATGATGATCTTTGCTTTGAAAAATCTGGAAAACAAAAAAAATATTTCTAATATTTTTTACATATGTACACCTAGGAAGGTAGAGGTTCTAAATTATTTTCTCAGGGTAAATTTTCATGTTCAAAATTACTGGGACAGAGATTATGAATATGTTTGATATAGACTATATAACACTCAATTATAAAATACTCTAATACTTTCATTATTTTGTCAATTTCATGGGAAACAAGCCAGAGAAATAGGATGTGACTATAATACAGAAATAGGACCCTTCACAAATAGATCAGAGGAAGCACAGGGGGTGCATTCTTCCCTGTCATGAAGCTCTGATGGCGGAACCTCAGTCCCTGTAAACTAATCCACAGAAACCTGCAGTGTTTCTTCTTTAGGCAGAGATATGTTCAAATCTAGAGCAGACAGGAGAGGTATCATGACTTTCCCCTCCATCGCTGTGCTGGAATTCTTCTAAATATTTGCCATTCCCGGATTACAGCTGGCAGGGAGAAAGCAAGCCCCTTTGTAGCACAAATCACGGGTGGTCTCAGCAGCGCAGCAGCTTTCTCACCCAAAGAGCCACACTGAGACACTGAATCTTAATATTGACACACAATGTGATTAGTTTTTGATGCAGACTTCCTTTACTCGTGATTCCCTCACAACTTAAACCACCTGAGGTAAACAGGAATAACGAAAAAGTAACAACCTAACAGGTCTCCAAATCCACATCACATGGTAGATCCTTGTGTGTTCCTAGACACTTCTTAAAGGATCTGTGAAAACTTCAATCCTACAGGAAAGGAAATACCTGCTATTTTTAAAATGTTAACTACTCAAGTCTACATGCCCCTCCACCTCAAAGGTCCCCTTTTTGTTGACCCAGGCTGTGTTCCTTTGTAAATGCTTTGAGTATTATGTATAGACACATAGGCACAGAGAGACACAAACATGCACATGAACGCATCCACTCAGTAATTTGTCTCACCATGTTGATTTTTAAAGTAAGAAGATAGTATACGTCTTCTCCAAAATCTAGAACTAAATATTAATAAAACAGTTGTTTGCCTTTAAACTACAGCTAAGGGCATAAATGTTCTGTAGAAACCTTCAAGAAATCGAACAACTGAAAATATTGTGGTGATGACTTTATAACCAGAAACAGTACCAAAAGATTTTTGTCAATAAATCCATTATGAGGCATAGCTGTCAAGGCTGCAGGGAACAGTGGGAAGGAGAACACCCACCAGCATGAGCAACTGACATGTGACTAGTCAACAGCCCTTACAGGGTATCAACAAACTACACTTTAGTAATAAATAGGAGCCTAAAAGCTTCCTCAAGCCAATTAAAACTCATTTTGCTGTAGACAGAACATTTTCTTTCAGACGTCACATCTGAGGAGACTGCACACAGGAGCTGTGCTTCCCACTGCACCATCTTAGTAAGTTCCATGAAACAGGAACTCACTGCCCCCTCTGTGGGAAATTCAAAATTCTTCCCTGTGATAAACAGCCTTCCCACAAGAAATGAAGCTCTGTCCAAGGCCTGTTAGATCCCATTCCCTAGCATCGAAAGGTCACTAAAGAGACAATTTTAAGTAAATAGTGCTCACTGTTTTTTGTTTTATTATTATTACAAAAGCCCATGCACACTGAAGAAAAACTGGACCACACAGGACCAACATCCTGAAGCACACAGCTCCCCTTAGCATCTCACTGAATATATTCCTGGTCTTTTCCTCATGTTTCTGTTTCCAACACATCACTGAGTATAGTCCTGCTCTAATCCTACTGCCATCAAAACAACCACCCAAAATAGGCTTTATAAATGGAGAGAAATGAGAGTCAGCATTAGACCTGGGAAGAGCTAGGGTGGGAACACAGAGGGCTTGTGGAGAGAAGAGAAACCTTGGGTGGGGACTTCTCTGTGACAAGCTGGAGGCCTGTGGCAGGGCAGGTTCCTGGGAGGATAAGGGTGTGAACTAAGCTGAGACTCCTAGTAACAGGGGTCATGGAGACTAAAGAGGCCACCTTCTAAGTAGACATGACTCCTAGTGAAGGAAGGGGAACACCAGCTCACCCACAAAAACTTCAACCCAAAATTTACTCAGTCTACAAGATGTATAGGGAAAAAAAGAGTGGAGATTGAGGGAATGTCCAACCAATGATGGGCCCAACCTGAGACTCAACCCGACATGATTAACAATACTCTGCTCGGCTTACAGATGAGAGCCTACCATAGCTGTCCTCCGAGTTGCTCCACCCTGCAGCTGATGGACACAAATGTAGAGACCCAAAACTAATCATTGGGTGGAGCACAGGGAGCCTTATGGATGAGTTGGGGGAAGGACAGAAGGACCTAGAGAGAACAGGAGCTCCACAAGAAGACCAACAGAGCCAATTAACCACAGCCCAGGGGAGCCTGTGGAGCCTGAAGCACCAACCAAGGACCATGCATGGACTATACCTTAGCCACCTACACATACGTAGCTGATGGGCATCCCAGTCCTCACATGTGTGTCCTAGTAAGGAGAATGGGGGCTGTCTCAGGCATGGACTCTTGCAGGCTCTTTGATCACTTTCCCCTGGTTGAGCTACCTTGTCAGGCCACAGTGGAAGAGGATGTGCTCAGTCCTGATACAACTGGATATGTTGGAGTGGGTGGTTGGAGGCTACCCTTCCCTGAGTTGTTGGGGAAGGTGGTTAGGGGAAACAGAGGGAGGGTCAGACTGGGAGGAGTGAGGGATCTACAAACTGATGTAAAATGAATAAATAATTTTTTAAAAAAGGAAAAAAAATAAATGCAAACAAAAATGTTCCTTCCTAACACTGTATCATACAGATACATACTTCTGTTGTCAATCTATGTTTTTAACAATGTAGGTAGCATTGTCATTTCTGCCAACATTGGAGATTTACTAGCTTGCTTTTAATCTTATTTCGTCTGTAAGTTTTAGGACGTGGAAAATTATTTTGTTCTGGCATACTAGAGCATGGCTGCGGGACACCTATTTTGGAGACTGAGAAAGTATTACTTGAAATAAAGAGTTCAAGGCCAGCCAAACAAGATAAAATGGCCTCGTTTCAAAATATATTTTCTTAAAATTTAGAGCATTCTTCATAATCTACAAAGACAGATATATAATTATTCTAACATTTCTTTATCAGTCCTGCGTAATATCACACAGGTTACTCAATTCCAAATGAGGCTCATTCACTTCACCTCTGCCAGATCCCCTCACATCACAGGGCTGTGCTTCACTTGCTAATCAACACCAAACATTCTCAAGTGTGATAAGCTGGCATTTGGAGGTTTAAAGCAACTCAACATTATGTCCTGTGATCTCAAGAAAAAGCAAAGCAAAGTAAAAATATTCCACTGCAGCCTCAGACAGGTAACGAGCCAAGCCGAATGTCACACTGTCACACTTCTAAAGAAGACTAAACAAAGCTTAGAGCAGACACTGCAGTATCAGGATAGGACCCATTTCAGTCTAAAGTAAAAGCCCAGAGACCCAAATCTATGCCAGGACAGACAAGCTGCCCAAGAGGAGAGGGCAAAGCAAACACACAAGCTGCCGTGAGCGTGGTTAATGAATGTGCTCCCTTTACTTATGTGCCAAAACCCAAGGATGTACACATAACCTCCTTACACACAAAATCGTACCATTAACACTAAAAAGCATGCCCTGCTTTCCTATAAATTAATTAGGATTACAGAGATCTTAGAGATCTGTTTAAGAGGCTGGGGATAGCGGTGGATGATGTGAGTTCAAGGACAGCCTGGTCTACACAGAGAGCCCCGGCCCAGCCAGGGATACACAGTGAGACCCTGCATTTAAAGAATTAGACATCTGAAAGTTGCTCTCAAAAGAAACTAAGCTTATGTAGCATGTAACATTATATTTTTATAATGGTTTATGTTTACAGAAATGCTTTTCCGTAATGTGGCAAGTGATCAACCCCTACCCTCCACATGGACGGACACCTTGGCTGGGAGGGTCACAAGACTCACCTTAATGCCACCCCCAGGGCACAGCTCCTCTCTGCAGCCCTCAATCTTAAGGCTTCTGTAGCCACGGGTTGAGCAGCTTGGAGCCAACCTACATATCACAAGATTGCTGGTTAGAAGCAGAGAACTACGGATCGAGAACTAAATGTGTCAGAAAATGTGGACAAACAACTTATAAAGTTAATGGTGAGTTCACAATAGCTTACTCATAACAAAACTTTGTTCCAATCAAACACTGGTGCCAATAAAAGTGAGACAATGTAGTTTTACCTGGTAGTGTAACTGGGAAGCCTCTCTACAGGACAGTTACAGCTACTAACAACCATCAATGAACCCTTTAAAATCCTTTCATCTAAACACCCATTGCTGCTGGAGTTTACACCACAACTAAACATAAAATTTTGTTAAATTGGTGTATACAAGGGCACGTGTTGCAGCATTCTTTATTCAGAAGCAGGGGTGGAAGGAGAGAGAGAGAAACAAGTTTCCATCAACAGGGCACCAGTTATAAAAACAGGCCTAAGGAAGGGCCGCTGCGTTCCTCCACTCCTACCCCACACAGGGCTTCGTTATGGAGCTCCAGATGGCCTCTAACTTGCCATATTTCTGCCTCAGCCACAGGAGGTATTTCTTCATCTTTATGTTTTGGTTGGGGAAGTGAGGCAGGAATGCCAGGAGGAGGGAGCTGTTGCTGCTGCCTGTTTTATTTAACATGAGTTCTCACTATGGAGCTCAGGCTGCCCTGGAACTCTTTTTTAGCCCAGATGAACCAGGTGGGCGGACCTCTGGCTTCCATTTTTGAACCAGTAGTTTCAGACAATGTCAACCCCTGTCACCCACACATTCTCACTTTTCATAACAGTCCACTAGGACTTCAACATTCCTTAAGTATGACCAATAGAATTTGGGGTTTGTTCTTTTGTAAAACTATTTTCAAAGCCCAGGCTAACTGACTCAGTCCTTTCCTCTAACTGCAGGAATACAAACCCACAGAGTGGAAAGAGAGGGAAAGGCAGGATCTCCCTCAGTGAGATGCCCACACCAGCGAACTCCCAACTGCCAAGAGATCACAGCCCAACTAGCAGTCTGGAGCCTTGTGGATGGCACACCTTGCGCAAGTGCTGTCTGAGCCCATCACAGTACAAAGAACAAAAGACTGCGGTCACCTGCTAAGCACGTCGACGGAAGCAGGGTAGGAATATCATTGGTTAGCTCAGTCACCAGGGATGCTTAGAGACAATAGCATGCATCCATTTACAGCGCTATTAAACTTCTCATTATTGGCTCACTCTTCTAGGCATCGACTGTGTCAGAAAAAAACAAACCACCTGTATTACAAAATAATCTCATGTTTACAGAAGAAAGACATACATGGTAGTTAACAGCCAAAAAGGATCAACAGAGGGGCAAACAATAAGGAGACCCCATCTCAAAAAAGGCCAATGCCAAGATTGTTCTCTGGGTGTGCCATAGCGTGTGTTCACATATGCAAATATACAAACACACATACATCATATACAAAAACATTAAATAATTTCTGTGTCAGTCACTACACCAAGAATTTTAAATAAATTATGCCCTTTACTCCTCATGACTGCCCAAAGAAGCACATATTATCAATACTCCATTTTTGCCATCTTCAGCAGGTATTTCACCTGCTACTTCTGGAATTTTCCTGGCTGTCTTCACATATTTTTCTTCTAGAAAAAAATATTAAAATCATGAACAAATCCTAAAATTTAATAGCAAGAACAAATCCTCCACCATCAAGGGCCTGCCAAGCATGGTGCCATGTACCTCTGTCTCAGCACTCAGGAAGCCTGAGGCAATGGGACTGCCAGGAGCCCAAATCCAGTCCAGGATACACAAGACAACCACCTCAACCAAACAACGAAACTGGTCAAAAGCAAGAGTCCAAGCGCTTTTAACAGCCCTCTTTCTAACAAATGCCTGTTGGTACTATTTCTAAAAAATGCTTGTTAGTACCATATTTCTAACTAAATTAATATTTGTCCCTCAGATGTCCAGAAAGGCATCAGCCACTTCTGTTTGGTCTTTCAGCTCCTACCACAAAAGGAAAAAGAGAAAACAGTCAAAATAATTCATAGCACATTTTAAGTTTAAAATCCTCAAGCTATATACAGAAAACATGCAACTGCATATACAGCCTTAAATGAGGACACTATTTTAAAAGAAGAAAGTAAGGCCCTCTGTGACTTAAGGCTTAACAAGCTAGATGACCCAGCAGCTGAACTGCATTACAAGCCAGGAAGCCCTATCTTCTATGCTCTCCTCACCAACAACAGCAGCAGTCAACCAGGGTGACCTAATTTTCAATTAAAACTTAGCAGTAGCCATACAGGTGGTCAGAATTCTTCTTGAAGGCTAACTTTAATGAATTTATTCAAAAGCTAGGAAAGATTCAGCAGTGCATCAAACCCTCTCACCATGTGCAATCTGCTTTGTTCTCTTATTGCTGAAATCGACGAATCTTCACATTCTGAGCCTTCACAGCAGACCCTTCTTACAGGTTTCTGCAAGCTTTACTAGCTCCTTGGAGAGGAAGGCTTCTCTTGCTAAGATGTAGTGTCAGGCTGGTGAGATGGCTCAGCATGTAAAGCTGCCTGTTGTATAAGCCTAGTGACCTAAGTTGAACCTCGAAACATGTAACGGTATTAGGAGAGAACTGACTCCATCAAAGCTGCCCTCTGACCTCCACGGGGAAACATGGCATGCGTCCCCTCCCACACACACACATCATGTGCACATGCAGTTAATAACTATAAATAAAATTAGAATGCGGCGTTTAATTGTAAGACCTGGTTACAAACTATAAATATTAAGGTGATGCTACTACAATGAAAAAAATAGCCTCAAGGAGTTAATAGTAAAACACATGCCTTAACCAGAAAAAGAAATAGGAATTTGTTTTCTCACCCCAGCACAAATTATCACTTGTGCTTTCCTTAGTTTTTAAATTGCCTAGTTTTAAGTTTTCTATGAAAAACAGCTTTGTTAGCGCTATGTGAAACCTGTGACTAACATGCTCCCAGCCAATATTTACTCCCAAAAATATTCTTTCTTTTATTAGTATCTGTTATTTAAATTAAACATGCAACTTCTTGGAACTAAAGATCTCCAGTACTGGAAAATTACAAGAGTATTTATTAAAGTATTTATTAAACTTATTAAAAGCTCAAGAGACTCGGGACTTAGAAAATACAGTAATAATCCATTTCTAGCAGTAGGATGGTTCCAGTCTTAAGCTAATCGAAGAGATTATGGGAATTTATTGGCCTTGATTTTATATGGAAACAAACATATAAAAATTCGATGAATATATAACTTCAATTTGTTTGCTGCTAAACATAAGAGATTTCTGAAATAATAAGAAAAACATTTTAAAAGTCGGTGTGTTAGAAATGCCCAGAGCACAGTGACTCAGAGGACGAATCATTTGGGTTTTTCTATCGGAAAATCTATTATCTGCCATCCTGTTTAAAGGCCAGTTTTTAAACAATCATAAATAAGCTGCAAGGACAGGGGTGGGGCACACTTTCAATCCTAGCACGTGGAAAGCTGAGGCAGGAGGGTGCAGGAAAAGCCTGCCTCAGACACTGAGCAAGACCCTCCTGTAAACTCTAAAAATTAAAAAGATCTTAGGTCTGAAAAATCTATGAATGGATTTTTGTTTAGTTCCATTTTGTTTAATAAAAGTAATACATGAATGTAATACATTAAATGATATAGTTACCAAAGAAAAGGTAATTTATCTTCCAAATGTTAATTCCTGAGGTATCAATATATAACTGCTCTGACTCTTCTGGGCTCATTCAATCAATTCAAATGGAATCTTTAAACACATATGCAGGCATACATACACAGGCCCACATATGCTAGGCACTGTTCTTCTTTTCATAAAGCAATGCCTAGGACTGTATGACTAGGCTTTTGTTTCTCTCCTGGCTACGCCTTCAATCAGCAGCACCAGGGCTAACCCCATGTCTGCAGCCCCGTAAGATCATCACATGGCGCAGACACACTATTCTCTCATAATCATTCTTCCTGACCCCAGAGCAGTTCAGATCCTTCATGTGTGCCCCCACCCTGACCGCCTAGGCGTCCTCCTCTCCTTAGGTCACCTTCCCACTAACCCGTTACTCTTCAACAGGCACAGTGACTGAGCACTTGGGAGGAAAGAAAAGCCAATGTAACTGATTTTTAAGCCTGCTCCTGATTGTCCTATTTTTTATCATATATTACTGCCTAAATAAATCTGCACCTAAACTCTGACTTCTTATATTATTTGTCACTTAGAGGTAAATTATTCACAACAAAGATACACTGGACAAGAGACCATGAAACCTGGGCTCTTCTTCCAGCTTTGTTGCCAACGTTACTTAACAGCTTGGAGGCCCATTTCTTCTTCTAAATAATGAATTGCTTCAGCAAGATAGTTTCTGAAGTCCCTTCACACTCAAGTCAGTTACACTATACTCTGTTCAATTACTGAAGTTATGACAGCCCTCAGCAGGGAAGTTACCAACAAGTCAAACAATGAAACAGTAAAAACAACATAAAGGAACAAAATTAGCTCAAGAAAGCAACTGTTTAAGTACCTCCATGAGAACATTATAACTGTCTGTTTACAAACAACGAATATGCAAATCACAACTATAAATGGTCAAGCCACTGTAGCAGTCCATACAAAAATTTCACATTATTATGTTTGGCTTAGTTCCAACTACTATAGAGCTTGAAAATAAAAGGCCCTTTAAAGATATAGCAAGTGATAAATGAGCATAAAATACTTGGGGCTCTTCTTCTATCTTAGCCATTCCATCTCCAGATTATGCTTCTTCACCTGTAAAGTGGCTAGTCATTGTATGAGAGAAGAACCCATTTTAATTAATAATAAGTCAGACAAAAGCTCCTGAGATTCATTCACTGCAGATCTTTGCTGAATATCTACCATGTACCAGACAAATACAACTGTGAAAAAGGAACAGGGCCCTCTTCCATCACCAGGGGACATCTATGGCTCTGTACCTCATGCTACTTTCTAACTCAAACTGGCCTTCCATAATTTGATTAAATATAAAGTCTGTTATGTATCTTTTAAAACAAGTATTCTGTTGCACTTATGGCTGGAAATGCTGAAAGAACATAGTTTTCACTTTAACTGACAAAGACAGCTCCCACCGAGGTCAAGTCTGAACCTCAGTGGCCCTAGCACAATGCAGCTCCTTTCCCACTCCTCTTCTGGGTTGGCAACTGAAAGTTAAAAATGAAAACAAAATCATAACTGGCTAAAAGTGCATAGATATGTTTGGAACTATAGCCAGTAGATTGTGCTGTAATAGCAGTGTGTGTGTGTGTGTGTGTGTGTGTGTGTGTGTGTGTGTGTGTGTGTGTGT
>NW_026585587.1:7978851-8033915 GCF_907164565.1 Psammomys obesus
TGTGTGTGTGTGTGTGTGTGTGTGTGTGTGTGTGTGTGTGTGTGTGTAGATCGGTAAAACAGGGCCAATGTTTGAACAATTTGTGTTTATAGAAACAGACTAAAATAGGGAGTGAGGACGTACGGTGTGACAATAACACCTTGTCCCCCAGAACATAATTAGGTTTAAATGTCTACACTTGAAAGGCTTGAACATATAGAACTTGGCTTTCAAGTTTACTTTAGAACAAAAGACTATTCATATAGATTGCCATTTCAGTTTTTCTTTAAACAACAACAAAAAAAAGGCCTTTAAATGAAAGTGCTTTGGAGGTTTGGATCTTTCTATTTAGCTTAAAAGACCCATTCCCTCATAAATATGAAGAAAAAAACCTAAAACAAATATGTCCACCTGGATTTAAAAAAGCTACAGTGAAGAAAAATTTCTTTTAAACAAAGTAATTCCTGGTTATCCCAGAGAAAAGCCATACTGAGCATGGTGCTGGTACTAGAAGCCACGGCTACAACCAATGCACCTGAGGGAAATAAATGAAAGAGTAGGACCAATAAAGATCATTTTTAATGCACAGTTTCTAAGAATAAAATATGAACTTATAAGCACAGGCTGTAGATTTAATTACATCAGAGAAAAACAGACCATATTTCCTGAAGGCTTATGGGGGGAAAAAAAGCAAAAAACAAAAACTACTTCCAGAGGCATCACCACTAATGGCTGCCCTAAACTGTCACTGTCACCTGAGGAGGACGAAGAAAAGGGAACCCGGCTGGTTTCCCAGGACTACACACTGAGTTAATACTGTAACTTGAGAACGAGTCTTCAGGTTATCAGAACTTTCTGGTTGCCAGCTCCTAAGTTACCTCGGAGCATTCCTATTTACTGCGGCCTAATAACAAGCAGCAGTGATGGAAGTTCTCTCTGTCTGGCAGCAGGAGGTACAGGAAGGGACGCGGATGAAGAACATATTTCACGTTGCTCCAGCTGACAGGTGTGAAAAACGAGCCAGACAACGTCTGCAAGCTAATTTTGGTATTAGAAATGCTGAAATCTGTTCAATACTGCTGCCTACAGCCAAGGCATTTTAAAGCAGACAAAGGAGCTATTTTTCTTACAGAGCAATTTTATTTTTAAGTTATGAGTCGTTCTTATTGGAAAAAAGCTAGATGTTAATAGTTCCCAGTAATTGAATAATTTATCAGATTCATGCGTCAACCAGTAAAACGCAAGAATAGTCACATAGTTGTGTATCATATAGTCAAAGCAAAAACTGAAGATGCTGTTTTTTTCTACTTCATACCAAACACTGACCATGCAGTGAAGATGCCTAACACTGCATCTGTTTATTAACTCCTTCATTCAAATATATCACTTAATGCCAAAGGAAGGGTCCTAGCCAGGATGGAAAACAATATTACACAGCCAAGCTTCTCACAGTTAGAAATGAAAGCGACAAACAGAATCTACACTGACTACTGTATGGCTATATCAGAGCTGTACTAATCAATATGAACTTTCATTTAGATGGAATCCAGACACATTTCTTAGCTTGGTTTCTGAAAAACATGAGACTTGAGAGGATCTCTAACAAACGACATATTAGTAGCAATGATTACACCACTCAGATAAATTTTTTTTAATGTACCTATTATACTTTTTTCTTTTTTAATTTATTTTTTATTAATTACAATTTATTCACTTTGTATACCAGCTATAGCCCCCTCCCTCACCCCCTTCCAATCCCACCCTCACTCCCTCTTCTCCTCCCTTACCACTCCCCTAGTCCACTGATAGGGGCAGTCCTCCTCCTCCACTTCCATCTGACCCTAGCCTATCAGGTCTCATCAGGACTGGCTGCTTTGTCTTCCTCTGTGGACTGGTAAGGCTGCTCCCTCCTCCCCTCCCCAGGGGGAGTGATCAGAGTGATCAGGGAGTGATCACTGAGTTCATGTCAGAGACAGCTCCTGTTCCCCTTACTAGGACACAGATCTTGGTTTTAAAATACCATTTTCCATGAAAAGGATCCAGAGCACCAAGAGAAAAGACTGAATCTAGGGCTAAGACTAGAAGGTACAAAAAGAACTTTGAATATCTTAATATAACAGAAAGATAATGAAGACTGAATAAATGGTGACGATCCATCAGAAAGATAGAGGCTATTTACCAGGGCTCCCACTAGCTAGACCTGAACTAATATAAGCATCAGAACATTTAATGCCAGTAATAAAATAATTAATGTCAGTGATAAAATGTAGCTGACTGAATAAATAAGAATCTGTGAGTTCAAACTAATACAAATAAAACCTAAAGAAGGGAAGTTGTCCTTAGTAGGAGAGCGCCAATGAATCTGAAAGGATGCAACAGGGCTCTAATGAGGAGCACGCCGGCTTAATTCACACAGGAATCGCAGGGACAAACTATAACTCGACACTGGAAAAGCTCCTGTGCATCCTAACTGAGAGATCACTAGCACTGGTACAAACTGGTATCATGTGCCCTCTGACACAATATCCTGGGAGCACAGCACCCCTTCCATGGTTCTCCACAGAACTGCAAAACCTTAATCTCATTAAGGGTGTTCATTACACAAACCCAAATGGAGGGACAATCTTCAAAACAACTGATCCAAATTCTTCAAAAAATAAGAAAGTCAAGAAAAACAAAGAACTGATGCAGATTAAAGAGGCAAAAGCACTTCAGCGACAAAGGGCAAAAACGGTTTATACACGGAGAAGCTGAGGCAGCCAGGCAGAGCTGGGTGCAGACAGCAGGCGCCCCCTTCCACTAGCCTTGCAAGTCTAAAAGTGTATCAAAATAAAAATGCATCAATCGACAGAGCAGCAGCGTGGCAGTCACTCACTGCACACACAGTCCTTAGCTGTCAAGTGGACAGACAGAGTGAGCAGAACAGACTCCCACCTCCAAGGACGGCCCAGCTTGAAATCTCTGCAAAATTTTCTCATTATGTTCCCTAAATGCAGCCCGTACTTTGTGTGGTGGAGGATGCTTTGTGAGAAACCTTTTTCTCAATGTACTAAAAGTTATGCAATTGACAGCCTTTAAAACAAACCTATCTCCTGAGAGAATTTTTTTTTTCTCTAAAACCTGTGTGTATTACTATGTGACCTCTCATGGTATCACTAGAGAATTGAGGGGGGGAAGTGTAACTTTTCTTTTTGCTTTATTGATGCCAGACATCATTCTAATGAAAAAACTAATATTTTTTTCAAAGAGCAGAAAGAAAATTATACAAAATAGCAGATGATGAGAACTGAAAATTTCTCTGAAGTAGAGGGCTTTGGGGTTAAATGCAGGGAGGGCGAGAGTGGTGCAGACAGACTGAGAGCAGCCATCAACACTGTGGGACCCCTCATGTCGCAAAAACCCCTTTTGACAGGCAGATAGAAGCTCTGACCGGAAGAAGGCAGGAGGAACAATGGTGAGCACACCCCAGCCACTGCTGCGTGCTCGAGCGTTCATCTGCTTTATTTCATTTAATCCACACAACAACCTCCATCACAGAGCAACAATGGCCATTTCCATTATGTACACGAGGAAACTGGGATCCACAAGGCAAGATAAAAAAAATGGCTAGAAAAGTAGTAGAAATGGTTTAGTTAACTCAAAAGCCACGCTCTTTTCAGTACTAATAATCTCTTCAATGGCATGATGATGTCAATCAGAGATCCGGGAGTCCATCATGCACATATGCTGTGACTGCCATTAAACGAGAAACAGAGCCAACAACCCTTGGCCTTGCAGAACTTACAATCTACACTACATAACTGCAAGGAACAAGGCTGACACAGTAGTGGCCTTCATTACAGTGAAATACGTCATCATTACCTGGAAGCTGTAACAAGAGAGTCCCATATGACTGTCAGAGAAAACAACTCACTGCAAAAGACCTCCAGGCCACGTGGCAACGACCTCACTGTCTGTACTAACAAGTCAAAAGAACACACAAATCCGAGAGGTGTGCTGCACACTTTTATGTGTCCGCATACCTGCCAGAGCAAGCTAAAGGAGGAAAGAGTTATTCTAGTTCCTGGTGCCCACGGTCACTTGGATTCAAGTGCTTGGTGGCGGGAGTGGACAGAAAGATGGAGAAAGTGGACAGAAAGCACCAAGTGAAGGGACTGGCATAACCTTTAAAGGATACCCGCAGTGGCCTACTCCAGCCCTCTCGGCCCCATACCCAAAAGTTTCTAGAACCTCTGGAAATAATGCCACAAGCATTCGACAAAAGAGCCTGTGTGGAACAAAACATGATCAAACAATCATAAAGGATGAGACAGGAAAGGAAGCAGAAAGTCCTTTGATAAGGACCCCACACAAAGGCTCCCTGGAGATGTTTAGGTGACAGACATGGCCTTCATATACAGAAGGATGCAGCATGTGGCATTAAATGCCTTCAATTTTTGTTTTTTCCAAAATAAATCTACAGTGTTTATAAGTAATGTCACAGATGTGTAATAATGGCGGTGAGGGCTACCACCACATCTTCTCCAGCCATTACCTCAGCCATCTCTAAATGCTGTGGCCACAATATGCTCAGACATTAACAGCCAAAGCTCCCATGCTGCCATCTGAGCTCTCCCACAGCACCCCCTTCCCTCTCTCTCAGAACAATCACACATCCATTGTTTATTCAAATCAGTGTTTGATGTTTTACATTATTCCTAAATGAGTTAATAAATAAATTGTCTTTCTTGAGAAAACAATGTTCCCTTCTCATTAGCTCCTGCTTAGTTTATTATACAAAAGATAAGGTTAATTTCAGTCAAAATATCTGAAAACGTACTATGTACACATCTGTGTTGGGCACAGAGTAGTGAACAAGAACAGAAAAATTCACCAGTGAAAGTGTTGGAGTCCAGCCCACAGAGCTGACTGGAAGAACAGTCATTCACCTCAAACTTCTTGGGAATGTCTACAGGTTTTGAAAAGTGTTTTGTTCACCTAACTTGGTTTTACTCATGTGAAAGAGTTTGTTCAATCACTTCTGCTCAAGTCAAGAGGGTAACAATCGAAGTGAACAGTAGGTGTGCTTAGACGTGCACAACGCGAATGTGGCAAATGAGCTTTTCCAATGCGGACCCTCAAAAGCCATTGCATAGTGACCTTCTTCTTTTAAGTAGTTTGTCTAAGAAACACTTACCATTCTCCTGTGTGAGCTTGTTTGGGGTGGAGAATGTGACAACTGTCATGAGCCTGGCAGCCTTCTGTGTGCTGGCCATTAGGAGCAGGCAGAGCCCCACAGGTCAACATGCATTCTTGTCTGACCCTAATGAAACCTAGGTCAGCCCATGTTATTCCAACTTACTCTCAACATCCTACCATGGCCAAACATGCCTGACATAATCTCTGTCATCCGCTCACACCTCTTCATTACCGTCAACTTCATCTCTCCTTGTTGAATGTTTTAATTATACACATGTGTGTCTGGAGGGTGAGATATGTGTACACGTGCACTAGTACTCACAGAAGCCAGGGTGTCAGGTCCCCCTGGAGCTGGAATTGTAGGTGGTTGTGAGCCACCTGGCTTGGTGCTGACTAAACGTGGGTCCTCTGAAAGAGTTCTCTCTCCAGATGTGACCTGTCTCTTCCTCCTTTCCTTTCCAAGCCTGGTTCTCGTTTGTCTCTCCCTTCTCCTGGCCTTCACACTTGTTGTTCTCCTGCCTAGAGCAGTCTCCCTCCAATGGACATAGCTCGGTCCCTATCTTCCAGGTCACTGCTCACCTGAGTCTACTCCACCACCTCATTTAAAACATGACCAGCCTCTCCCCTCAGAATGCCTAACCTTCCTTACCCCGTCTTCTTTGCTATCTCTCACTGTCTAATGATATTATGAGCAGTGTGTGTTATCTCCCCCTGGGAACAAAGAATGCTCATGCTTCAGTGACTAACATATGCCCAGTACATATGAATCTGTGACTCTCGAGAGCTTCTTCCATTTCCTTGTTTCCACCCTGCAAACCCCCACTTCTTAGCTTTTCACTAATTTACAAAATGGTGTGCAGATGTCTACTACTGTTGCTGCCTCCCCATTTTGGTATGGTCCTTTTCAGCAGTTTCAAAGAGGCAGGAAAGCGAATGTGTGGTCAATGGCACATTTATCTACACCAGTAAACAGCTAAGCCCTGTAACTGTCTCCCTTTCCTCACTCTCCTTTGTGCTCCACCAAACTTCTAGAGGATTGTGCTACACACAGCTCTGCCCCAGTGGTAGCTAAAAGACTTGGCCTTTGTTTGCTTCCTTCTCAGGCTGTATCTGTGTACACAGTGTCTACTTTGGCAAGTCCATTCTCCCCAGAGAGGGTGCCCTGTGGACACCATCAGGCTAAGAGTCAAACATCTTCAAAGTCTCTTGGGTGACAGCCAGCAAACCTTTTACTTTTTGATAAATTTATCCACTAAAAGGGGTATTTTCACACTCCTACATTTCAATAGAAGGGAGTTATATTAGCAAAACCAGGGGAGGCCTAGAAAAGCAATAATAAGATAGATGAGCAGGCAGGCAGGCAATTTATGACGCAATATCACTATCATTTTCTGGATACCAGGCATGCCTCAGACACTTCTTACCTGTCATATTATTATACCCCTCTACCAACTCTGTAATTTATTGCCCCAGTTCATAAACTAAAAACCTAGACTAAGAGATCTCCCACCACCAGTCTAAGGTCACAGAGCCAACTGAGACAGAAACTCACAACCGTCCACCAGGCCGTGTCCAAGTAGCAACACAAATAGTTTAAAATATGAAATGGTGTGAGTGGGATAGGGTGGTATGGGCCTGAAATCCCAGCATTTAGAAAGCAAAGACAGCAAATCACACATTCAAGACTACCTTCAAGAAAAACAGAAGAAATGGTGAGAGACAAAATGGGTATAGGTGCTTTTTACCAAGCCTGATGATCTGAGTTCAGTCCCTGGGACTTTCATGGTAGGTAGAAGGAGAGAACCGAACCCTGCAAGCTGTCTTCTGACCTCCAGCTGTTCACCATGCCACACAGACACACAAACACACACACACACACACACACACACACACACACGAACAAAAAAATAAATGCAATGTTAAAAAAGCAAAAATTAAGGGAGCTAGGCAGGGAGAGGGGAAGAAGATAGAGAATTCATTTGGCCTGGTCTGAATAGAATGGTAACTGGTGATGATACTTTCAATGTTTCTAAAGACTTGGGACTAGAGAAAATAATTAAAATAAACATAAAAAAAGAATTAATTTTATATTCTCCCCCCAAATGGCAAACATAATAAAAAATTATTCTGCGATAGGAATAAATAGCTGCTCTCATGGCGTCCACTTCCAAAGTTCCTAGTTTTCCATAATGCCCCAGCATGGCCTGTCCTCCCTGTATTGTGTCTATCATCAAGCCCATGTCCACAACAGCTCTAAAACAAAGCCTAATTGTGTCCATGTGGAAAGGGCCAACTATCTGCAGTTTCTGAAATCCCAGGCACATTAGCACTGACTTCTCATGGGAAAAGGGCAAACACTGCCTTTAAGTTCACAAAAAGAAAATTAAAAACAGTGAGCACCCATACCTGGATTAGTAATGACTGACAGCAACACAGCCGGGAACTATTAGCTTCATCTGGGCCGGAAGGAATCTCAGCAGAGGAATTTTTGGCCGCAGCTATGTTTGCTGAGAATTTTGAAAACTAACACGTATCCTCTGAAGAGGAATGTGACGCTGCAGATCTCAGCAGTACACAGCTCCGGGCAGCCAAAGGACTGTGTGTCAAAATTAAGGTTTCAATCTTTCCATGTGAACTTGATTAAAAATAAATGACAATGATAGTATTCAAAATATTCACACCCCAGAGTGGCCAAACTACATAATTTAATCTTTTTGAACAGGAAAACCTTTTCCCCCAAGACAGATTTTTCAAAATATTAAATGTTCTGTTTAGCTCTCCCCTTGAAAGCAGCTGGAATCTTTTTTGAAACTGGAGAATGACAGGCTTTCCCTCTGCTGTAATTGGAGAAAAATTCCAGTCACTTTAGATAGAAAGTATTCAAATCACATACCTACTTAGCTTATATAATGTTCTTTATAGTATGTGAAATTTAAATAAAAAGTCTTCTAAAGGTAGGGAGAACATGCTCCGACATAAAAACGCATTTCATACTACAGGATTAAGCTAGCCTTCTCTTCAAATGTAGTTTCATTAAGTATGGAAAGCGCCTGGCCAGCAAGTAAGATGAATTGTGAAAATCAGAATGACCTGCTATAATAAAGGCCTGACTTCTGACTTGAGAAGTGTGGTGACACAGTCTATCTGCTGGTACAAAATAATGATTTCCACATGTCGGCCCTGCAGAGGTTACAGCTCGTTACTGGTAAAATACGCTGCTTTCTAAATGTTTTGGTTTGTTGCTAACCTCCACATAGTCTTCCTAATGAAGATAACATATTTTTCCAGTTAGGTAGATTTAAGAACATAATTTTGAGGACTTTGAAACATTAATTGCTTAAATCTATCATTTCTGACAGGTCTTAAATGGCTTCTAAAGACCCTAGAGCTGAAGTGTCACATGTCTCTTTCCATTTTCCCACCTGCCTAGGGGCAGCAGAGAATGTTAGGGAAGGAGAAGAGGCAGCCCAGGTGAGAGCTCCTGCTTTGGCTCCTTACAGTAGGGGGCAAGCTCAAGTGCTGGCTTCAGGAACGCCAACTCAGGTATGTCCTACTACAAAGGAGCAAAATTCAGGACAGGCACACACACACAACACACACATATTCACACACACGTTAGGGCTCCTGTTCTCCAAAGTCTTGCTCATCCCAAGCAGTGAGGTACACGAAGTGTCTCCTCACCGCTCTGGTTGCAAAGCACACCGTTAGAAGGAGGAACAAAGTCAGCCATGTATAAAAGGTTTTCCTTTTTCTTTTTTTTTTTTTTAAGCTCAAGTCTATGATCTTCTAAGCAACTGAAAAGACACAGGGGACTCCATTCCCTCCTCTTTCTGAAGGAGTTAGACCAGATAAGTACCGTCTAAACTGTTTTCATACACCCCCATGCCAGAGCAGTCTCCCAAAGAGACAGTGAATCCTCTGTCAGCCTCACTGTTGGCTCTGCCACCAGAGAACACAATCCAAAACTCCTCCAGCCTCACTCCCCTTTATCAACGGTGGCTCACATCTCTTGCACAGATCATGATGTTTTTCATTTCCAGAACAAAATTTGTTTCAAGGTCCAAACGCTTTTGTATCACCACTTCTGAACAGCCAAACATAATGGTCTGCCACCTATTTCACTAATAAAATAGAGAAAACAGATTAATCGTGACAAGATGAAGGTCTTTTTCCCCTATCAAATCACTACTTGTAAATGGCATTTTTACAATGCCGGACTAACACGCTCCAAAGTGAGCTATTTTGGTGGCTGTAATTTACTCTCTCCTCAGGCTCTATTCAGTCCCTCGATATACTTAAGACTGCTTGCGTAGGGATTACAGTGCAGACTTCTTTCCTGGAGGACAATGAGCCTGTGTGCTATATTCACTACTGGGCACCAAGTGCCTAACACATGCCAGGCACGCCTTTCATTTTGGTTAAATCGGTGTATGCTGTTCAGTCATCTCTTCTCTGTTCACTAACCCAGAGCTGACTGCTGACACCTAAAAAAAGGAGGACACATGGCATTTGTGCTTGTCCATATGATCTGATTATTACGAGCACAGGAAAGGACCCTCAAAATGTCTGTATTTCTGAGGTCAGAGCACCAGTGCAGAGATGAAAGCAGCATGGCCTTCAAAGGAAGGCTTCTTTTCCGCAGGCTTTTGCAGCCGCTAAGATGCATGAAAATGCCTTGCTTGGTTATCTCATTTTCCTGGAGGAATTCTAAATTCTTCCAGCTGACACAATGATTCATGTGCATGATGATTTTGGTTAAAAAAACAACTGTGGTTCTTTGGCCAACTAGAAATAATATACTGTAGGTCTACATGACTATTTTGTTATAGCTGCCATGTTTGTCTTCAAAGGCTAAAAAAAAAAAATCCAAAATGCTGTCAATGTGCATTTTTTTCTGGTGAATTTATAACTAACTTCAAAACATTCTTTTTTCACTAGACAATTAGCTTCTAAAATGCTGAATTTTTTGGTTCCAAGTTGGCACAAACATTTCATGTATAAGGAATAAAACAAAAGCAATTTGCCTTGTTTCAAATTGCACTGGTCACTTCCTAGGAATATTTGTATTGTTGTCTTTGTATTGCTGTGATGAAACACCAAGACGGAGGCAACTTATTAAGGAAAGGGTTGTGTGGACTTCTTGTTCCAGAGGGCTACAGTCAATGATAGTGAGACAAAGGCATGATGGCCCGAGCAGGAAGCTGAGAGCTCACATCTTAAACCACAAACACAAAGTAAAGACGGTGAACTTGAAATGAAGTCCTTAAACTCTCAAAGCCCGCCGCCAGTGACATTCTTCCTAAACCTCCCAACAGAACCAAGTTTCCAAATGCCAGAGCCTATGGTGACATTCTCATTAAAATTACCACAATCTGAAACAGAAGAAAATAACTTTGAAGGTGTATACACTGCTATAGCTCTGAAACTGTGAAAAAAAAAAAAAAAAAGTACTGCAGGCTGCTGCGTGCAACGAGTGAAGCAAATAATCAAGTTCTGGGCAAAGCTTCTTGTGGTACAATGATACACACTCATACTCTGAGTAAAGACAGCAGCAGGGAGGAAAGGGCTCCACACCGCACAAGGCAAGTGGAAAGGAGGCCAGCAAATCATTGGGAGGAAATGGCATTTATATCCTATAAAGCGACAGTTCCTAACCTTGTAGAGTCCATGAAATTCTCAGAACACCACCAGGAATTAGAAGCCTCCCACAAAAATATAGATACATACAATTTCAGAGATCCTGAGGTCCTCCAAGGGCTATCCAAAGATCTCAGGTTAAGCGTTTCCAATGGAAGGCCATATGCGCCCATGAAGTAAAGAAGAAACTGTGGCAATGGGCCTTCTCAATAAACGGATAGGAATTGGGGAAGGGGAAATTTAAGATAAGAGACATCAGATAAAGTAGGAAAAAATGCCAGGCCACAGGCTGGAGAGATGGATTATCAGCTAAGAGAACTACTGCTATTGCCAAGGACCCAAGTTCAGTCCCCAGCACCCAGATCAGGCAGCTCAGAGCCACCTACAACTCCCCTATCGCCCCTCCCCCACATAACTTAAAATCATTTTTTTAAACCCACAGGATTAAGAGACTAAAGAAAAGGTTGTGGAGAATAACATAAAAGCTGATGGAACCGACAAACATAAAATGGAAGAAAAGTGATGGTGGAAGAGCAGGATGGAGAGCAAGCACAGGGGAGAACGCGCCTACGGCTGCTAGCACACCTCAGGCAAGCATCTCTTGCTGGTAACACAGTCAGCATGCAGGTCCTGTCTTATGCATTTCATAGCCTGAGAGTCGAAGGAGACATGTTAACTGTCCTGTGAGAGAGTTAGGAAGTACCAGGCCGGGCTCCCAATCTCTATTAGCAATGCTTGCTGTACAATCTGCCCCTGTGATACCAGTATGCTCAAATACTCTGTCCTTGGTAGACACTGCCAGGCCCTAAATTATATTCACAACTAATTGTCATGATGTTCCTTCAAAACTGAAATGGTACTTTCAGTGGGATTTTGATTTTTTAATTCCATAATTTCGCCCGTCAAAACACTACAAGTGCATTAGGTTATTAGGAGCTGTGCACAGGGCGGCCTGTAGCAGTCAGTTACCTGCCCCCCCCCATCCCTCCTCATTGTTGTCATCCCTCCACTCAGCTATTTCTTGGAGTTCCCCACAGGACTGTTTTGTTCAGGGTGCCCCAAAGTCATGGCTACATTCTTCAGCTGCACTGATCTTGAAAGGCTGATGATACACAGATTTGGTCTAGTGCATTTCATTGAACAGGCTTTTTTTTTTTTTTTTTTTTTTTTGGATGAACAGTAGCTTTGCAAGTAAGTTCTCAAAGTTTCTGTAATTGGTATTTTCCACGTGGCTAACGGGCAAAAATGTAATGCATGTGTTTCAAAGCTGGGGCACGCCCTGATAATGTGTTTTTTTATAAATGAATGGTTGAAATTTTCTTGTCACAGGTGTTATAAAACAGATGAACTAAAATACATTAATTTAACCTTATAAAATATAAATGAATCATTTGACTTTAGTGATAGAACAAAAGGCACACTTGGAGAAAGCGTGTCTTAGACCCAAGCGCTGTCACTGCCACTGCGTTGGACACACACAACCACGACTTCCGATTACGCGTGGGCTATACAGAGCACAACATCTTCAAATGAAAAAGATGGGGGCAATCCAAAAGTGCAACTGCTTTTGTCTTTGCAGTTGGTATATGGGAATTGGGGTTCATGGAGGGGCAGGGAAGAACTTTGAGAAGATGTGTGAGAACTTAGGATAAAAGACCCTTTAAACATTCTCTTTATCCCTGTGTTTAGAAAAATGGCTCAGCAAGTATATGAATCTGTGCCCTGACCTCACTATCCACATTAGTGGAAGATGAGAAGTATACTGTATGTACACTGGCAGTTTTGATTTGTGCCTATCTGTTTCTATGCCTGTTTTCCCAAGCAGACTGTGAGCTGCATAGGGCAGATGTTTCATATAACACATGCTCATGTCTGGTGCACTAAGCATAACAGAAACAAGCATTAAGTCAAATAAGACACAGGACCCTGCCCTCGGAGAGTTTATGTCCAGAATACCTATAATCTTGAGTAGCTAAGTGTTATCTACTCGTGAATGCATTTTCTTTCTTTCTTTCTTTCTTTCTTTCTTTCTTTCTTTCTTTCTTTCTTTCTTTCTTTCTTTCTTTCTTTCTTTCTTTCTTTCTTTCTTTAGATTTATTTATTATGTATACAGTGTTCTGCCTACATGCCAGAAGAGGATACAGATCTCATTATAGATGGTTGGGAACCACCATGTGATTGCTGGGAATTGAACTCAGGACCTGTGGAAAAGCAACCAACACTCTTAACCTCTGAGCCATCTCTCCAGCCCCCTCGTGAATGCATTTTTCAAGCATGAACTATTACCATTTTAAAAGAAGGTGCTCTAGGCTTCCAGTGGGAAGGATATCAGAACCTTTTAGAGAGGGCTGGGGAAGGGTAAGAGCTGGCTATGTGACATGATTAGCTACCAAGCCTCCTGCTTCAGCCTCACAAATGCTGAGGTTACAAGTTTGCATCCTGAGGTGCTCTACATCTTACTGTTCTTTTACATGTGGCTCCTTGGTGGTTGCTTTAATTTACTCTCGGTATTTTCAAAGTTGACCCATCTACTTTGAGATCATAGAAATGGTTAATGTGTTGACTTAATTCTTCCAGGCTGGCACCAGTTGTCATTTTATACACAGTTCTCACGTACTGCTTGTAATTAACCACTGAAGTAAATTCTACACTGCCTCACTTCCAGGTACACAGTGGAAGAACAGAGTAGAGAAGCAGAGTAAGCATAACTAGACAGTGGAGCTGGTATTAATCAGTGTGGCACAGATGAATTAATCAGTGTTAATGTTGGAATGAATAAAAAGAAAAGACACATATGTGGGTATGCATGTACTATATACATACTAATGAATATTTATTCATTATGTGTATACATATATACACACACATTTTAGCAGCATTTAGGATCAAAGATCAGCATACCACATAAGACTACCATGGTGACTCCATTGCTTTTAAGTTTTGTTGGTGCAGAGAAGTTGGAAATCACAGACACATTCTTACTTAGCTAACAATTTTAGCAAAATGGCTAAGCACAGGGCTAGGGCAGGAATGTGCTGGATAAGCCTGCAGTATCTTGTCATCACAGAACATAAGAAAGTGCTCACATGTCATTAGAGTGTATCAAAAGAGCACAGACATTGGCTGAAAGAGTTATATTTCTTGGCCACATCTAGGACAATTTGAGGGTGCACACAAAGACAGATGTAAGACCCAACTTTTGTGAACGATATGAGATGCCTGCCCATCTTGAGATAATGAGCAAGTGCAGCAGAGTCATGGAAAACTACTTTCATGGAGTTTTCAAAACATCATTCTTTCATACCGCTACAAAATTTAAACTGTATTGTGAAGCCATAAAAATCATCATAATGGAGAATATGTAATAACATGCAGAATTAGTCACAGCAGAATGTCATTCCATCCAGTCCGCCTGTGTCCTAACACCTATGAACAGTGACTCTCCTGACACCACATAAACTAACAGCTTGAAGACACACTGTGCTCCATCAAACAGATTGTCTCTTCTGTATTCCAGTTCTGTCATAGACCAACCCCATGTACCTCCTACCTTCTCTCTTCATATAGCCTCCACCCAGCATTCCCTCTCTCTGGTCTGCTGTCTCCGGGTGCTGCTGTCCTCAATCAGCTCACTGTGTGAACTGAGTTAAAACTTTAATTATTGTCCAAATCCAGGCCTCCTTTTATGTTCAAAGTTTGCCCTTTGTGATTGAAAACTAAATTTTAGGTAACTGTTGACAGAGTTACTCTAAACCTACTTCACAGTGTCTTGGAGGACTCACTTGGAAGGACAATTATCAGTACAAATCCTGCAGTAATTGTTCCATTCTGTTCCCTCCACGTGGCACAGTGCCACATAACGTATTTTTTTTTACATTCAGAAAAACTCAATGTCTTACTTAGAAACAGCTTGGAAAGTTGGCTCATGGCCTACTTGTAACTGATACTAAAGCTTAAATACCTTCTCAACAAAGTTATACTAACTTCAAAATACCCTGGAATCAACCATTAAAATGTTGTTGTTTCGGTTACAACACTAATGAACACCAAATGCCAGAATGTGTTTTAGTGGTCAAGTGCACCAAGGATTTTCTTAAAAGGAAAGCTAGATCAGCTGCCCATTACATAACGAAAGGCAGATTAGCCAGCACTGATACAGAAACACTCCAAAGATTTAATACTTCAGTGTGCAGTCAAGCATAAGAAAGTTAAAATCAAAAAGCCTGCTCAATTAGCCATATGTTTTTCAATAAAAATACCAAACTCCCACTTTCTAAGCTGCACTTGAAAGCCTCCTTTCTTTCATTCTTTGCACAAGGAAGTCTACCTTCACCTTGATTTCCCCATTCCTAGAAAAATTAGGTGAAGTCACGAGGCTGTTCCTTCTCCAAAATCAGAATAGTACAGTAGGGGTGAATGAATACCACTTCCTCAGGACCATGCAAATTGGCAAGAACTAGATGGAATTTTAGGAAACAAAGTAACTTGGTGACTCCCTTGTCTGGTCTTGCTGTGCTTTTTTTCCTCTGTATGCTGAGGGCAGCAGCTAAGGCTCCTGGCACCCTCACGTCCATGCTAGGTGGAGCAACCATCATTGTCAACACTGTATCTTTGTTTCTGTGCCTTTCATTTTTCTCTTTCTTGTCCTGTGATGGTCACTTTGATTTTACCCTTTGGGGCCTTCAATATGGACTTTTTCAGAACGCAGAGTACAGATGTAAGTCTTCAGTCCTTGCTTGCTACTTTTAACACTACTAAAGGGGGTTGGCTTTTGTTTGATTTCTATCCTTCTTCATTTAGAGGGAAACTCTCCCATCATGCCCTATTTCCATGTTTCATTCTGGTCTCAGGGCACAGATAGCTAAGAATATACAAGGTGTACTATATTAAAAATTTCAATAGCCAGGCCTGAGGACATAGGCCTGTAATTCTAGCTACATTGATATCTGAAGCCGGAGGATAGAGTTCAAGGGCTTTGTGAGCAAATTCAAGCCTAGCCTCAGCAACAAAGCAAGAGTCTGTCTCAAAGTGTTTTCAGAAGTGGAGGTGGGAAGGGGGTGGAGCTCAGGGTGGAGTGCCTGGCTACACAGGAGGCTCTGACTTCGCCCACAGTTCACGGATAGACTGATTAGGCTATACACAAACTGGCTTAGTAAATAGTGAAAGATTTGATTCCTAAAATAAAAGCTAGACGTTTTAGAGAGACCTGCTTACGTAGTGTCCGCCATTTCAAGTTACTGTACCCTTAAAGGGGATCTGGTAACAGACAGGCACAGTATCACTGTTAGAAAGCTGAGGCTGAAGTATTCTGTAGACAGGAATTCTTCCCGAGTTTGTGTTTGCTTTAAAGGGACATCTGCCGTACACAGCGGCTAAATTCATGGACTTCAGAACACTGAGATCTTGGGTCCCAGATCTAACCCTCAGCAAGTTCAATTCTTTATTCTTGATACTTTATGTATACAAATGGCAAAACAGTAACCACCTCCTAGGATTTTTACTATAATTATTTTGATTGTAAAGCAAGGCAGTAAGTATAACAGAAACACTCATTAAGTCCCTCTTCTTTATTTGTTCTGGGACAGGGTGTCACTTTGTACCAGCTGGCTTCAAACTCAGACTCTCCCTGCCCCAGTCTCCTGAGCACTGAGCACGGGACCTAACCATGAACCATCTAAACAAGTAAGTATTCATTGTTAGAAAATATTTTGAGCTACTTACAATAATACCTATAAACTAAAAGTGAGTCAAATGTATACCAAAAGCAAACAAAACATGTTCATAAAAGGTTTACAGATAAGCCAATCGGTGCTGCCGCATGCCTTTAATCCCAGCACTCTAGAGGCAGGAGTCGGTGGATCTCTGGGAGTTAACATCCAGCCTGGTCTACAGAGTGAGTTCCGGGACAATCAGGGCTACACAGAGAAATGCTTTCTTTGATAAAATGCCATTTATCTCACTGGTATACATTTATTTGGTCATTTAAACAATTGTTAATAGCATCTTCCATGCCTGGCACTATGCTACATAATGACATCACACGACAAACAAGGTCAAATCTTACTTTACCTATAATGTCTGCTGAAGACCAGGCACCCTGCTGGTACTTACACTTACTAATAATGTAATTAAATACAATGTACACATGTAAGGACTTAAGGGCTACAGTCATGTGCATATTTGCTTAAGACTGTGCCTAAACCTCCTGCAAGCCAAAGCAGGTACCTCGTTACAGGGAAGAACAAGGATTTCATCACTTTTTCTTTCACACTTGTCCTAGGCCCAGTTCATAATTAATGAACACTGAAAATGATTACCTAGCACAATAATACTGCCTTGTGTTTTTCAAACATCAACTAATACTTCCTTCTGTAATTTCACTCCAAAAAAAAAAAAAAAAGAAAGAAAAAGAAAAGAAAAGAAACAAAACAAAACCAAAAAACAGAAATCATCTTCAGTAATTTGCCCCTCTCCTCTTTGGCCGACCTGAGGTTCTCAGAGCCCAACCTGTCACTGTTCGAATACTCTGAACTGCCTCCACACCATCACAGCATCACACACCCTGGTAGCTCCTTGTGCCTGGCCGTATGCACTCTAGCTAAGATGATTTAAGTATGACACACAAAACTTCAGTCAATAAAAACTAACGGCAGGACAGAATTTGAAAGAAAATTCTTATATAGGAATAAAAAGCTTTATATCTATTTTAGAAGTAGACAGTCATTACCAAAATGACTGCCTTCCTCTTTAGCTCTATGCAGCTGCATCTTCTTAAATTTAAATATTTAAGGAATGAGATAGTACATTCCCAGGAAGAGACTCGGACTTCCAGCCTTCCCTAGTCCTTGATGGCTAATCCACCGGAAAAAAATCAGTTGCATCTGTTTGTCTTTGAATTGATTTTTCTTAATTTTCTTTTGTGGCAAAATTCACATACATAAAATGTATCATCTTAGCCCCTTTTAAGCTTAGTCGTATGGAACACATCCACACTGCTGTACAAACAAGCCCTGGGACTTTGTCTAACAAAACTGAAGCTCTAGACCCACTAACTGGCTTTCCATCCTCTTCCTCCTCAGGCCCTGGAAACCACTATTCTCCTGTCTGTCTCTGGGACTGTCAATCAAGCAGTAGGCACACAGAGTATTTGGCTTTTTGTGACTGTTTATTTCACTTAGTATAATGTTCCCAACCTTCATTTGTGCAGCATCATTGTCTGAATTTCCTTCATTTTAAGGCTAATGACACTCTTGGAGTACATTTTCAATTTTTCCAGTCATAGGGATAGACACTTGCTTTCACACAGGGACTATTATAATGCTGCTAAGCATGCAGCTACAAAATGACTTTTAAACAATTCGTCAAAAGCTCACAGTACAAAAAGTTTAGAAAACACTTGCTATGTAGCTTCTAATAAAACCTTATTTTTAATCAATAAAATTAACAGAAAATAGATTTTTAAAGCTTATCTATTAGAGTTGTCACTAAGTTCCATTTCTTCTGCATTCAGGCATGAAAGTCTACTACACCACTGAATGGAACTTCTATTTCTAAAATGAATATATAACTCTTAATTATGAAGGAGCCTTCATCAATATCTTCCCAGGGCAAACATTCAGTTTTATGAGAAAGCATAAAACAATGGCTGATTTTTCATGAAATATCCTTAGAGCTTTACTGACCAGTTCATGGTTTATTTGTTTGTTTGTTTGTTTGTTTGTTTGTTTTTTCCCTTTTCAAAGGGAAAACACACCTGGTTTTGAGACACCTTTAATCACATAATCAATAAGCTGCCTGCAAGTTTAAAATATCCCAGATAAAGCACTCCAAAGTCTTGCATAACACTAGGTAAAAGCTTTTCAGTCAGGACGGAATGAGCACAACACATGTCAGAGCGCTTGCTTCCGCTTCTAGACAATAGCAGGCTATTGTGTGCTCAATAATCCCAAGGCTCTCACTGTATAGTTTAGCACCAGTCCCCATGCCAGGGTGTTGCTATGGCAGAGAATTAGATACGCACCTTAGCATTATCATCCCAGAGGGCTGCTCGACAGGAAGCACAGCACTGAGTTTTCAATCCCCCAAACTTCTTCCTCCCTTGAAGAAGTTTCAAGATGGCTTACTATGCTTTAAGTAGAAAACGAGACAAATAGAAAAGCCATCTATTTACAGAGAGCATCTACACTCTCTGCTGCACTAAGCGGATGCACTGTAAGGCGCCCCTGAGAAGTACAACAACAGAACTGCACTGCTTCCCAAAGAGGTGGATGGGGTGCTGACAGAGGGACACTTCTCCCTTCAAAAGCCCACAGGAGATTTTAAAGACTGTGGCATTTGTGAGCACCACACGCCTGCACAACACACATCCTAAAATGAACCCTAAACGATCAGCTCTCGCTAATCATGGCGTGTATTATTAATTCATCATTTGGGTAAAAACTGTACCAAACTCATGCAAAAATGTTACAGAGAGAGAATTGAGAAGGCAGGGTGTAGGGGGATAAGAAAAGGGTCTATATTTTCTATGGAATTTTTCTGAAAGCCTAAAACTAGGAGCCCAAACAATAAAGTCTATGGTTAATCAAACTGCAATAAAGTCCAGTGGTCTTTATACGTAACAAGTGTATGTTTTATGAGATGATTTAGTTGTTTAAATTCTAATTACAATTAATGTAGACATAATAAGATCTACATGACTGCAGGGCTCTCATTCAGTAAAATATTTTGCCCTTTCAAGAAAATGTTACCACCCAGAATACACAAACATAGAGTCCACAGACTGAGGAGGCTTCTGAGCAGATGGTCCTGACACTAGAGACTGCAGGAGAAGCTCTGTAGCAAATCCTTGTCTCCTTTTCATGACCACCTTTCTAAGGTATCCTTTAAGCCTCACCCATGAACTCCAAATACCACAACTATTACTACATCATTGTGAAGTTGCTCTCCCCATGCATAATCTAACTTGCTGTTTCCTTTCTCTAACTATTGGGGGCCAAAAACATATACCTAAAGAGCCTTTAGAAAGTTTAATTGAGGATTCCCTAAATCTTACCAAAGAATATCCAGAGAGCAGCTACTAAGGGTTTACATGGATAGTTCAAGTATCACTGCTGCCTCTGTTCTCAAGTATAACCTATCTACAACATGGAATAATCATTTCATGGAAGAAATAGAAACCATGCCAAATATGGCTGTTTTGTGTATTCATAGGTCTAACAGCTCTCACTTTTTAAACAAATAATACATTTATAAGAGTTTATTTTCAAACTGTCCTCAGCCAAGCACCTGAAATCTTTCAGTGACTATTTTCAATGTCCAAGGACAGAAGCAGTATGAGTGTGTTGGGGTGTAGATGGAAAACTACAGTAGCAGCGCTCAGATCTCAGTTATCTTTTCTGAGCGTCCTCAACAGAGGCAATCACCTTACTCTCTCAGACTCAGCAACCATATCCAGAACATGAGGATACCAGAGTCAGCAACACACAGTTTGTCTTAAAGCTTGGATGAGATAGTAATTTTAGCACAGAGGCTAGCATACCACAAATGCCAAATAAATGTCGGGTTAGACGCAGAGACAGGGGCTGTTACAGTGTGGCCCAAGCTGGGCACATCTAGTTCCTTAGCAGGAAAAGCAGGCACTCTGCTAATAAGCTGTAGGGCACGCAGAAACCTCCTCCATTGGGCATCCACGGCCAACTCATCCCACAGAAGCTGACACTGCAGTAGCTACATAAATATATTAACTACAAAGGGCAAGCCCAGAAACAAACAGCCATGCATGGATACGGAACTCCAGAAGGGAGGCCGGCACAGACCTGAATTTGAAAGCCACTCAGCAAATATGGATACTCTGCTCCAGCTCCAGGTTTCCTTTCCTTCTCTCCAAGGTGGTGGGGGGGGGGAATGACCATTTGCCTCACAAGGCTGTTACACAAATGAGGAATCATTCATGTGACACTTTCAGGATCACGTCTAATACACTGCAGACTGCCTCCAGAAAGCACTAAGACAGCCCTCATGATGACCGGCCCTTTTACCATCCAAAGACAAGAGACTGTCACACTGTCTCATCTATTTCTCCTTTAAAAACAATGCTAAAATTCCACCTAGTACATGGAATAAAGGTTTTCCTGGGAGCTGGTTAAAGATCTGGGTCTCATTTCCACAGTCTTTCTGGGTAGAGTAACAGACAGATAACATAACCACTGAAATTACCTCATCTATGACTGATAAAATTACCCACCAACTACTGGAATGCTGGCACCTTCAGCACTCCAGAGCTGTTGCCCATAGCAGAGGCTCCTGTAAGTCACACCAATGATGCAAGTGCCGAGAACAGACGCCTATGGAAGCGCCTTACCTTTGTTCCCTGTGATGTCCAACCCTCTTTCTTGCTGTCAGTGAGGGAATCGATATTAACATTAACTTAAAGTAAAATAAAATCAAATTAGGTTACAGTGAGAAGCCAATCACAGAAGGTCCGGTGTCATGACCCTGCTTGTATGCAAATCCAGATTAGACAAATCTACAAGGTCAGGAAGTGAGTTATGGCTGCCGAGGAAGGAGGGAGCGATGAAGGGACCCAGGAATAGAAATGACAAGTGATTACTATCTATTCAGGAATAAGGCTTTCCAAGTGTTGAAAACTTTCTAAAAGAGCCAGGCGCAGTGGTGCACACCTGTAACACCAGACCTCTCGGAGGCAGGCAGATCTCTGTGAGTTTAAGGCCAGCCAGGTCTACAAAGCGAGTCCAGGACAGCCAAGGCTACACAGAGAAAACCTACCTGAAAAAAAAAATCAAAAACCAAAACCAAAACAAACAAATAAGAAACATTCTAAAAGGGTGTATCGTGATGGATATACACTTGTAAATACACTGTAAGTGTATTCTGGTTGTTTACAACAGTTAACTTTTATGGTATACAAAATGCATCTCAAAAATCAATAAATGGGACCTCATGAAACTGAAAAGCTTCTGTAAAGCAAAAGACACCATCATCAAAACAAAAGGATTGCCTACAGATTGGGAAAGAATCTTCACCAACCCTTTATCTGACAGAGGGCTAATATCCAGTATATATAAAGAACTAAAGAAGCAGAAAAGCAACAAACCAAGTAATCCAATTAAAAAATGAGGAACAGAGCTAAACAGAGAATTCTCGATAGAGGAACATCGAATGGCAGAGAAACACTTAAAGAAATGCTCAACCTCATTAACCATTAGGGAAATGCAAATCAAAACGACCCTGAGATTTCACCTTACACCCATCAGAATGGCCAAGATCAAAAACTCAAGTGACAACACATGCTGGAGAGGTTGTGGTGAAAGGGGAACCCTCCTCTATTGCTGGTGGGAATGTACAACCACTTTGGAAGTCAATCTGGCACTTTCTCAGACAATTAGGAATAGTGCTTCCTCAAGACCCAGCTATAACACTCCTAGGTATATACCCAAAATTTGCTCAAGTACACAACAAGGACATTTGTTCAACCATGTTTGTAGCAGCTCTATTTGTAATAGCCAGAACCTGGAAACAACCCAGATGTCCATCAATGGAGGAATGGGTACAGAAATTATGGTATTTTTACACAATGGAATACTACTCAGCAATCAAAAAAGGGGAAATCATGAAATTTGCAGGCAAATGGTGGGATCTAGAAAAGATCATTCTGAGTGAAGTATCCCAGAAGGAGAAAGACAAACATGGTATATACTCGCTTATATAGACTTACAAGATATGATAAACATAATGAAATCTATACAGCTAAAAAAGATAATCAAGAAAGCGGACACGGGCGAAGATGATCAATCCTCATTTAGAAAGACAAATGGGATGTGCATTGAACGTATGACAGGAGACTACCACAAAAGGCATCTGAAAGACTCTACCTAGCAGTGTTTCAAAGCAGACACTAAGACTCATAACCAAACCCTCGGCAGAGTGCAGGGAATCATATGAAAGAAGGAGAGTTAGTATGATATGGAAAGGATAGGAGCTCTACAAGGACCAAATATATCCAGGCACAGGATCTTTTCTGAGACTGACACTCAACCAAGGACCATCTATGGATATAACCTAGAACTTCTGCTCGGATGTGGCCCGTGGTAGCTCAGTAACCAAGTAGTTTTCCAAAGTAAGGGGAACAAGGACTATTTCTAATAGGATCTCAAGGGCAGGCTCTTTGACCTCCCCGCCCCCCAGGGGAGGAACAGTCCTGTTAGGCCACAGAGGAGGACTTTGCAGCCAGCCCTGAAGATACCTGATAAAACAGGGTCAAATGAAAGGGGAGGAGGTCCTCCCCTATCAATGGACTTGGAAAGGGGCAGGGAGGAGACCAGGGAGGGAGTGTGGGGTTGGGGAGGGAATGAGGGAGCGGGATACAGCTGGGACACAGAGTTAACAAAGTGTAAATAAAAAAAAAATAAAATTTTTAAAAAAAGATGTGTGCCACCATTGTCCAGCTTTATGTGACCCTTCTTTTTTGTTTTTTTAATTAATTTTTTATTTTTATATTAATTACAGTTTATTCACTTTGTATCACAACTATGGCCCCCTCCCAATCCTACCCTCCATCCCTCATCTCCTCCCATACCCCTCTCCAAGTCCACTGATAGGGGAGGTCCTCCTCCACTTCCCTCTGACCCTAGCTTATCAGGTCTCACCAGGACTGGTTGCACAGTCCTCCTCTGTGGCCTGGCAAGGCTGCTCCCCCCTCAGAGGGAGGCGTACGTGACCTTTCTTAACCCCCAGAATATAAACTGTCTGATACTCTGAATAAAGTTGGCTATTGCAAAATACTTGCAAACCAAATCCAAGAACACAACAAAGATATCATCCACCATGACCAAGTAGGCTTCATCCCAGGCATGCAAGGGTGGTTCAACATACAGAAATCCATCAATGTAATCCACCACATAAACAAACTGAAGGAGAAAAACCACATGATCATCTCCTTGGACGCCGAAAAAGCATTTGACAAAGTCCAACACCCATTCATGTTGAAAGTATTGGAGAGATCAGGGATACAAGGCACATACTTAAACATAGTAAAGACAATATACAGCAAGCCTATAGCCAACATCAAACTCAATGGAGAGAAACTTAAATCAATCCCACTGAAATCAGGGACAAGACAAGGCTGCCCACTCTCTCCATATCTCTTCAACATAGTACTTGAAGTCCTAGCCAGAGCAATAAGACAACTAAAGGAGATCAAGGATGTGCATTGAACGTATGACAGGAGTCTACCGCAGAAAGCATCTGAAAGACTCTACCTAGCAGTGTTCCAAAGTAGATACTAGGACTCATAACCAAACCTTCGGCAGAGTACAGGGAATCATATGAAAGAAAGGGAGTTTGATGTGGAAAGGATAGGAGCTCTACAAGGACCAAACTTATCTGGGCACAGGGTATTTTCTGAGATGGACACTCAACCAAAGACCATGAGAGGATAAAACCTAGAACTTCTGCTCGGATGTGACCCGTGATAGCTCAGTAATCAATTGGTTTCCCATAGTAAGGGGAACAAGGACTATTTCTAACAGGAACTCAATGACTGGCTCTTTGACCTCCCCACCCCCCAAGGGAGGAGCAGTACTGTTAGGCCACAGAGGAGGACTTTGCAGCCAGCCCTGAAGATACCTGACAAAACGGAGTCATATGAAAGGGAAGGAGCTCCTCCCCTATCAGTGGACTTGGAAAGGGGCAGGGAGGAGATGAGGGAGGGAGGGTGGGATTGGGGAGGGAATGAGGGATACAGCTGGGATACAGAATTGACAAAATGTAACTAATGAGAATAATAAAAAATATATATATAAATAAATAAATAAAAAGTTGGCTATTGCATGAAACTTTAGTCCACCTCATTTATCTGCTCCATTCTCCCAGGTCCCTAGAGGGGTGACAATCTAGAACTTAAATTGTAGCATACGAAAAGATTTAAATGGTTCAAATTTATACTTCTGCATGATTGAAAAGACTCAAATCTCAGGCTTGGAAATGTATTTTGTCCCTTTTTTCAGGAGGTGAAGGTTCACTGAGACAGGGTGTCTCTGTTCAACAGCTTTAGCTATACTGGAATTCACTCTGTAGACCAGGCTGTCCTCAAACTCCTCACAGATCCATCTGCCTCTGGGATTAAAGGTGTGTGGCACCCATGGCCCTGCTGGAAATTTATTTTTTAAAGTGACCACAGGTGATAATACTGCTGGACCACTTAGAAGCAAATATAAAACTATTTCAGAACCATAGAATTTCCGAAACAATAGATGAATAAAAATTAGCTGCTGAAGTGCACGCCTTTGATCGCTGAACTCTGGGAGGCAGAAGCAGGCAGATCACTGTGAGTTTGAGGCCAGCCTGGTCTAAAAAGGGAGTCCACAGAGAAACACTGTCTCACACACTGAAGATGACCTCCAAACACTAACCTGTACAATTCAGGCTGAGCACAGGGACACACATATACAACCCCATACCTAGACCATATCTGGACATGTCACATGTTTTTATACTCTTGTATTGATTATAAATTGTATTTTTTATATTTCCTTATCAATCTGTTATTTTTTCATTCTAGTTATGCATATTTCTGATATTATTCAGAATGGCACTATAAAAGTTTCTGCTCTCACTGGTTACTGTGAGCTCCTTAAGTCGTTTTCCTAATTTAAAGAAGCCATCTCCATGATCTTGACACTTACTGTTATACCCACTCACGCTACGTAGAAAGTGAGCTTTCACGCATAAGTGCCTGCGTGGGACACAATGACGTAGGCACTTAACTATCTCTAGCCTTCACAGCTCTTTAAGTGTGTGATTTCAGGCCCCTAAGCCAATAATCAGCCACAACAGGAAGTAAACACAAGGACTTAGGTGAAAGTTCATTCTGCCTCACATAACAGTTGAAGGGTACAGGGGTGGTCTGAGGTGAACCTAATACTGCTCCAGGGAACAGACCAGCCAGTTAGCTCTGCTGTCTTCACCATGTAGTGCCCATGTCTGGAGCAAAGGTTGATGCTTCAGTTCTGGTCATTTCTCAGCCAAACAGAAAAGAGAAAAAAAGACATCTAGGAAAAACATGGTTTGTTTGGGGTGTTTTGTTTTGTTTTGTTGAAAGAAAACAACCCAAAAAGTTGTCCCCATCTCTTCCCCTTACTCCCAGTGGCTCAAACCTATAGGCCCAATCTATCTGTACAACCTAGGGAACAGAGTTGGGTGGCCATAAGCAGGATAAACACAAGGCCTATTAGGATTTCTATTTCTCCAAAGATGAACTTCAGCCTCTGACTCAAATCAGTCCTGCTATAGAAGCAGAGAACCAACTATCTGCTAAGGACTCCACTCCATTCTCTATGTCTGGATCTTATGTTAAATGACAACAGGAATAGACAGAGAGGGGCAGACACTCACAGATCTATGTGATATAATATACTATGCTGCCAAATGTGGCACAACTGGACTGGTCCAAACCCTGAAGGCCAGCATGTCTCAGTACTGTTAATCACAGAACTTTCTTTCTGAGTGGAAGAGACCCTTGGTATTTCACCCTCTCTCATCCAAGGAGGAACAAAGCCCCAAGACTAAGTTACATAAGCTCCCATCAGTTATTAAAGAAAAGACATGTAAGAGACCCGGGGGCCCCTGTTCTTCAGGGACAGTCCTTCCTTCTTGCCACAATTACAGTCTCTCCCAGAAGTTATAATGGAACAGTGGTTATCCCCCCCCAAATGTATGGAGGTGTGAATGCAAAATGTACCCCTTAGGCTCCGCATATCTGAACACTTAGGCCCCAGTTACAGTGCTATTTGGGGAGTGTTAAAGAGGTGCAGCTTTGCTGGAAAAAGTCACTAAGATTATAGAGCCTAACCCTAGTTCAAGTTCCCTCTCTGCTCCATTCTTGTGGTTGGGGATGTGAGCTCTCAGGCTCCTGCTCCAGCTGCCATGCCTGCATGCTGCAATGCTTCACCATCAAGACGGATTCTTGTCCCTACAGAATAAACTCTTTCTGATCAAGCAGAGTTAGTCATGACACCTTATCACAGAAAGAAATAAGTAATTAATACAAAGTAGGAATGGAACACTAGTTCCAAGTAGACCCTAACCATTGGGCAGATATTGCCATTTCTATGTTTACTGTAAAAATGCGATCTTTGAACCAACCTTATGGAGCCAAAAGAAGAAACCCTCACAGCCACATTTTCTCAGTTTGAGTATTTCTAAAACTTAGTACTCCCGTCTGCTTCACCCGCTATGTGCTGAGGTCATAGGTATCATGTGACCATACTAGTGACAATAAAATAATTTAATCCTAATTTTTTCTCCTTGTTTTTATCTTCAGGCTTACCTAGTGAACCTAGTACCAAATCTCTTCCCGAAAAAGAAAACTCCTCATTCCTTTTACACCAAAAGTCAAGTCACTGCTAGTCTGCTACAAGCTGTCTGCTATCACTATACTAAACACAAAAGGGAGATATAAATCCAGGTGTGGGAGGCTCACACCTGAAATCCCAGCCCTCAGGAAGCTGAGGCAGGGGGATCATTTAAATTCAATGGCAGTCTGCACTTTATAAAGTGAGACCCTGTCTCAAAAAACAAACAAATAAACCAAAACAATGTCTAAGAAATCTACTTGGGTGGGTTAAATGTTGACAGATGCAAGCTTATTTTCTCCCTAGTGAGCACTAACTCCTCAGTGAGATTATACCAAAGAACTCAGTGTTCTGTGGCTTCACAGAAAACATTAATGTGTACAAAATTATGTTTTAGTCAACAACTGAACACATATTCCACGTTGGCCCCATGACAATAGGGCTCAAACTTCCTACTGCCTAACGGTACCACAGGGCACAGCAGCACTGCATCGTGTGCCCACATGTGCTAATGATGGCACAGACACATCTGTATTGCCAGTCACACAAGGGTACAATTATGTACAGATCAGGATAACTGATATGATACAGGACTATGTTATAACTGTACGTACTTATTACGCCAGACTTTTCCTCAGTGTTTTACTAACACAAAAAGGCTCCCTGTAAAACAGGCACTGTATTCCACCATCAGCAAGCAGCTCTATGCAGAAGTGCTATTTGTACTTGAATTACTTTTATGCTTATTTATAATGGCCTTGGGAGCAAAAGCCCATACCATGTATGTATACACCATATAGCTAGTTGCACAAACAATATGTTATACCATGTACGTATGTGTACACACATTCTATGATATCATGTCACAAAGCAACCTACTGATACATTTTCAGACTCCATTCTTGTCACTAAGTAACACAAAATGAACATTTAAGATCATCTGGGGAAAATTAAATATTTGCAAGGCAATAATTTTACCCACACCATAGCTCATTTTTAAAGTCTCCTCTCCCGTCTGTATCATACAGCACAATGGTGGTGATCACAGGGTAAACTATATTACCAAATGCTTTCTGAATAACAAAGCAACAAACAAACAAACAAACAAACAAAAATCTCCAGCAAAGAGCGAATACGAAGGGCTGGGGAATAGCTCTGTTAATAAAGTACTTACCTTGCAAACACAAGGACTCAAGTTTGATCCTGAGAACCCACATTTAAAAACCTAGGCAAAGTGGCATATGCCAGTAATCCCAGAGCAGCGAAGGCAGACAGGGATCCCTGGGACTCACTAGCCAGCCAGCCTAGCCAGCTAGAGAGTTCCAGGACAGGAGAGCTCTGTCTCAAAGAAAAACATAGGTGGTGCTGAGAAACAAAGTGGAAGTTGTCACTGGCCTTTGCACACACTAACCACATGCATTCACAAATACCCACATGCATGTGCATTTACACATATGCATGTAAACAAAGAATGAATATGACACCTACGTTTTATAGTATGGACGGCTCCAATTTAGTTCAAATGGATTATTTACAGCTATGTTAAGGACAGAGATATAACCCAAATAAAATTATAAGAAAAGCAGACACTTTTAAATTTGAAATGACCTCTTTTTCATTGATGGTGTTGCGACAGTTGGTACATGAATTAGTACACAGAATTCAACAACCAAGATGGGCCTTCGCTCTCAGGAATCTACAAGAGAAAAATACATCTTAAATTTAGTTTACAAACAATGACTAAAACCCACACAACTGTTGAGTGCTCACAACATACCAGACGAATTTACTGTCAAGCAGTATAAAATAATTATACAATGAGCCGATAGCAAAAATAATAATGTTGTACCACATACTTTGCATGTATCATTTTCCATGCGAAAAACAATTCTGCAAAGGAAATAACATAATCTGCTTTGCAGCTGAAAATTAAAAATCCGAAGTTGGGCAGCTGCCCTATATCCAGTGGCTCATGTATAAGGTCAAATCATTCTTTCCGAAAAACTAGGTAGAAGGTTATGATTAACCTACTAAAAGGAATTATAAAATTATCATCAGAAACTACAAATGCTTACCTACCTATCACGTGTCACTCTAAGAACACTGGCTTACAATCATAAATGTAAAAAAAAAAAAGCCTACATTCTGTATCCCTTCCACGCATAGGCGTCACGCGCACTGCGTAGCTGTGGCTGATTTCTCAGCAGAAAGACCCGAAGTGTGTGCCGTGCTGTCGAGTAGATATGTCTAAGCTTTGACTCACCAATGTGGCCTGCAAAGTTCATACTAGAGAACAGTGTAATTGAGCTACAAAACAAAATCACACAATGTTTTAGGACGTTTACAATTTTGCACCAGGCCAAATTCACAGCTGTGGTAGGAGGAATCCATTGTTGATCTGTCCCTTCTTTACCTCCAGAGAACAGACCCCAAAGAGCTGGCTTCCCCTAGCTTCAGGGCAGGCTACTACACTCTGCCCATCCCATGTTTTCAGAGATGGCAGAGGACTAACAAAACACTAAGGAAAACAAATGGGAATGGGGGGAAACATAAAAAGTTTTTAACTTAGAAATTAAATAAGCATGATATACTCAGATGCTGAGTACAACAGAGACCAGGTCCTGGCCCTAGAGAGCTTCCAAACTCTCCATCTATGACAGCTTTGCAGGCACCGACCAGGTACACAAAAAGCCACAAGATTTGGGTTTTTGGATCCGATGCTCAAGTGACAAGGTCTATGCAAATACTTCAAAATTTAAAAAACTCTGAACTTTAAAACACACTAGTCCCTAAATGATATGTTCCAATGACTCCAATCAGATGCGAGGCATTTAAGCAGCCCTTGAATTTTATGAAATGTTTTCTGAGCATCTCGCTTTAAACCTCTACAACTGCCTACAAGAATGACTAGTCTCCAGGGACTAATGAGGAGGCAGATTAAGAAGCACCATATTCACGTCTGGGGTGCCACAGATAAGAAAAGGCTGCACTGTAAACCCAGGCCTAGGTGGACCACACCCAAAATCTTTGAAGAAAAATGACTCTGGTTTCTATCAAGTGAATTCACAACTCAGTTCATAACATCTGAGGCAAATTCACAGTCACGGCAAAGGAGTCTGTATGAGAAAAGCGGACAGAAACCAAGGTCAGGTCCAATCAAGACTGGGCTATGGAGCAAGCTGTTCCCACTCGCCCCTCACGGTCTCCCCCTGCACCAATGTTCTACAGGGGCAACGTGAACAATTATGGTAATCTTTAAGTACGGTTCTACAGAGTAACTGTGGGATACGCAAAGACGACATGTCATCAGTCAAAAATTAGACATACCCAAGTATTCTGAAGAAAAAGTGAAATCATCTCAAATATGTAAACCCCACTTTTACCACATTAATACCAACTCTTGTGAGTCATGCTTGTAACTTAGATCTTCATTCAAAGTCTCTGCTCAGGCTGGGCATAGAGCTCGTAGTTGGCAGTGTCTGCTCAGTATGCATGACGTCCCGAGTTAGATCTAGCACCATGCGTGACAGGAAGGCATCTACTCTCAGAGACTGTTTAAAGACTGCTTATTAAAGTCTGTCCCCCACTCCTGTCTGTAATAAGCTGTAAAAACCCTACCTCTGCCTACCCAGCATGCCTTTCTAGTCCTTTTTGTTGTGAAATCAACAAGAACGACAATAAGTATCTGCTTTATCTGAAGAAATGCCACTCACTCCACACTGTCTTCATGAGGCTAAAACCCCAAACTCCCAATGCTTCCATGCCACCTTTCGCCCCACAGATGGGTACAAGTGTTCAGATAGTGATTGCTAAGGAGGTGCTTGGGATCTTAAATTTAACATGGCTCAATTTAAAATTAAAATTACCAAAATTACAATCTTTTATATTTAACTTAAATTAAACAGTATCTACAAGAAATCAAGTTAGCTAAAAAGTATTCTCATTTAAAAAAAAAATCTCAGCTGAGAATTTTGGTGCTAAAAATTGTGCCTGGGGCTTCACACTCTAGTTTTAAACCAAACCCTAAGCCCCTCAGCTAAAACAGCTTATAAAATACAAAATATGTCTTAGTGATGATAAAAGTTGTCTATATATCTTATGATCAGTTGGCCAAACTGAAGATTCTTATAATAGCTTCTTAGATCGTAAACATTAGAATAGTTGATAAAACTCAATGACTTGGTATTTTTATCATCATAGGCAGGTCCAGACCTACTGGCAAGCATTAAATTTCAAAGTTACAAAGTCATTATGCCATCAAGCAGTAAATTAAGACTTGAATGTAGCAGTTGAGCCCCCTGGGAGTTAGGATCTTGCCTGCTACGAGTGTGCCTAGTTGCACCTGGCACACAATCAACATGCAGCTGGCTGTGAAATGTAGGAGCGATGGCGTCACTGTTCACGTTCACTAGCACACTCAATGCCCTGCGTGCCCCGTTCCACCGTCTAGGAACCTTCTAATAGGCATCCCATATACTCCAGCCAAACTGGTACCTCAAACACATTCTGCCATCTCTCGCCTTTGCTCAGGCTCCCTACAGATCCCACTACTGCCTCCACCTCAGTCCCTCAGCCTGTCTAGCCTCAGGACATTACCTCATAAAGCTGATCCATTATTTCTGGCTTGGGGCACTATATATCTCTTGTATCTGAACCAATAAAACACTGACATTCGACAAAGGCTTTTTTATGCACTGCTGAATGAACTGAAGATACCTCTACTATCTAAGCTATTCTAACCAACATGCTTTCCTAAGCTTCTTCTGAATAGGAAATCAACATCTACCTCATCTTTGCAGAGATCACTCCTCATTCTGTTATATGTGTGGGGTTGTCAGAATCATAATCCCTGTTCCATACTACGCCCGAAACAATCTCCCCATATTTTACAGGTCGTCATACACTGAACTTTAATTCATGGTTCCGTATGTGTGTATCTATACACACAAAGCTGATGTGGCATTTTATAATGCTAAATTCTCACAAGAAGCAGTCACAACCACAGGTCAGCACACTAAGAGTTCTGTAAAACTAACATGGAAACATATTATGGGGGAAAAAAAGAGGGGGGGACTTGGAAAGCAAAATGTCTAAAGAACATTCCAGGCATCCAAGCCCATGTGCCAATCTTAGCAAATTCAGTAGGTTTTTGTTTTTTTTTTACCAACTCAAACAACTAATGATCGGTTCAACCAAGCCTAAAGCAGAACAGCAGCCAGAAATAAAAACCAGAGGTTAAAATCTCACAAATGTTACCACCTCTGAAAGACAAAGGTGGTCTTCTAAATAACATGTAAGAGCCTATCAGCTTCAGCTAAACGGTTAACTGTTGGTGGCAGGGACTACGTAAGGAAGACCAGCTAACCTATACTACAGCAGCCTGAAGAAGCTAGGTTAAGAAGAAGATATGGGTGCTCGCTTCGGCAGTACATATACTAAAATTGGAACGATACAGAGAAGATTAGCATGACCCCTGCCAAGAATGTCACACAAATTCCTGAAACATTCCATATTTTTTGATGAGACCTGATAGGCTAGGGTCAAATAGAAGGAGAGGAGGACCTCCCCTATCAGTGGACTAGGGGAGAGTCATAGGGGGAGAAGAGGGAGAGAGAGTGGGACAGGGAGGAGAAGAGGGAGGGGAACACAGCCGGGATACAGACTGAATAAATTGTAATAAATGATAATAATAAAAATTTTATAAAGAAGAACTGGGGAGGTTCTGATACCCATTCACAAACTCCAGAATGTTCTTTTATTGCCATAACCTAAAGAAATAAAAATTAGGTCCACTAACAAAGGGGTCTTTGAAACCATGGCTGGGTTCCATGGATAAGCTACGGGGTTTGCAAGACCTGAAGATCAAGCCAGTGCTACAGGAAATGACATGGACCACTGAAGAAAATGTCGGAAATAGCTTCTGGAGTTGACACTGACTGTGCGAATGAATGTGCTCAGCTCTTACTCAGCATCTTCACAGAGCAAGCCACTGTCCCTTGAAATGCTCATCGTTTCTATCAGAACTACTAAAAACCGTGGACCCAAAACAGCAAATTAACACCACCTGCCAGGAGTGTTAGTAAGCAAAGCCAAACAGCTTACATAGGAAACAGTATCATAAGATTATATTGAAAAAAATTACGTGAAATACTACTCTCAAATTATTTTCTACTCCAGGATATCCTCCTAAATTTACTGCTAAGTGAGGTTAAAAAGAAAATATAGGCACTATTTTCTTCCCTTTTTTTAAAGGAAGATTAGTACACTGGAACACTGACTGGCTGAGCAGTCAGTGTCGTGCTGTTTGCATCGTAGGTATTATTTTTGGTAACAAACTTTTTTCAGTAAAACCTCTTATATATTTTTTTTATTAAAAAGTAAAACTATTTTGAGCCTAAAATGCCTCCAGAAACAGATTAAAAATTGCATTATAGGGAATTCATGAATTAAGGTCATCATCTTTTAAAAGCTTCATTAAGAAGCAAAATCCTCGAACAAACTCTGCAAAATTCTAGTACAAATATGTTTTGACATGTTCTAATTCCAGTCTTAATGTCGTAAATTCTCTTCAGAGCATTTGCTCTACCTAAGCTTCAAAACAGGATCTCAGGCACAAAGCAAGTCATGGAGCCTGTTCACCTCAAAGTAAGATGCACTGGAAGCAATACTTCCTTCCCATTAAAAGGTCTGTCTTCAGACTGCTGTTCTTCTTCCTTGATAAGGAAGTCAGTAAAGGTTCCAACAGGGGACATTTTCAAAAACTCTTCTGGAAGTCATTAGGAGCTGCCTCCTCCAACCCATTTATTTTTGTGTCTCTCAGTGGAAACTACTTGCCAATTGCTAACGTGTTAGAGTAAAATAAATGAAACGTCTTCTCACACACCACTACTCCACTGTCTTGTCGCAATACAAAGTAATGCAAGTAAGTAGATGACAAGGCGGCCTTGTCTCTGACATGTGACTCCATGGTTGGGGCGCATCTAAAACATGTTGTCAATGTTTTAAATGCCTACATCTGTAAATTACGGCTCAGAAAGGCCCAGAGGCCACCTCAATAATACAGGTGAACACCACTGTTCTTGGTTGCTCGCCAAAACTAGACAGAGATGATGCAGTAGCAGCGTGACTGCTGTAGAGGTAGCCAACCATTTGCCTGCTTGGACAGGAGGCCCTGTCCATGGCAGAGAACACTTAGAACTGTGTCTCACCTATGCTTTCCATCGCTATGCAGAGACGACATGACCACAGCAACTCTTATAAAGGAAAACTTTTTAATTAAGTTTAAAAGGAAAACATTTACCTTGGGCTGGCTTACAGTTTCAGAGGTTTAATCTATTGTTGTCATAGCAGCATGATACTAGAGTCATGATACTGGAGAGTTCTACATCTTGTTCCGCAGGCAGCAGAAGCAACCGTGTACCATACTTGGTGTAACTTCAGCATACATGACCTCAAAGCCCACCTCCACAGTGAGACACTTCCTCCAACAAGGCCATACCTACTCCAACAAGGTCATACATCCTAATAATATCACTCCTTATGGCCAAGCATTCAAACATATGAGTCCATGGCAAGCATTCTTATTCAAACCACAGTAAGTGTAAACCTGATCAAAAGCCCATGGTTGCATGGTTCATAAGCCCTAGTGGAGTCATAGGCTCTATTGGGGAACCCACTATTTATATTTTCACAAATGAACACAGTATATAACTTCTAAGTATTTATGATTATAGCCACAGATAAAATGCTGCTCTCAGCCTTAGTGAGAAAAAATTCATTTGCAGTGGGCAATAGTTAATGTAGAGACTCCTAACTAGCCAAAGTGCTAAAAATAAGTGACTGTTGAGAGCTCAGTATTCAATGGGACATCTCCATCACTCCCTCCATGGCCTTGGGAGCATCATGGAGGAGGGAATGGAGGGAGCAGAAAGTATATGACAACCTAAAGTGAAGAGGAGTGCTAACATACACTCCTCCAGACAGAACGTGGACATTGCCCTCATGAACTCACAACAGCAGTGGTTGGCTACCTACTTAGCGCCTCCCTGCTAACGTCCCATCTTGGTATGGGGAGGAAGTCCTGAGGCCCTAGCCTTACCTGAAGAGCTACTGGCAGGTAACATCTGCTTAAAAAGGGGAAATCTTTCTCTTTATTGGTCAGTCACTGGTAAGTAGCCCATGTTCCAGAAAATATCCCTCACTCATCCTCTTGCAAGCAGCCCTCATTAAACTCAGCAGGCCACAAAGGAACAAAACAAAGCAAAGGAAAGTGAGAAGGACTTGCTGGGAAGAAAGGGTTAAACAGGAATAGTAGGAGAATGACAGAGAAAGTCATGGGGTGAAAGGACAAAAATAGCTCATTAACATATGAATTTGTCTAATAAAAATATTTTAAATGCTGAGGGTTTTTTTGTTTGTTTGTTTGTTTGTTTGTTTGTTTTAATGTATGGTAGAGTCAGAAAAACTAGTAGAAATGTCCCAGGGTTAGAAATAATGAGAAAACACAAATCTGGTGATAAATGCCCAAAATCCCAACAAAATGAGGCAGAAAAGAAAGACATTAAATTATGGGGACACAGTCACCTCACTGCAGAGTCTAGTTGAAGCCTCTTGCCAGCTGAGAATCTAGAATTTTAATACAACTAACAATATTTGCTTAAGGCCTTTCTCCATAGCTATAATTTTCAGCAACTTTACCAGAAACCCCATTACAGTAAGAGACATATCGCATAAAGCTTCACAGCACAGTAAGTTCAAAAGCAATTTGTCTTACAGACGGGATGCATGGAAGAATGATCAGGAGAAGAAACAGGGTGAATGCAACAGCTAAATCTAAATACTGTTATTTCTGAGGCTAAAAGATGAAGTCTGGAGAATCATAATAAAAATAAGTGACATCATAGGAAGTTGACCTTACTGTTCATTAGAGGAATAGAGGGCTGCAAGAGCCATTTTGTTTAGACAGCATGGTACCAACACAGATATCCAACATGGGCAAAGATGGCCAACACTGGACATCTGGGGGGCTATGACTCAGCAAAAATGGGGAACTGCTAACACCAGTGTCTGGAAAACCCCAAAGCAAACACTATTATATAACCATTCCTGGCAGAAGGCTACTTTTATGTGATTCTGGATAAATACGGCCTTGAGGTCAGAGCCAAGTGCTTTGATCTTGTCAACATGTCTGTGTGTGTCTGCCTGTAAGGCCTGAATACCTAGCTCTGTGAGGCCTGTGTGCCAGTCGGCTGTGTACCTATGCCCACCTATGCGTGGCCCATGTGCTAGCATGTGCTTGGGTGCCTGCCAGCATCCCCATGCCTAGCCGTCTGTGTGGCAGCCATCACTCAAGTGAATAAAGTATGTCTTATCTGGCTGTGACACCTCACATCCTCTTCAATCTCCCAGCCTCCTGGCACTGGAGCTTGAACCTCAAGATGAGAAATAAAGATAGTATTTAATCTACATTTGATGAATAGTGACATCCCTAGGATAACCAAGAAGGAATTGGGAGAAGGGGGAACAAAACAAAAACTTTTAGTAGAGTTGACGGAGAATAAAACAGAGAGAAAAGAAAATGAGGGGAGCGGAGGGGAAGGGAGAAGAGGATGAATTCAGACACTGGAGTACTAAAATTCCTGTTTTGCATATATTACTTCTAACCACAGACATCTATCTAGTTTTTGTTGGGTTTTGTTTTGTCTTTTGAGACACTGCCTCATGTAACCCAGGTGTTTTCCTCGCTTCTACATCCCAAGTGTTAGGATCACAAACTAGACTGAAGTTTGTTTTTCTGCCTTTACTGAAAGTATTACACTCAGGTTTATACTAGCATGCACACTCTACCTAGGACATGGCATGGCACAAAGGTGAATAAACATCTTTTCCTTCCTCTTCATTCACAACACTGAAGTACGCTGCAGAAAGATTACTTTAGATTTCTGAATCACAGTTTTGATCATTACTATCACAAGCATTACACCAAATTCAGCTATACATATGCCTCCTTGACTCTCTCCACACTCACTATTCAGGATTGAGAAATTCCTAAACAAAGCATCTTATGTATAATACCTCAAGTTTATTACCTGTTCCAAAAAACAGGCTTAAATGTTTAGACACAGTCAGCTCATCAATTAAGAACACTTGACGATCTGAAAGTCCCTGGTTCTGTTTCCAGCACCCACACGGCAGCTTACAACCATCTGTAGTTCCAATTCCAGGTGGTCTGAGGTCCCCTCCTAACCCTTCATGGGTCCCAGGCGCACACATGATTCACATACTTACATGCAGGCAAACATTAATACACATAAAAAATCTTAAATGGTTTAGATTTTTTCAGAAAATTAAGTTTTTATGACATAAATGACCCTTACTTGGCAAATGTAAGATTAATACAGAGTACAAGATTCAGTTACCAGCCTATGAGCTAACCAAGTAAGCCCTCACCCCAATTAATTCACCACCTTAATGATGTGCAACTCAGCTCAGTTCGTTAAAATCTGTCAAAATTAAGAACAAAGATATAATCCCAAAGTACAAGACAAGAAAATAGTTTCTTGTGAGGAAATTATTTTATCTTAAATTATTCTCTCTCTCTTTATGGGAGGAGAGGAAGGAACAGAGGAGGAGGAAGGGAAGGAGGGATGGGAGGTCAGAGGGGACAGCCAGCCATGTGGAGTCTGGAAGTGCCTTTAAGAGACTGAACTTGGGTTGTGTGGATGTATGTCCAGCACCTTTACCCACTGAGCCATCTCACAGACCTCCGAAGATCATTTTATTTTATCAGCTAAAATTATACTCTAAAGCTTAAAGGCGTCTAGCAAAAGCACTGCAGGTCAAGTATTTCCCAGGAAATTTCAGCATGCAGAAGTTGACTGTGATAATGAGCCAGTTTAACTCCATAGTCTACATACAGACTACCCTTCCTCTATTCTCATGGCCAACTTTTTTTTCTCTTCTTCACAGGATGCTTCTACAACTCTACCATCTATACATGTCTGCAACAAAAAATAACTTCTATATGTATGTAAAACAAACTGCCCCCAAAGTATATTATCTCCAGAAAACCCCATAGCTGCCATTGTCAGTGGAAGAGAAGACCACCCCACCAACAGGAAGGCACAGCCTGGGGTGAAAATGCTAAGAAACCAAGTGGCAAGCGCTAATCCTGAGAGTGGATGTATACTACAATAGGAATGGAAGGTCCTGCCTATACACAGATCCTAAGCAGAAATGGCATGGGGAGTCTTCGGGGAATCTAAAGTAAGGCTGTATTATGTATAAGATGGAAGGCATCAACTGGATGAATAGCAGAGTTGTTAAAAGCTAAGTCCGGGACTTCAGGTTGCCTGGATTCAAAGCCCAGCTCCAATAATTACTGTGTAGATTGGGCAAGCTATTCAGCCTCCATAAACCTCAGTGTCTGTGTCTGTAAAGCTGGTGTAATGGCTCTGAATGGGATGGTAGTGAAGACCAAATGAGACATGATGGATCAAAACCAGTGATCAGCACATACTAAATAGTTAATATTGTTAGTAGTCTTCTAATTAAGAGTAAAACCTTTTATAAAACAGTTAAGAAGTACCAAAAGCCCCTAAACAAGATATTCTAGTTGCTCACCTGCTAACACAGTAGATGATACCAACATGCATCACACAGTCAGCAAACACAAACTCCTGGAGGCCTTCCACAACCAGGAATTAAATCGCTTTTTAAAAAGTTACAACTTAGTGAAGGCCAGAGCTCAAACCACTGGCAAGCACTAAGGGACACATTTTTAGATTATGCTGCTGCTTAACCTATCCAAAGAGGAAAACGTTTAGGTAAATCAATCATGGGACAGTCAAAAGGAAGCCAAAAAGAGCTGACTATTTCTTAAGTACAATACTTCAATCCCAGCCCTCAAATGCCGCACTTGCATGCGGAAGGGGGAAAGGACAGGGTGACAAAATGGTAGACATGAGCAATTCAAAGCACCTTAGTTCCTTGAGGTTTCATAGACTAAATAAAGAACCTACTACAAGTAATCCTAAATGTTACACTTGGCTTTTGAAGGATGTTTTAAAAGTTTATTTTTTATTCATGAGTATGTGTGTGAATGTGTGCAAGGAAGCCAGAAAAGGGCACTGGGTTTTGTGGAGCTGGAATTACAGGCAGCTGTAAGCTGGCATGTGGATGCTGGGGCCTGAACCTGGACCATCTGAAAGAGCGGATTGCATGCTCTTACCTCTCAGCCATCCACCCTTCAAAGTCATTGTTAATTTAACCCAGTGGGGCTAGGCTATAGCCCGGTGGTAGGGCATGTTTCTAGTGCATGTGAAGCCCTGGCTCAATCCGCACACTGAAAAGAAAACAATGAACAGAAGTTGTGGACGTCTACGCGCCTTCGCATCCGTTCACTTAGCAGGTTAGCCAGGTCAATGCTCCTGACCCTGGAGCTGGGGAAACCTAACCAGCGTCTGGGAACAAGCCCCTCTGCCCAAGACCTAAGACTTGACAATGCAAAGACTCATGATAGCGAACTCTCCGTCCTCCCACACTTCCTACGCACGCCTCAGGCCCTATTTGAGAATAAACTGGGAACTGTGAGCAACAGCCGTCAGCATCACCTGCACAGGCTTCTAGGACAGAAATCTAGTAACTACTTGCTTCATAGCCACTAATTCACTCTTCATTGCAAAGTGGCCTTTTTATCTGGGTTTAAAAGAAATAAAACTGTCTAAAATATTTTTTTTCAGCAGATGGAAATGAATTCATTATCACCCTATATTATCTTTTCCAGCCGGCAATAACTTGTGGTTGTAGAGCAAAGAAAGAAAAAAGCTGGGTGATTTTAATCAGAGTTTGGATTTTAGCCCTGCCCTGCAGCATGCTGAAAGATGAGAAGTGTTCCAGCCCCACATTCCAGTGAAAATGAATTTTTATGTGAGCAAGCCCCGTGTTAACTGCCACCTCGCTTTCTGCACACAGCAAACACGTTCAAAGCATATACTACGTTCAACTACTCTCCACACTACATTAATTAAAGTAGCATCCTTAGAATAACTGATAAATTATAAGCTAACTACATCTAACAAAAATTTAATGTAAAACACATGTAATAAACAAGTGGCTAAAACACCCTAGGTTGTGCACAGATGAAACAAAAATTTCTCTCTCTCTCTCTCTCTCTCTCTCTCTGTGTGTGTGTGTGTGTGTGTGTGTGTGTGTGTGTGTGTGTATCTTGTACTTTAGGTACAAAGAACAAAAAATGTAAAGTGCTTTTGAAAAAAGAAAACAGTGTATACTGACTGGGGAAAGGGCATTAAAATATTCTCCAGCACTCACTGTAACACAGGATTAGACAATGAGCTTAAGCCTCTCCAAGAGTTAAGTATGAGCACGTACAGTCTTAGTTTGCTTTCTATTGCTGTGAGAAAACACTGAGCAAAACCAACCTGGGGTGAAAGGATGTTCCCTGGCTTATATATGTCAGTCACAGTCTATCACTGACGGAAGCCAGAACAAGAAATCAAACAGGGAGAAGCCAGTGACCAACACATGGTACAGAGTTACTATCACATTTCAGCTCAAATTAATGTCTAAAATCTGGCAATCTTCTAAAAGACCCACTTAGATCCAACAATGCCCCCAGGTCTCCTAAAAACCTGTGAGAAAGGGTTTCGAAATCTCTGACCTACTCTGTTTACAAAGTTTGGGGATCTATTAGCACCTGCTTCTTCACCACCACCTTCTTCCAGAAAGAAGACTCTCAACAACTTCTCTTGGAATCCCTATTCTTACGGCCTCTTGGAATCTCCCTATGAACGATGCAATAACTAGCTTATACTTGCAAAAGTCTGTCAAGCTCCGTGGGTAGCACACTGCACTACGTGCCCTAAATGGACATGTCAGCAACAAGAAGGCCACAGAAGCAACTGCTGGATTTCCAGCCTGAACTTGTCACACCCTAAAATTAGGTGAATCGGTACCCTTCACTATTGCTCCCCATCTACCTAGTCCCCTGAGGCAGGATCCCTCTCCTTGAACGTAGGCTAAGACCATCTTGGCTAGGCTGGCAGCCAGCAAGCCCCTGGAATCCTACCCATGGGGTTCCATGAGTGCTGGGATCAGAACTCTGGTCCTCAAGGTTACACAGACAGTGCTGTTAGCTAGCCCCTTTAAAATAAATCTTTAATTGTAACAGTAAGAATGCATGTTCACTGCACATGCGTGCATTCTTTTTTCTTCCTGAGAACTCCTAATGGATACATTAAAACAGTGAAAGTCAAACGGGTACCTTTGAAAGTCAGTTGATAAATGTATCTGTATTTATAAACCTTCAACTGCAACAGCATGTTAAAGAAATGCTCAGATTGCTATTTCTAAGTTAGTACTTTCAGTGCAATACCCACACATTAGTGATGCTATTATCTCACTATGATCATTAATCATTAATCACTATCATCGACCCAAAACAGCCCTGACTCAACGCTAGCATTAAAAAGTATTAAAAGTGCAGAAGCCGAGCTAAAAATAATCACTAACAAATAAGTTTAAAAAAATAGACACAAAAATATACAACAAGCAAAAATAATAACCTCTCTAGCATAATGAGATAAACATTAACAAAATATGTGTAAATTTTTTCAGTTTAAAAATCAATAGTACCAATACAGGGAATCAGACCAATGCAGAGTTCCTACACAAATGGAGGGCACTTGAGCTTACCAAACAACACAGTGACGGATGTGTCTCTTAAATTTTAGTAAAATCTGGAAGTTCCAATAACAACAAACATCTGGTAAGTGTATACACTGATGTCCACTTTTCAAGAAATAATGGTCTAGTAACCTGCCACCTTCGTCAGACAAATACATAATATAGACAGTTACAAAGCAATTTTGTCTAGAGGTAGCAAATTATACACAAATTTCTCTATAAAAATGGTAAGCTGTATCTCAATTACAAACACTTTTAGTTGGCCCCCAGTTCCTCTTCTCATGGCCTCAGTATAATGGACTGCGCCCTTCTTAGGGCTGCAGTCTCCAGTAGCTGCTCTGAATCCCCTTTTGAGTCACTGAGACCTGAGTCATCTTCGTCACTAAGAAGGAAAAAGACTAACTCAGCAAAGAAGAAAAAGACAAGAACTGATCATGAGAGAAGGGTGGACACTCATTCAGCTATCCTTGTTGGCTCTGAGGTATCTCCTAGTCCAAAAAGCTGTGTTCCTCGGTCATATCCAATTCTCTGTATTGGATCAAATGGCCAGGAACAGCTCTCTAACGAGGATACGCAAGTTACGGAGAATGTAGTTTACAATAATAAAACTAATAGCCAGAAGGCAAGGAACCAACAAACTCAATTGCTTGATATATTACAAATTGGTGACTACTTAAACAAAACATTGAAATGCATGTGTATGAAAGCTGTTTGAATTATCACTTCTTGGGCAGTTCTTCCTCAAGAGACACACATCACACAGCAGAAATAAAAAGAAAGTGTGACTCCATACACACAAATAACTCGCAATACACTGCAGCTAATCAAAAGTTCTCACTAACAGCTATGAGATACATCTGAATCACATAGAACACAAGGAACTTACCTAAAGAGAAAGGTGAGCAATTTATTCAACAATTACAGCAAAGAATAAACATTCCAATGATTTCCCAAGCCCAAGGAAATCAAACTTTGAACAAACCTCTCAGATCTACAACTAGAAGTCTACCACAGAGGGCAAGCGTTCTTATGTATCAAAGATGAACATTTCCACCACCCACGAACATAAAGACTAAAGTATTCTCAAGCACTTTCTCTTTTAAAAATGGGGGGGGGGAGGGGCGGAGTTTAACAGGGGCTTGGAGAGATGGCTCAGCCATTCAGAGCATTAGCTGCTCTTGAGGAGGACTCCATCAATTCCTAGCACCCACATGGCAGCCCACAACTCCAGTTGCATTTACTGGGACACCCTCTTCTGGTCTCTCTGGAAACACCAGGACCACATGTTTTATCTGCACAGATATTCATGCAGATAAAACACCTGTAACACATAAAAATAAACAAAGAAATGAAATGAAGATGTGCAAAAACATTAGCATAGCAGTTAGCACAACAACTTCGAAGACTGCCTTCAGAGTCTTCATTCGTACAGTAAAGCACTGATCAAGATGCCATCCTGTGGTACTTCGACTCTGCAACCCAACACACCAGTATTATTATAAATATCTCCCTGGGGCACAGATCTGAAGGTCACCAACTGGGTTATCAATAAATACACGGAGCTTTCTGGTTTGTTTCAAATATTTCAGGACAGACCGTCAAAAAAGATTTAATCTACCTGTACTGACGAACACGGGGTGTGAGGGGGAGTGGGGGATTAAGATTCTAACTCTCGGAATGTCAAACCAGCCTCCATCAATGACAGCACTCTGGCTTTCCCTAGCAATGCCCACTATGTGGCAAAAAATCCAATCTATTGCACAGAAAATGTCATCACAGTGGGAAACAGGTCGCAAAGTGCAAACATGAAGGTGCTAGCTTTGCCCAGACATTACAAGTTCATCCCACGGCAAAGGAAGTGGGACAACCTGAACTCGCAAGGTAGGAAAGAGTCCAGAATGAAAACTTCGGTGGGCTTGCTTGTCTGAACCAAAGACCTGAAGTCCTATTAGTCCGACAAAGAAAGGCAGCTAGGAGTTGGAGCTAGGCGAATAAGAGTTCCAAGTTTTCCCTACGAATGTAGAAGAATTCTTTTCCCAAAGCCCACTGGAAGAGGGGGAAAGACTTGAGAGAAAGAAAGCAACAGTACTGCATAGAAAGCAGTGGTTGCTGAGCATGCAAGCCGCGGCTGGTCATCTCGCAGATGGGTTAGGTCAAGACGTCCTTCTCATCTTCGACCCCGAGAGAGGAGAGAGCTGGCCCTGGAGCCTCTCCCTGCGAGCCCCCCTAGGCCACTTCGGGCCATCTACCCTACAAGCTTCGGGACGCGGACACACCCCCACGGAGGATGTCACCTCGGCCTCCTCAGCCCCTCGCAGCCGCCCACTGCCGCCAGCCGTCCTCACCCCGAGGTCCCGGCTCTCCCGCCGCGCCGACTCCCGCGTGCTTCCCCGAACCGCGGGGACGCAGCTCCGAGTAGCATCCACGAGGACCGCGGGCGTCCTGGACACTGAGCTCCGAACTCTGCTCCAGGCGGAGCTAGAGAATCCTGGCCCGGAGCCGCGCTTCCGCCTGGCGCGGGCCGCGGGTGCCAGCGGGACCGGAAGTCCCGCCTCCGGCTACTGGACCCGGGCCTCCCGCTACCCAAAAGCCGCTGCAGTGAGACTGGGGTCGGGTGGCGCTTGCTTCTCCTTTCTCCAGCTCCTCCTGGTATCCACTAGGTGACTCAGACACCAACCTCGGACCTACGCTCTGGTTGAAAGTCGAGCTAAACAAAAGCAATGGCTAATCAACCGCGATGGAGTAGGTTCTAGTTCATTAATTCAGATATTTATTTTCTCCATCACTCATGAAACAAGAAATAGTGGACAGAGAACCACACCTTGAGAGACTGTCTGGTTATTTTTATCTCTTGTTTTCTATTAAACCCTACTTAGGGTCAAGACCAGGAACATGGACTCCATCTCCTTATTCTTCCCAATGTAGCAACATTGAATAATTCTACTTTTTCTGCATTTCAGCTGAATTAAAGAAGTAAAAAGGGTTAAGGTAGGCAAGGACATGAACAGCAGTATACAAGGAAGCAGGAGCCTGCCCTGTACAGATAGCTACATAGACGTACGGTCAATTAAAGCCCAAGAGCTTGAAGGCAAGAACAAACATAGACAAGGCCAGATGATGCTGTACTTTATACCAAATCTTTGAACTTAAAATTTCATCCAACGGAATGGAGTCACTATTAGAATAAACAAAACAGTGAATCTAGGGGTTGCCCACGGTGACTGTCCTAGTTATAAAAGAAAATAGAAGCAGTTCTCACCAATGTACAAGAAGCCCTGGATTTTCTAGCCAGCATCATATACACTGGGCGTGGTGACACACACTGGAAATTTAACACTGGGGAGGTAGAGGCAAGAGGATCAGTAGGTGAAGGTCATCCTCAACTCCACAGTCAGTTTGAGACCAGTCTGTGATACATGAGAAGGAAGGCACAGGAATCAGAGGGAGGAGGTAGATGAAAAGAATTTATAGGAAGCCATGGGTAGAGTGTGGGCTTCCCTGTGAGCAGTTTCTTTAACAGCAATACCCAGGTGAAAATGAGTGAATACTAAAACCCTTCCAAGGCTCAGATCTTTGAAGTTGCCTCAACCCACAGAGATGCCAACCAAAGTGAGGAGCCAGGGAAGAGGAGACTCCAGGGACAGCAGTGAGGACTGTTGATGCTGTTACTATTTTTTTTTGTTTTGTTTTGTTTTTTACTCACTGTAAGTTTCAAATATACTTTTGGCATGTCAAGCTCCCCCTTTTCCTTACTTTTTGTTCCTCTTAAAACAAGGCTTCACTATGTAACCCCATCCAGCCTTGAACTCATGACCTTCTTGCTGTATCCTAGACCAACTCTTTAAGACTCCTCATCTCAGGAATGTAAATATGGCACAGGAACACACAGAAAGAATATAGCCATTAAAACTGAGCCCTACATGTGGCGATGTCAAAAAAAAAAAAAAAAAAAAAAAGGAAGGAAGGAAGGAAAGAAGAAAGAAAATAAGATGAACAAATGTGTTGCCAAGGAACCAGGTTCTTGGCCTGTTTCCTTTGATTACAAGAAATATCCATATATACTTCCAAGATACTTCTTTTCAGTATCCAGAAAGCATTTTGCTATCTGTAGCCAAATACCCTTAAGGAATGTATCCAGAATGTGTCCTTGTTTAAGATAATCTGCTTCCCAAACCCTACCAGATGTGCAATGAATAAAAGGACCCATCCTCATTCTCATAGTAAACTAGACCAGATGTTAACACTTAACCCAAATAGGGCCAAGGCAATTTCTTCTGCACTAAGTTTGGTCTCAGTTTGCATGCTGAAATGAAAATATCATGTAAATCTTGAATTACATTAGACATATGTAAGATGTCCAAAGATGGCAGAGGGGCATAAAGAACGAGGAAGTAGAGATTTGGAGGAAGACATGTAGAATGAGAAGGATTATCAGAGAAGTATTGCCTTAGATCCTATCTTCCCAGTTTTTGATTCCCAGTCCCTTGCAAGGTGGATCTGGGCTTTCTGGCATTAAATTCTACAGAAAGTCTGCATTCTCCCAGCAAATGGCCCCATTTTACTACAGTCAGGAGGTTACTGTTGCCGGTAACCGTACAACCAGACAGCAGTTCACAGGATACAATAGGCTTGTTCATTCCATAAGCACCCACCTGAGCTCAGGAGACCACATTTCTCCTTAGCCCAGGACAGGAGGAGTTTTTGTGCCCTCCTGTGGGTGCCAGATCTCTTCAGATAACTGTCACAATGACCACAGGGCTTGACAGATTAAGTGACAAAATCACATAGGTGGGCAGAATCAGGTAATGAGGACCTAAAGCTGAAAGAGGTTAAATCCTAACATGTAGCAAGTTGTAGTCATTTCTCTAAGACCAGACAACTCAACAAGCCCTGTTCAGTTCAAAATCTTCCCTCTTCCCATCCTGATCATCCCAGCTCATTCAGCTTCTGTATGGAAAAAGCTTCATTGTTTTCTCATCACTGTGCTAAAACCTGAAAAGAGGAACTTAATGGACAGAGGGTTTAGTTCAGATGCATGATCTATTTAGGTAGGGAAGACAAGGTACTTATGGAGTGGAAGCATTAGGCTGTTCGCTTAAATCTGTGCATTGGGAAACAAGAGTCTGTAACCAGAAGCAGGGCTGTGCTATAGCCCCTCAAGGCTGGCATATCTCTCTACCCAATTTCCTCCATCTAGGCCCCACCTCTTAAAGATTGCACAACTTCTCAGAACAGTGTCACCAGCTAAGGACCAAGTGTTCAAATACATGAGCCGATGGGGGACTTTTCACATCCAAACTGTAATAACATGCTATGCCTGGAAGCAAGTGAGAAACCTTTAAGTCTTCTGCTTCCTCCCAACCACCTCTTGGTCTTTACAGTTTATACATATCTATATAATAGCATCTATTAGGCTACAGAATTGTGACAACTGTCTAGAAACACTTTTAAGGGACAGATAAAGCCAGGTCACTCCAAACCTGGGAAGAAAATTTTAAGAGATTTCCTAGCTTTTTGTTTCTAGCACTTGAAAACTGTCTCAGACAGATAAATGAGCTAATCAACAGAGCTAATGAGGTTAAATTATTCACCGGACCTATTCCCACACATTAAGTCTCTTCAGTGTATACAGAGAATTTGTCTTATCCTTATCTTATCCACCAATATAAATAACAATATTATTAGCAGTTATACCAAAACTATTCCATCTCCCTTTGCACATGCAATAATGCCATGATCGACGGCAAAATCAACAGCCTATTTCCTGCTATACTAACCGTCTGATGGAAGGGCATCTATTTGAAGCAATTGGGGGGGGGGGGTAACTTGAGTTAGTGTTCTTCAGTTAATCATCCTGACTCCACTGCAGGTGAGTAGTGCCAGGGCCTGTCTATGACAACTTTAACGTTCTACGCTCCAGTAACACTTCACAATAAAGTGAAAGATGGCTCCCGACTACCTTAGGAGTGCCGTTTCCTTCCAAAACACAGTCTGTCTCAGAAATGTCTCAATATAATTGAAATGTTTTGTTTAGCATTCTATTTCATTTTATTTACTGTGTGTGCACGCACACGCATGGGCTTGCATAAGTGTATCTGATTGTATGCACGTGTCATGGTCCATGTGTGCCACAGCTCGTGTGTAGCGATCGGAGGACAACCCTCTGGAGTTGGTTCTTACCCTCTCTTGTTCTTTCTGCAGCTGCTTCAGGCTCGACAGTCAACACGCTTCTGGCCAGTTCTATCTTTGCTTCTCATTTGCCTTAGGCATTACAGATTCGCGCCACCACATCTCACATTTGTGTGTGTGTGTGTGTGTGTGTGTGTGTCTGTGTGTGTGTTCCAGAGAACAAACTCAGGTTGTTAAGGCTGAATGACAAGTGCTTTTACCTGCTAAGCCAACTCTCGTAGCCCAGGCTGACCTAAAACTTGCTATGTAGACACAGCTGGCTTTGAATGCCTGATTCTCCCACATCTACCTCTTAAGTGCTGGGATTATAGACATGAGCTACTATGCCCAGATAACTGGAATATTTCAAAACATGACCTTTGATACTTTGATCTAATTTTTTGTGATAGGCAATGCAATCTTGCCATTTACGTTAGTCATCTTTCAAGCACTGTGACCAAAAGAAAAAAGAAACAAATAATCTGTATGGAGAAAAGATTTGTTTGGGCTCATCATTCCAGTTGGCCACCTGAGGCCTGTGTCCAGGCAGTGTGTCATGACTCTGTGTGTCATTTGTCTGAGAAAGATGGAGAAAGCCTGCTTACCTCGTGCCAGCAAGGCAACAGAAAGAAGGACCAGGATCACAACATCCCCTTCAAGGGCACACCCTCAGTGACCTAACTTCCCTCCACTAATCCCACATGGTAAATGGTCTTCCATCTTCTAATAGTACCACATGTTGGTGCCAAAGCATAGCACCCCTGTAACCAAGTAAGTGGGAAACGGCAGCAGGAAATGCATTTACCATGTTACTCACCCATTGCCGCTGTTATGTGCTTTCTTTTGCTGTGATAAACGCCATGATTAAAAGCAACTTGGGGAGGAAGGAGTTTATTTCAGCTTACAACTTAGAGTCCATCATGAAGGCAGGGCAGGAACTCAAGGCAGAAACCCAGGGGCAAAAACTGAAGCAGAGGCCACACAGGAACACTTTCTATTTTATTTTATTTTTTTGTACCTGTATGGTATTTAGGGATGTACATTTTATGTTCTCATATATGGTGGGTACTCATATGTGGGCATATGTGCATGATTGCACGTGTGTGTGAGCGTGTTGCACAGAACGTCTTCCAGGTTGCTCCTCCTCTTCATTTACTGAGGCGGCTTACCACTTCAGCTAGTGAGCAGCCACCTTGATCCAACACCCTGTCTCTACTTCAGACCACTGAGATTGCAGGTGGACCCTACGCCCACTTAGCTTTTACAAGGGTTCTGGGGATCCAAACACCAGCCCTCACACCTCAGTAGCAAGGCCTTCATCTACCAAGCCATCGCCCCAGCCCTCACACTCTTCTCCCAGTAAACATATTTATAACTAGAAATAAGATAATGGCCTTTATCAACTCTGTTCTCCTGCGCAATTCAAGCCAAGGAGGTGGTTTCCATGGGGACAAATTACAGAGTAATCACGTGTTTCTGTTTCTGACCTCTTGATGACTGAAACCGGTAGAAATTCCAAGAGTAAGAGAGAAACGCAGCAGGAATCTTGGCATTATACGTCAGCTGAAAGTCTGGGTGAGCGTGTCCCTAGGGACAAGTTAGTCATTTGAAACTGTAGTCCTATTTGTCTTTCTTCAGCCAACAATGGGCACTCCCACACCGGGAACTGCCAAATGAGTGACTGGCACACAAACTTCACTTTGTTATCCCTGCCCGCCCCGCTCCCCCCATCCCATCAAAGCTAAATAGGCGTATTCCTGCTTGAAAAAAAAAATAAAATAAAACTTTACCTACCCAATTCCAGCACAACTAGCAAAACAGGCCTTTTTTTTTTTTTTTTTTTCTGTAAAATTGCACTCTGTAGTCTGATAATTAAAATGGACCTGCAGCGCTAGCTTACAAAATCCCACACCCAGGTAGAAAATGAATGTTAGGTGCTGGGTCTCAGAATGATGAGAAATGGGTTTGTGGGGGTAGGAAGGTCGATTTGGGGTAGAGCACTTCCCTAGCTTTCCAGAACACTGAGCCCAGTTGTTTCGTTTTGTTGTTTTGTTTTGCTTTGTTTTGTTTTTTTTCCCAATAGAAAACAATGTCTCTCAGGCCTATCTGCTATCTTGACATCGGGACAAACACTGTTCGGGAGCCACGCAGAGGAACAGGCAGCACAGCTCCAGAGCTCACGGACCGCGTCTCACCGGGTAGCAGAACCTCAAGGAAGTCCTGAGGACTTCATGCTGTTTAGGGAGCACAGCCTTGCTGGTTGCGCTTGACCGCATCCCCCATAATGTACGAGTTGTGTGAGAACGCTAAGGGGCTTCCCGGTCTCTGCCTCAGGGCAGTGTCACTGGCATTCACAACAGCAACGCTTTAGCTCTTTCCGGCATCGCTGCTGGAGCGGAGCAATGGTTCAGCCGCCACCCTGGATTGTTAGCAATGGCCACTACCCTTAGGGAGAATTTTAAAAATAGTTTGTTTAGCAAGGACAGGTAAAGACGTTTTTGCTAGTGGCTCTGATGCAGAAAATCTTAGAGAACAATTTGAAGTTAAGGAAAAGTGCACTCTTAATAGTTAAGGGAGGGACTGTTTGAGATTGGTGAGCAAGAACATTGCCCAGTGTAGCACTGGCTGACATGGCACTCTGGTGACCCGAGTGACAACTAATTTCCTGATACTTGTTTTTGCCCTCAACTTCCTGATATGATTGAATAAAAATATTAATGAGTAGATTTTCTGCACATTAAAGATTTAAAGTAGAAATGGCTGATTGTTTTTATGTGAAAGTTTAGGTTTGTGATTCTTTGAAGATTTTTATAAGATCACCTTTTAAGATAATTGATTCTTTCTCAATAACTGCAAACTGCAGCCTGCCAGTAAAGGAAAGCTGGCTGAGACGTTACCTTGCTTGCTCACAGTCTGTTAATCTATAACAAATTGCTTAGTTACGAATGTATATGGGTTCTTGGGAATAACTTGTCTTTCATAATTGTTTTTCACCCATAATATGTAAAACATTTGATCACTGGAAAGTATTGAGGAGCATGCTTTTCTTACATATACTCATTGTAATCATTCACTTAAAGAAAAATAGAATGTAACCACGTTGTGATTTTTGTAGTGCTTGAAAGATTTGCTGGGATATATAAACTGTGAATGAAAATATGTTTGGAGCTCACTCTTTGGAGTTTGTTCCATCCATCAAATGTATTTATGTATATATGTATAAATGTACACTAACTGGTGAGGTTGGAATCCATTCCCATCCACCCAATATGTGAATGTGTGTGTGTGTGTGTGTGTGTGTAAAGAGAAGCCTGAAAAAAGAAGCTTGTTGGAACCCACCTGCTGGAGCCTGTCCTACTTTATTATCTGTAAGGGGGAGGTTCGCTCTCCCCACTTTTCTTTCCTTTTGAGATGCTTTGCCACTACCAATGGAAAGCGCCCCTAGAGCTAATAGCCACGCTTACCGAAATAGGTGTAAGCCCACGACAGGAAGCTACCAGTACTGGCCCACCACCAGCCGTTTAATTCTGGCCCCTCAGTTTTCCACTATCAGTGGAAGCCACAGTCAGTAACAATCAGCCCCGGCCCTGAAAAGTTACTAAATTACTCTCAGAAAGTCTGTTGGGTTACCAGCAACTGCCGGATTTATGCCCTGCCTCAGTTTCCCCTCAGTTGAATATCAAAGCTGGTCTTTGATAAAATTGTCACCTACAAGCTCATGCTTGAGAACAATGCAACTGCCGGTAAATAAACAACTATTTAAAACCTTATTGTTTTCAGTAAGTTTACGATTGTGCATTAGGCTGAAGTCACAGCTAACCTTGGCCACATGTGTTCTGTGGGTTGGACACTTCCGCTTTAAGGGAAAATATGCTGAAGAAATATGCTATTTTTTAAAATTTTTCAAGATACGGTTTCTCCGTGTAGTCTTGGCTGTCCTGAACTCACTTTGTAGACCAGGCTGGCCTCAAACTCGCAGAGATCTGCCTGCCTATGCCTCCCTTTGTGCTAGCAATATGCTATTTTTTTAATTTATTATTTTTTTCTTTTATGTGCATTGCTGTTTTGCCTTCATGTATATCTGTGGGTGTCAGATCTTGGAGTTACAGACAGCTCTGAGCTGCCATGTGGGTGCTGGGAATTGAACCCAGGTCCTCTGGAAAAGCAGTCAGTGCTCTTAACCACTGAGCCATCTCTCCAGCCCCCGCAATATACTAATTTGTTAATTAGCCAAACTTCTTTGTTTGCCAATCTTCTTTCAGAAAGTTAAAAGAAAATACAGTACAGTCTCATCATATTTTCTTTGAGGGGGCATAACAGAACCATAAAATGTTCTTTTTTTCTTATCTATTCTGTCTCTCTTAGCAGTTGTGGGAATTTTGACAGTGGAACAAAAAAAACCTAGAGAATGTAAGCGGAATATATGTGGCATTTCTGAAAAGTGGATACCACATTTACAAGTAAATCCTGAGAGATCGCTAACCTTCTCTGCTGCATTCTTGGTAACATTCTCTCCAATAGAGATAACTGGCCCCTTTTCTTGAGCTACTACTGTTCCCCAGCCTCTCCTCACCAACCTCTTCTGCCTTCTTCCTTCTTCTCTCTATCTCCCTCTCCTTCTTCTTTCTTTTAGACAGAAAGAGGCTAAAGTAATCAAATTAAATTCTAGATGTTCAGTTCTTTACCATGCAATGTGCTAACTCCATCTCAGGGCCACATTTCACCTGGACTCCGTTCCCTGCTGAACACAATTCTCGGTTTCCAGTCTATCTCCACGCTGAGCCCAGCAGATAGTTCTCCTTTGCCACTTAGGCTTTGCCAGCAGGAAGTACAAAAGGAGATTAGAAGCCTGGAGGCAGAGAAAAGCCTAACTGTTTTCCTATCAGCATTACCTCAGACCTTTCATCTTAGAAATAGTCAGAAAGGCCGGCCGGATTCCAGCTTTTATCTTGCTTCCAAAACCTGCTGTCGACTTCTCAGTGTGTCTGCCACGCTGCTGGGCAGCCCCTACTCAGTCTCTGGTCCCACTTCTACTGGCCCTACCTTCCCTTTGTTCTCTGGACAAGTTTGTTCAGTGGATATTGAACAAATGTCATTTCAACTTGTGGGTGCGGGAAATTGAGACGTATTCTTGGATGCTTGTTATCCAACCTCGGCTTTTCCAGTCTGAGAAAATTGCCTTGGCTTTCCTTCCCAGGTTGCCCAAATGCCAGGAATTAAATTAACAACCACTCCACCCTGCATTCTCATCTGGAACAGGGAACATTCATCTGTGCTGGATGAAAAGGGCTCACACAGTGAATGCCACCAGAACAGCCACCCCCTTGGCCAGCTATCATTATTTCCTGGACGTTTTAAAACAAGGATATAGAGTATGGGTGAAAATGACTTACTAAAATCATTCAAGTTGAGCCCACCACCCACCCAGACCCTGCAAAACACTTTTCGACAGAGATTACAGCCAGACACTGGGCAGCTTGTGTTCCTCTGATGAGATTATGAAAGAGCATTGCCTGGGAACATGTATGCGAGAAGGGAATACCGCACCACATTCAACGGCTAGACTATCTCCTTTCAAGGAAACTTCCCTGGAAGTTTAAGGAAGATGGCTCCACCTGTAAGATGCTTCCCCTGTAAGCATGAGGACCTGTGTTTGATCCCAAGAACTCGCCTAAAAATACCCAGCGCTGTGGTGTGCATGTATATGTATCTATGACACAACAACAACAACAAAAAAATAGCTCTTAGGCTAACAGATAGTATAAAAGTTCGAAAAAGAAATATCTCAACTACATACACCTGTTATCTAAAGGGGGTCGAGATCCAAGCAAGGTGATCTGAAAAAATGCAAATGTAAGCAGTTCCTATTATTAAAACAAAAGTCTAACAGAGGAAGAATGATAAATTGTAAGTGAGAAAAAGTACAAGGAGAAGGAATTACAAGAATGAAGGAATTGCCAGCGGCAAATGAAAAAATAAAAAGGACTAGGGCAACTGACATCAGTGAGCGCTGATGGAGCTGGCCAGGTGTGGTGACACACACCTTTAATCCCAGCACTTGGGTTGCAGAGGAAAGTGGGTCACTATGAGTTTGAGGCCAACCTGGTTTACATAATGAGTTCCAGGCCAGCCAAGGCTTCATAGTGGAACCCTGTCTCAAAACAAATGAAAAGATAGGGAAGGGATCATAGATAACCCAGTACTTCCTAGTCCAGCGTTACTATTCATTGTAGAATGCACACAGTGAAGAAATCAAGCTGCAAAACCAGTCACAACTTCCCTCACCAAATATGCAACCTCCATCCACAGCCTGAAAAAAAATAACCCTTTCATTTGGGAAGATGCTCTCTCTCACTTGAATATTTCATCTTCTAATGTAACATGAATCATTCTGTAGAAACAGAAATGAAAAAAACAAAATGAAAATAAAGGTAGTTACCAAATTACCAAAAACATAAAAAAAAAATGTTTCAAATACTAAAGTCAGTCTTAATGTGAAATGTAGATGGTTTTGAGAAGAAAAAATAATTGTTTAGCCAATTCGACATGAAACAGCATACTGGATTACCCAACTGACTCAGCCATTTTGCATTCTTCTTGATTATTCATGGACTTAAGAGAAAGAACACGCCTGCTTTTCAAAATGTATTTTTAAAGATTTTGTTTTCTGTGTATTAGTGTCTTCCTGAACATATTTCTGGGCACCATGTATGTGAGGTGCCTGCAAAGGGCACTGGGTCCCCTGAGACTGGAGTCACTGACAGGTGTGAGCCACCATGTGGGTGCTGGAAATTTGAACCCAGTTCCTCTGGAAGAGAAGCCAGTGCTCTTAACCACTAAACCATCTCTCCAGCCCCCTGTTCTCTTTGCTTAAAGTTCAAAAAGCAGATTTTTTTTTTTTTTGAGACAGGGTCTCAGTGCGTGGCACAGTTGCCCTTGAAAATCACAACAATCCTCTGTGAGTCTTAGAAATACGAGCTACCACAAATAGCTGATGTAACTTTTGTATACCATTTAATCAGGAATGTT
>NW_026585587.1:8033925-8071402 GCF_907164565.1 Psammomys obesus
TGTGTGTGTGTGTGTGTGTGTGTGTGTGTGTGTGTGTGTGTGTGTGTATAAATATGTTCTATGTGGGGAGATCTGTGAGGATGTATGTGTGTATGCTTAGGTGACATATGTGTACGTTCATGCATGGATATGCACGAGTAAAGATTTGCACATGTCACAGTGAAACTCAGAGGACAACTCTATAAGCTAAGTGAGAATCGGTACCTCTCCTTAAATCATTATAATCGCCAACACCCCATCTCATGACACACGTAAGTAGGCACATTTTTGCTCATCGGGTTACTCGAGGACAGGGTCACTGACCCTTTGACATGTAGGCCAGTTGTTACTGTTGATGCTGTGGGGACAGGAATTCTGCAAGAGGCTGCGTCCTTGGGAACATAATTGTTGGGCGTCTCAAGCCCCTCCTTCTTCTTGACCCTGGTGACAGCAACTAATAACCACACGGTGTTAGCTGAAAATCTCTTTAGCACAGATCTCCAAGGGCCATTCTTATTCTTGTGGAAAATGTTCTATAAAAAAAGGGGGGGCATGGAAGAAATAATGAAAGGAGGGCTGGAGAGATGGCTCAGCGCTATGAGCCTGTAGTGCTCTTCCAGAGGGTGATCTCTATTCCAAACACCCACACCAGGAAGCTCACAACTTCCGGTAACTCCAACCTCTCCAGGCACCTGCATTCATCAGCGCACACCCAAACGCATTCACAAACGTGTGCGTGCGCGCATACAATTAAAAATAACAGAAGTTTTAAGAAATAACTTTAAGAAAGGAAACTGTGATGGTGGCTTTAGGCACTGGAGCATGAGGGCCTTGGTTTGGCAGCCGGCAGTGATCCCAGCCATTGCACCATCCTTTCTCCATGGAGCCGCTGTGTCCCTGTCTCTGTTCTCCCCTCCCTCTATCTTCCCCTCCCTTGCCAGCCCTGCTCCAGTGTAACAAGTATCCCAGGATCCTTTAGACACTGAGTGAATTTCTAATTTCTTACTTGAAAACGCAACGCCATCTGGACAAATGGTAGACAAACCTGAAAACGCTGAAAATGATTTACCTTACAGAGCAAGCGAAGTCCTGGGGGGGGGGGTATTGTCTGAGTGAACGTGTACTGTTTTGACGAGCATGGCCAAACCAAGGACTCCAAGGTCTCAGCCACATGAGAGTGGTAAAAATCTTTCTTAGTGAAGCTCAGAGGGAAGAGGAAGCTTTCCCTGGGCCTGAGTAAGAATGCCGACAGTGTGTGCTGAAAACATCCACCTCAGTTTTCTCCCCGCCTGGGTGTTTACAGTCTTCAGACTCCCCTGCAGAGACTGCTCCTAGGAGATTGGCTAAACCTGCCTTGGTATACAATGACCCTGTATACAATGACCCTGCCCCCTCGTTCATCTGTGTGTAGTAACCCACCTCCCTGATCAGCTGTCTATGATGGCCCTGCCTCCCTGCTCAACTATAATAAACTCAGCACACTTCCAGGATATTGAGGTTTCTCCATCCAGAGTCCAGACTGGCAGGTCCCATTTCGTACCATCTGTATGTCTGTCCTTTCTTCATTCCCACAGCACCCCGGTAAGGTCAATCTACCTTAATGGTGAACCCTCATTTTATCTTTAGCTGGAGACTGAACACATGGGTTTAGTCCTCTTTTCCCTCCCCCTCCCCCTCCCCCTTTCTCCTTCCACCTCTCTTCCCTTCTCCTCCTGCTCCTGCCTCTCCTTTCAAACTCCTGTGTATCTGTTGAGGTATTAGCCCTCTTCGGTCCATACCAAGTAATTTCACCTTCAAAGGCCTTGGTGGAGAGCCTAAAAAATGAATTGTGTGTGCCTGCCTCAAAATAAAAGAAAAAAAAATCAATTCTGGCAAATTGAGTTCAGAGTATTTACAATCAATACGTCCTGTCTTCCAGAGATAGATAGCTGTTCTGCCCCTAGACAACCATTTCCTAGTTTAATGCTGCAGAACCATTGCTCCTGCCCTGCCCCTTGTCCACCCTTCCAGCCACGTGGGAATCACCGTGGGGTTTGCTCATGGGCTGTTGTTGTTTGGCTCTTGCTTTCTGAGTCTTGATTGAAGACCAGGATTCTTTTTTTTTAATTTTTTATTAATTACACTTTATTCATTTTGTATCCCCCCATAAGCCCCTCCCTCCTCCCCTCCCAATCCCACCCTCCCTCCCCTTTCTGCATGCATGCCCCTCCCCAAGTCCGCTGATAGGGGAGGTTCTCCTCTCCTTTCTGATCTTAGTCTATCAGTTCTCACCAAAAGTGGATGCATTGTCCTCTACCGTGGCCTGGTAAGGCTGCTCCCCCCTCAGGGGGAGGTGATCGAAGAGCAGGCCAATCAGAGTATGTCAGACCAGGATTCTTAACCCGTTTTCTGGCAAAGTGGTCTCGTATGCCCCACACGAGCACATGGCTGTACTGTACACTCGGCCGCTGTACCCAGCGCTGGTTCCATTCACCTCTGTTCTCTGGCCCCGAGTTCCATTATTGGGTTTACTAACCCTCATTTCAGGAAACTTTAACTGCACAGCAAATTCAATCAGTTACTGACGAAGCATACTCTACATGTATGAAATCTTTCAAATGCATGGTTCAACCCAGCTCAGTTCATTAGTGAGCAAGATTTTGGAACTATTCTCCAGAAAGCCACATTATCCAAGACTATTATCCAGTTTGCTTTCTGTTATTATGAGAAAACACTGACCAAAACCAACTTAGGGAGTTATTTTGCTTGTAAGTTACACGTCCCTCATCAAGGGAAGCCAAGGCAGGAACTGAAGCAGAGGCTATGGAAGAATAGAGCTTATTGCCTCATTTCCAGGCTCATGTTCAACTGCCTTTCTTCCACAGCCCAGGCCCACCTTCCTAAGCATGGTATCACCTACAGTTAGGCTGGGCCCTCCTACATCAAGTAACAATCAAGAAAATGTTCCCATAATCATACCCACGTGGAAATCCAAGGAAGGCAGTTCCTTCGTTTGAGGTTCCCTCCCTCCAGGTGTGTCAAGAGAGCAACTGCAGCTAACTGTAACACCAACCTAAAATATCTGCCCATCTTCAGCTGCTTACAAGCTCTGGAGCCATAGGTTCAGGCTTCACTGCTTGTAAACTAAAGAATCAAACACCAATATACAATTAAATTTTTTGCCTCTAGCTTCCTATTTTACCATCACTTAAAGCACAACTTGAATTTTCCTGTGTTTAGAAACATCTCACGAATAAGTAATCGGTATTCCTTCTGTGATTCTATATGTCCACATCATTTGGGGGTTTGTTGTTGTTTTTTAATTTATTTATTACAATGTATTCACCTTGTATCCCAGCTGTAGCCCCCTCCCTCAGCCCGTCCCAATCCCGCCCTCCCTCCCTCCCTCCCTCTTCTCCTCCCATGCCCCTCCCCAAGTCCTCTGATAGGGGAAGTCCTCCTCCCCTTCCATCTGACACTACTGTTTTTGAGACAGAGTCTTACTATGTAGTCCTGGCTGGCCTGAATTTACTATGCCAAACTCACAGAGATCTGCTAGCCTCTGCATCCCCCACACTTGGATTAAAGAGTGTGTACCACCGTTCCCCTCCCACACCCATTTTTAACATGATCATGATAAAAATCAAATGGTGTTTGTTAAATGCCTATGGTGTTACCATTCATGAGTATCATTACCTAACAACTCAGGTAGTTGAAGTATAATTGACTCACAATTATTCTCATGTAGAACAAATCTCGAGACACAAAGATTTGTCATTATAATTACTGAGAATTATAATTACTTTTGGATTATGATTGTTCCTTAATTTGGCAATGACAGTTTAAGTACAATTTGATTCTTTATGGAGACATTTTTAACATTTATATATGAAAATATAAGGAATATAGTATCATAAAAGCATTGTAAAGCCTTGTAACAGCCATAATAACGCCTTCCATCAGCCATTATTAAAGTTACTTTGAAACAAAAAATTCCTGAGTGGGTGGAAGAACGGAGACAAATAGAAGTACTTCAATGTTTCACAAGGAGGAATCTGAGTTATTCAGGGTTTTCTGAGCAGGCATACATTCTTCCTACACAGCATATTTGTGGGCTCAGCAAATAGCCAGGCTGAGTCTAACCAACAGGACTCCAGAAGCACATGAAAAGATGGCTTTCTACCCCTGAAATCTGCCTCATGAGAGGCACCATGCATGATCAGGCAGTGTCTAGGGGACAAGGGATGAGGACCCAAGGACAGCTCCAAGTCTGAAATTAGGTTGTCGGACTTGGTGGTGTGAGCCTTACCCTCCTTGATTTCTGGAGCAGCCCCTGGGTCTTCCAGAAGGCATCTGCTACATTGCCGCCCTGTTCCTAGCCCATTCTCTGAAATAACCTACTAGTCCCTCTGTGGGAAATTTCCTGCTTGAACCAGGACAGACTTTCACAACCTTAATCACCCACACTTGTTGGGCTGTCTGGCTACCTGGGGAGGACTGCAGTGTGGGGTAGAGGAAGATAAGTAAGTCTGTGTTCTAATTCCATGTCTGTTGTTGTGATAAAATACCCTAACAAAATGCAACTTTGATGAGAAAAAAGTTTATTTGATTTATAAATCTAAGGTAGGGTCATCATTATGATGAAGTCAAAGCAGAAACTTGAAGCAGCAAGTCATATCTGCAGTCCAAAGCAGAAAGAAATAAATACATGTCTCTTGTGGTCATCCCTTTCTCAACACTTGTAAATGCCAGGATCCCCTCCCTAAGGAACTGGGCCATCTACAGTGGGCTGGGTCAATCTGCATCAATCAGCAATTGAAAGTGTCCTACAGACAAGCCTACAGCCCAACCTGATCTAGACTATCTTCCTTTAAGAGACTCTTCCCACATGATTCTAGACTGTGTCAAGTTGACAAGCAAAGCTAACCATCCTACTGTGTTTAGTTAATTTCTCCACAGAGGAGTGTCTTGTCCAAGAGAGCTATCAGAGTAAGGTGCATCTCTGTCAAAACTCTCTGTTTTATTCACTCTAGTATGTATTCCAGTATAGCACACCTTGTTCATTCCTAGTTTGATGCCAGGCACATACACAATGTCAATAAATATTTTCCAATGGCTGAAATGAGGGTTGAGATGTGTTCTACACCGCAGGCGCTGCAGTGAAACATGAGTGTTGAAATCAAAGGAGGAAGAAAAGAAACAAGGGGACGAGCAATTAATTTTCTGTACTTGACTATGAATCAATGTGAAACACAATGGGTAATTCTCAAAATCAATTAGAAAATCTCAATACCTGTGAGTGAAAAGAATATACATATGATGATGTCTGAAAAACGTTAAAGATGTGCTGTCAAAGAGCAACACCTAGTGACCAGTCCCAAAACAACACGAGTTTTGAATGGCTTTTTAAAGGATTTTCACACACAACTCTGCAAACTGACTGATTCTGCTCTCCTAGCAACAATGATAATTAACATACTATGGCAGCCAGTGGTTTACTAAACACCCATCTATGCCTCTTCTCATTTGAAAACTCACATAGATACTGTGAAGAACAAAATCAAGGGGGTGTAGAGAAGAGGGTTGAAGTCTAGGCTGTTGGACAGTGGGGTGGCTAGACAGACTTGTTTTCTGAACAAGTTCTTTCCAATAACTGGCATACAATAACAGAGCATACAGGCTATCTGTGTCTACCTGCCTCAGAAATGGTGGATCTCAAGAAGAGCCGGGGGATGGATGGTTGTGGTGGCCAATGCCTGTGATTCCAGCATTTCGTAATCAGAGGCAGGAGGATCATGAGTTTGAGGTCAGTATGGGCTAAGAGCAGTACCTTACCTAGAAACACAAAGAAGTAGAAGTGGGGCAGAACATGGTGGCGCACGCCTTAGCCCCAGCACGGAGGCAGAGGCAGGTAGCTCTCTGTGTGTTTGAGGCCAGCCTGGTCTACAAATTGAGTCCAGGATAGCAGGGCTCCCTTACACATAGAAACCTTGTTTCAAAAAACAAACAAAAACAAAAACAAAAAAAAAAGTATGAGAGGAGAGAACTCAACTAAAGCTCTCATTACTATAAAAATAGCTCCAAGGACAGCCAAGCAAACACACACACACACACACACACACACACACACACACACACACCCCTTCATGTAGCAATTTCACCAAGTGTGATGGTTGATGTTAATTATCAACTTGGCAGAATTAGACAGGACATTGGCAGGACATGGACCTCGGGGCCTGCCTTTGAAGGATTATCTTGATTATATTGACTAATGTGGGAAGATGCATCTTAATTGTGGGAAAGCCTGTGCTCTGAGTCCTGGATGGTTTTATAGATAGTAAAACTAAAACCCTGAGACATTAAAAAAAAATACAATCAAGTTCATAGATTGTGTGTGGTAATTCAAACCCTAAAGAGGATGACCTCTACAGTTAGGGTTCTGAGCTTCAGAGTGAGAAAGGTTTAGAAAGGTTAGGATTTTACCACCAAAATTTAAGGAAAGACAGGAACATTGAAGACCCTAGTACTTCATGTTTCCCCTTTCCTAATTTTGCTCCCAAGGCAGTTAAAAATTTTTAGAGAGTTGAAAGACTTACCTAAGGTTACACAGTCAATTTGGAAGCCTGAATGCTATTTTTAGGGACATCTGCCTGCAAAATCCACCTGTTCTGTTATGCTTGGGTCAGTCTTCCTATGTAAACTCCTATCATGAATCCATCCTTCTTCCTTTAGAGTTCCAAAGGCTTGCTGCCTAGAAAGCTCACCAAAGACCCCCATTCCTGGGATAATTCCCCTCTGCCGGGTGGCCATGGCCAGGGTTTTGGTGCCCAGGAGAGATGCAGAGCAAATAACATCTGATTAGCTTCTTTGGTGTGGTTCTCTGTTGGGATTTGCCCACAACCCCAAGAGGAGAATGTTCTTACACGTTCTGAGATGCCAAGATAGACTCTAACAACCCTTGTTTACCTCCTTCTGTGAGGCCATGAACACTTTGAAGAGAAGGTGAAGGACCTACGTGCTGTTTAGGGCCATTTAGAGCAATGATTCATACCAAAGCATCACGCCGCAGCTCTGAGTGTTCGTCCTCATGGATTCACATGTGAACCTCTCACCGCCACAAAAAGGAACAAGGCACAAGACTGCCCGACTTAAAACCCTTCGGGGGCTCCTCTCCACATGTCCAGAATCACCAGACGCTGCCCTGCTTGTTATTTATTTGTATGCTAATGTGCCCCAAACAGTCTCAATTTACAACCATTGGCATAACTGTTAATAACAACCATTTAGAATTTGAAGAACTGTTTTACTACTTTACACACATGGGTGCCTCGCCCGTGTGTGTGTCTAGGCACCAGGTACGCGCATCACCTGCAAAGGCTGGAAGAGGCTGTGCAGCTCCAGGTAGAACTGGTCCCTTGCATGGGGTGAGAAAGGGTTATCGCACATTTAAGTGAATTCTCAGTCTCTGAGTTAGAAATGCTGAAGAATTCATCTTGGTACAATATCAAGAACATTCTAGCTGGGCATGGTGGTGCACGCCTTTAATCCTAACAGAGGCAGAGCCAGGCTAATCTCTGTGAGTTTGAAGCCAGCTTGGCCTACAAAGTGAGACCAGGACAGCCAGGGCTGTTACAAAGGCTATTAAACCCTGTCTCAAAAAACAAAGCAAAACAAATTTAAATTCTAGAAGATTCATGCAAGTTGAGATTAGAGATCTCACTGAGTCAATATTAAACATTACAGTTATGAGGAGGGCAGTCTCACTCTCGAGAGAGAGTTGATCAAGTATTCAGGAGCAAGTCGCCAAGGTCTGTGATTTCTTTTAGATAGATATTACATGTTACATGCTACATACATGATGATACATGTTAGATACATGTCTGAAAATAAATGTGAGTAACTGGTGGACAGAGAGAGATGGGGAATTTGTCCATGTGCATTGTTGGGTTTTTTTTTCAACTTCTTTGTGGGTTTTATAGTTTTGAAAATATGTTGGAGGGAGAAGAAAATGAAATTCTAACCAGGCATGGCTGAGTGCTCAAACCCATGTCTGTGGCTGTCTCTAGGTGAGCGCACTAGAGACACACTGGACCCACTTACACAAAATGAGTGTCTTGAAATTCCCAGAGAAAGTTCTTGAAAATCTGTCTGAGGCTGCAAAATTGCCACTGTTCTGTCCCTTCTGCAAAATCAAAACACACACGCTGAAAGGCTAGGAAACTGTTTTGCACTCTCTGCAAGACTGTGTCAGTTGACTGTGTCAGAAAAAGATTTATACCCACCACCAACTCACCACTGTATTTGCAAATACCACCCACAAGAATCTCTCTTTCTGTCTGATTGTCTCTCACAGAGGTGTGTGTGTGTGTGTGTACCTTTCTTTGGAGTTCGGTTTTAAACTACCAATTGGATTCTCATCTCAGGCCTTCATGATGTATTGTGCCTTAAATAATTCACAACACAATTCTATCATCTGCTCCCACTGTGTTCCTTGCTCCAGAGATTTATAAGATGTGTTTGCAAATGATTGCATCTGGGCTGAAGAAATATAGCAAGAGTGTCTTTTGAGAGAAGAGGAAGAAAATTATTTGTAACTGTAGACTATAATAAATAACACGATAACAGCTGTAATTAGTGAAGGAAAAATACATGATTGAACAAATAATTTGCTATGTGCTTCAAAAATTGGCATGTGACATGTGCCCTTCAGGAAAGTGATTTTTCAGCAAGACAGACAGGTCTGAAATCTTTCAGTCTTATTCTGTGTATGAGTTTGCCAACAATACCTAAACAAATGCTTCAAGACTCCTTCACCCAAGGAGAATTTATTACACATGATTCACTCCTCACAGGACCATTGGCTAGAAACCATTGCGCATTTCAGAGCAGTGACAAAGAACAGTGCTCTGAAAACCTCAAACTTTTTCTTTTGAAAGAGTAATTTGTGTTTGAAGTACAGGTGTATGCATGTGTCTGTGAGTGGGCATGCGCAAATATGAGTGCAAGTGCCCTCATAGTCCAGAGGAGGGCGTTATAGCCTCTGGAGCAGGAGTTAAATGAGACTGTGCACCATCTGACATGGGGAACTCAGGTCCTCTGGAAGAACAGTGTAGGCTCTTACCTGGTAAGCCAGTGGTTCTCAACCTTCCTAATGCTGTGGCCCTTTAATACAGTTTCTCATGTTGCTACTTTATAACTGTAATGTTGCTACTGTTTTGAAGAGTAAGGTGAATGTCTGAATGCAGGATAGCTGATATGTAACTCCTGTGAAAGGGTCAGGTCACAACCCACAGGTTGAGAAACACTGTAGCTGAGCTATCTCTGAACCTCTCTGCAACCCTTTCAACCTTGAGCCAGACAAAGAAAGTTGCCATGAAGAACCAGCAAATGTTCATACCTATAAAACAGAAACCAACATTTCAAATGATTATCTGTTTTACATGAACCTCATGTAATCTCAAAACCCACCCCCAGTGACACACCTCCCCCAACAAGGATACACTTCCTAATCCTCCCCAAATATTTCCACCTACTGGGGACCAAGTATTCAAATACATGAACCTATAGTTGACATTTTTATGTAAACCACTGCATCTAGCTTCATGTTCTTTGCGTCACATCTAGATTTACATGCATGTTGCCATGACTTCCCTGCTATTGTGGGCTGTCTCTCTCTCTTTCCCTCTCTCTCTTTCTTTCTCACTCACTCAACACACACACACACACACACACACACACACACACACACACACACACACACACCCTTAATTAAAACAAACCCTTTCCCCTAAGTTGCTTTTTGTTGTGGTGGTGGTTTGAATGAAAAATGTCTCCTCAGGTATTTGACTACTTGGTCCACAGTTGGTGATGCTGTTTGGAGAGGTTTAGGGGACACAGCCTTGCTGGAGGAAGTATGTCACTGGGATCTGTGTTTCAGAGCGAAATGTTCCTGTCCGTTCCGGTTTGATCGCTCTGCTTCATGTTTATGGTTCAAGATGTGAACGCTCAGCTTCTTGTTCCCGCCACTGTCATGCGCACTATTTGTTGTCATAGCTTCCAGCCGTGAGGACCTGTGGAACCTCCCTCTGGAACTGTAAGCCAAGGCGAACTCTGTCTTTTATAAGTTGCCTTGGTCATGGTGTTTTATCATATCAAAGCAACAGAAAAAAAAATACTTAGTAGAGATGCCAATCGTGCTTTCCACATAGACTTCCACTAGGGTTAAAATAAGCTGTTGCAAAATACTCAGTGCCATGCCTGATACATAGCAATGGATCGATGCATTTTAGCTATCAAGAAATAAGTGATATATAATCTCAAAATGCTACTATACCTGTGATAGTTACCAATGTCTCGCCTTCCCCCATTTCCATATCCATCCAAGTGGATATGGGGTCTTTAGGGTTTTTTTTGTTTAGTTTTTTCCTTTGCTTAGCTAGCAGTAACCTTTGTCAGCAGAGAGAGGAGGAGGGACATTTTGGGAAAAGTTCTGATATCCTCTCTGCTGTGGCTCTGCATGACATACATGGCATCCCCAGAACTCAGCTCCTACGGTCCACGCAGCTTTTCCAGTACCTGTGCGTGACATGTACCCCACAGCACCCAGCAGACGATAGCTGCTCCCTATACTTGCTCACAGGAGGTTTTGTAACCACATGCCTCCCCACAGCTTCATTCCTAACATAGTGGTTCTCAACCTCCCTACTACCACGACCTTTTAATACAGTCCTTTATGTTGTGGTGTCCCCAAATATAAAGTTATTTTCATTGCAACTTCATGACTGCGATTTTAAGCCAGGTGCGGTGGCACATGCCTATACTCTCAGCACCCAGGGAGGCAGAGGCGGGCAGATAGCTGTGAATTCAAGGCCAGCCTGGTCCACAAAGTGAGTCCAGGACAGCCAAGGCTTCACAAAGAAACTCTGTCTTGAAAAAACAAAAACAAAAAAACCAAAGCCAGACAAACAAACCAACCCCCGTAATGTTGCTAGTGCCATTTCTCAATCTACAAGTTGAGAACCACTGTCCTGTTTTCAGAGAGCAGATTTCTAGAACGCTGCATTGTTGCGCCATCATGGTGGTCTCTCTGCCACTGTGTGAGCCAGCGTTACGCTTTCTCCAAAAGGCCTGAGCACTGAGGAATGGAGAATGTGTGTCTGTGGACCCTGTCAGCACAGACAGACAGCTTGTGACTAATGTGCATGCCTGCTAGTCTTACACTCTCCAATGTTCTCCGTTATTCCTTTAAACTCGTGCTACAGAAATGATTTTTTTCCATTTTAAATATCCAGGGGCCAGCAAGGTGGGTAAAGTCGCTTGCTATCAAGCCTAACAGCCTGAGTTCAACCTCTGGAAACTGTGTGGTAGAATGAGAGGATCAACTCCTGTGAGTTATCCTCTGACCTTCACACACACACACACACACACACACACACACACACACACACACACACACAGAATATAAACATTCCCCATTCACATTACCATTTTCTTTCTTTCCCTTAATTGGATGCAAACTGATACAGGTGTGTCTTGAGACCAAATGATCTGAGAACGTTGGCCTTAGAACACAAGTTCCATGTTAATAGCAGTTATCTGTGTCAAATAAGTTTAGGATGCTTTGAATTATAATGAAATAGGATTCTGTAGTACAGCCATATAAGAGATAAAAGATGCTGTAACTGTTCAGGAGAGGACTCATGAGACCATGGAATGGTGTGGTGTGGTGGTGATGGTGGTGGTAATGGTTGTGGTGGTGGTAGTGTGTGTGTGTGTGTGTGTGTGTGTGTGCCTGTGTGTGCATGTGCACTTGGGCATGTAGCTGTATTTTAATGAAACACTTCCTGGGGCTTGTATTGCTAAAGCTCTCACTAGTTAGTAACTGAATCATTAACTTTGGAGGTGTTTATTCTTGCTTCTTACAGGTAGCTCATCTTCCTTCAAGTCCGTTTCTTTATCCCCTCATGTGCCACCTTACTCTGATTTGCAGCTGTCCCACCACCTTTTCCATGCCTGTTTCTGCCATGACCCACGAGCAGTTACTCTTTTTCTTCTCTTCTCTCTAGTTTCATGGTCACATTTCCAGATGTTCACACAGAAATCAGTCTGCAGCTGCTTACAGTGAAGTGGGGGTAACATTTGTGTAGGTCAAGCCCTAGGGAAAGGCAATGATTATAGCCAGTGTGTAAGTACACAGGAGAGAAAAGTGGCGGCATCAGTGTAACCACTAGAACGGCTGTACCAGCAGGCTTCATATGCAGATTAACACTTTGCACCACTGACACACCAACACCATCACCAATACTGCCACCACACCACCACACCACACCATCATCACCATCACTACCATCACCACCATCACCACCATCATCATCATCATCACCACCATCATCACCACCATCATCATCATCATCACCACCATCATCACCATCACCACCATCATCATCATCACCATCACCACTACCACACCACCATCACCACCATCATCGCCATCACCATCGTCATCACCATCACCACCATCATCACAACCATCATCACCATCACCACCATCATCACCATCACCACCATCACCACCACCCAGGGTAATATGGACTTTCAAATTCTTGAAGCACATCAACACAGAATAATACTTGTTTTCAAGAGTTAGAGAACAAATCTAGACATGAAAAAGCTGCAGTTCACACTGTAAGATCAGCTTTCTAAATGCCCCAACTTCCAAATGGTTACACCTTCAAAATTTTAGAAAAAAAAAAATATATATAGTTGCTGATGTTGAAACTTTGACTTAGAGAAGGACATTGAAGACCATGGGAAACCATCCAAACTTCTACTCACGCTTTAGATGAGTAGAAAATAAGCCCCACTGACTTTTCAATGCCAACCTTGACCTTCCTTTGAATTCCATGTATCTGTGCATCTGTCATATGCATAGGGCTTGCACTGGATGCCATTGGTGCTGCAGAGGAGAACAGGCTGTAGTGACCTCTGGAGACCTGAGCAAAAGGAAGGAGATAGAAATTACATCTAGACATAGTCCTCTGTGCAGTGTCACTGTGTTTGTATTTTAGAGTGATGAAGTAGAGGGTGGGAAAGCTGAGAAGGGAACAAGGGAAAGAGGAAATGGAAGAGGGAACTGAGTGAGTGAGAAACCTGCTTTCCTTGAAGACAGGCTAGCTACCCACAAGCACTGCCTTTCATGCAGAGTTACAGATCCTGGCTTAGAGACTGTCCTGCTCAACCTCCTGAGCTAAGCCTAAGTTAGATGCTTGCACAACAGAAAGAGGCTGTCAGGCCTCGCCTTTACCTCCATCTCTCTGCCAGCCATTCTCCACGTGGTGAGCAGTAATGGCTAATCAAGGACCACACCAGAGCATGCTGAAGAAAACTGCTGTGATGGATGCTCTATATGCCGGACCCATTTGCTGGGCAGGAAATTTCATTTCCTTGTGGCAGAAGAGCATAGCAGAAGCTCATGTAAGGTGTCCCTGAGGAGACGCCTCCAGAGCAGCAGTTCTCAGCCTTCCTAACGCTGTGACCCTTCATACAGTTCCTCATGTTGTGGTGGCCCCCAACCATGACATTATGTCATCGCTACTTCATAACTGCACTTTTTCTACAGTTATGAGTTGTAATGTGAATATTTGATATGTGACCCCTGTGGGGTCGCAACTCACAGGTTGAGAGCTGCTGCTCTCGACGCATACAACAAGGCTCCCTCTCCTCATGTGTTCAGACATGTGGATTTTTCAGAAACTCCCAAGGGGTCTTTCATTGCCCCTGCAGCTAGGAGCCACTGTCTTATGGGTTCCCAGGTGCTGGGTATTACCCCAAAATCTCAGAAAAAGGCACCATCCCCAGAGAGTACAGCAAGCAGGTGCCATACCCAGTAATTTAGAGACATCAAATTGCTTTTCCACCCCCAAATTTTATCCAGCAATACCACCAAGATGAAAGAGCAGTTCAGGGAGTACACTTATGCCTCCCAGCTGAGCCATAATTAATATTTTACTGTACTTGCTACATCATATCTCTAGCCATGTATTCATCCCTCTGCCCATCAATCACATAGTTCTTATGCAGTTAAAATAAATTCCAGGCACCACTGCATTTCCCCTTAAGTATTTCAATGTGTGGGTCATTAATTAAAGCTCGTATTTCATTTGCAGTAAGCATTGTATTCAAAAAATTCACAAAGTGTATGTTTATTGTATGTGTGTATACATGGTATGTGTGGAGGTCAGAGGACAGACTTGGATGTCATTCCTCTGGGGCAATCCACTTGCTTCTTCCTTTTAAGATAGGGTTTCTTGCTGGGACATGGAATTCACTGAATAATGGGTGGTGAACTCCAGGGACCTATCTGTCTTTATCCTTCCCAAGCACACCACAATTCCCAGCTTAAAAACAAACAAACAAACAAACAAAAACCCCATAGAGTCTGATCATATAACTCACGTCCTTGTCCTTGCAAGACAAGTACCTCACAGGCTGGGCTCTCCCTAGCCTCTGAGATGCACACATTTTAATTGTGCATTGTGTAGCCCAGTACATAAAACCGTGTGATCAAAACTGCTATCAAGGTATAAATTATTGCCACGCCCTTGAAAGTTTCCTTGCACCTTGTCCCCCTCAATTCTTTCTGTTTTTCTCTTGTCCCGCTTCCCAGAGCCAAGCACTGTTCTGATTTCCCCAGCGTGGTAGTCTGGGCCGTCCTGGAGCAGCATATGCTAATTGAATCCCACAGTGAAATACAGCATGATATCTTTTATTCAAAGCTCCTTTCACTCAGTAGAATCTGTTTGAGGTACAGGCTTTTTCTCGCACAGAGCTTTTGGTTGTTCTGCTCTGTTTTTATCACCAGCTTATATTCCCTTCTGTAGATACATGGTTTTCCTTATTGTACCATTGTACATTTTTAACCAATTATTTGTATCAGGCAATATTCATGAAAGGTATTTCTGTATTTGGCTGAGATGTATCTTGTACAAAGCAAACACACACTCACACACCACGAGATTACCTTCCTCTTGGATTTAGAGTATTAGGATACTGGTGGAGAATGACGTATAGAACAACTCTAGAGGCAGATGAAAGAGTGAAGGAGAGAGAATGCTTTAAAAATTTAAGGGGCCGGAGAGATGACACCAGAGGTTAAGAACACTGGCTGGCTGATCTTCCAAAGGTCCTGAGTTCAATTCCCAGCAACCACATGGTGGTTCACAACCATCTATAGTGAGATCTGGTGCCCTCTTCTGGTGTGAAGGCAGAATGTTGTATAAATAAAAACTAAATCTTAAAAAAAAATTAAAACATTGACCTATAATTATTAGTGTGTGTGCATGTGTGCACAAGTGGAGATGAGAGGACACTTGCGGGATTTGGTTCTCTCCTTCCACTGTGGGTCCAGGAAATTTAACTCTGACTATCAATCTTGGCAGCAAGTGCTCTAAACCTACTGAGCCACCTCCCCAGCCCCAGAGTACTTTCAATACTTATGATTTGACTTTGCCTGTTTTTAAAGGAAACTTCCTTACCTTGCATGTCCTATTTCAATGATTCCATATTGACCTATCTGCATTAGCTGATCTGTTTTTATATATCTGCTTCTCCAGTTAAACAGAAGCCCCTTCATAGCAGACCCTCTCTTGTTGGGACCCTCAGCATAAAAACCTGGTACAGGAGGAATATTTAGTAAACATCTCAAGAATGATCCTACAAGGTTGGCAAAACAGCTCATCAAGTAAAGGTGAATAAATTAAAAACCCACAGTGAATGATTTACTTATTCAAGCTTCTTCAGTCTCTGTGTTTGCTACATGAGTTAGGGGGCATTTTATTATGTTTGCAAATCTGTGTCTGTGAACTATTTCAAATCCTTTGATTTCTAGCTACATTCTCAGAACTGATGCCTGAGGTAGGAATGTGCATTTGGCTCCTTCAATAGAGCAGGAGGGCTGAGGACTAAAAAGCAGAGTTGATGGCACAGAAATCAAAGTTTACACTTGGAATGCCCAAACCCTGAATCCCAGAAGATGCTAAGATCTTGGAGTTTCACCTCCTGATTCTTCAAAAAGACTAAAGGATGAAGAGTGTCTTCGGACCCTCCAGGATTCTAGGAACCAACATGTCACCTGACAGTAGATCGCTCTTAACAATATCAAGCAGAAGGAAATAAGGAGACGGAGAAGGATATAAGGATACAAGGAAGTGTAGCTTCCAGCTGTAAAATGGCCTCGCTAGAACTGACATCAGGACCCAGTCCCCTTACCCCAGTCCAGCTCTGGGGCCACCAGCTCTTTGCACTCCTAGTATCACTGAGCATATGAAGAATGGCATCTCCCTCCCTCTTCCTGACTTAATTATGAAAGCACTCGTCTTGGCCGCAGCTGTTGCTTCCAGGTACCTGAAATGCTGGTGCCCCAGCTGTTTTGATGGAGAGGCCCACTTTGCAGGAAAACAAGACAAAATACTTTGCTGCCTTGATTCTAGTGGGAATTTAATTTAATTAGCATCTGATTTACACAATGCACTTCTGACAGCTGTGTTTGTAGAGTCTCCACGGAAGCAAGAAATTACCATCCATTGAAATCATCATCTAGGCTTATTTATCATCCTGCCGCATCTTCCCAGCCTTGAGCACTGGGGACTTCTGTGTATTTCTGGCATGCTTCACGAAGGTTACGGTAAATAATACTCAAGTAAATGCACCAGGCTTTGTGTGGTACTTAGTGCAGGCTTGTTCTGCAGCCTTAATGGTTGGGGCTGGAAGTGAGGCTTTGGAGGTTTGATCAAAGGACAGGTGTCTTTTCATGTTGGGTTTTAAGGAAGATGAAAGATCTTAAATGAGAGAATGCTTAACACCTGGGCAGGAGTTGCTGGCCACTCTGGGAGGGTAGCTCAGGATGAATGAGGGAGGCTGAGGGTAGACTTCCCCTGGGATTTCTTTGGGATACACAGCTTGACTGAGGAAACTAAGAATGAGGGGCTTTGGGTGTCTGCTGCATTTAGGTTAGTGACTGCCTGGCACAGAAGAAATACTTATTAAATAAGTGAATGAATGAATGGGTGGATGGATGGATTAATTGATTAACAAATGAGGTCCAGAAACCGAGCTCTTGCTTCACAGGTGTTTTACTAAAAGAGTTTACCAGTGTTACTCTGTATCTCATAACTGAGAAGCTTCTCTCAGGCACTGAGAGACATTCTGGAGAATATAATAATCTATCAAAAAAGACTGCCACCTCAAGACTCCATGGAAAGGCAGGATCCTAGCTTCAACCATCCTGGCTGGCACACACAGTTGATGTGAGTTCCTGCCCAGCCACCAGCCATTTATACTTTTGTTTCTTGGACTCTGTTAAGTCCTCTGCTTTCTGCTTCCTTTGAGTTGCCTTAATTAAAACAAAGCTAAGTCCCTGCTCCTTCTTGCATACATGTTAAAATAAGTCCCTCCTTTATAACGCGTTTTACATAGCATGTCCTGGGAGGTATCTCCAAGTTTGATCTTAGGATGACCCTGAGCTGCAAGTCTCAGAACAAGGGAGGCCTCTGTTAAAAATCAGAAGCTAAGAAAAAAAATGCTGACTACAGCATAGGTCTAGAATAGTAAAATCCTTAAAAGATACTGTTGAAGTCATTGACTCTCAACAGCCCTCAAAACCCCATTCACTAGCCAACCGTGTAGGCAGATTGAATTTGCTTCCCATCTCCTGGTCAGCTAATTTTCAATAAAGCTCTTTCTTTTGTTACAGCATTGGCTTCTTTGCACATTGTTGTATTTGTATCCTTGCTCTGGTATCATCCAGACATGACTGAAGAATCTTCAGAGTGTTTAAGCCCAGTCTGGCCATTCACCATCCCTGTGTTGAAAAAACCCATCATCTAAAGAATGATTAGCACGACTTAATAAATCATTATCACAACGGGCAGAACATATTAGATAAGAGACATACAAGTGAAGCACAGAGAAGGGGAGGATGTGTCTAAATTAGGGTGCAAGTGAAGGTTTCAAATAGGTACGTGAGAATGGAGTCTAGAATGATAATATTTTGCTGCAAGTGAGTGTCTTAATGGGAAGAGACAAGAGGTAGCAATCCAAAGGGGAGAAAAGCAGAGATGAAAAGTCATGATGTAAGACCACTTTCAGGGAGCAAGGAACCTGGCTCACTGAGATAGGCATCACCCAGAAATAATGGTGAATAACTTACCACTGTGTTCTGTCATCATGTGGGATCTTTGAAGATGACCGAGAAGGGATGTGATCTGGCTAGATTTACAATTGAGAAAAGCCTTCCAATCAAAAAATGGGTCCATGGGCTGGGGAGATGGCTCAGTAGATAAAGCATTTGCCATGGCAGCCTGAGTTTGGATCTCCAGAACCCATGTGAAGCCAGGCCCAGCACTGTGTGAGTGTAATCCTGGTTCCCACAGAGGAGGGCGGGTAGAGCCGGCTAGCCTGGAATATGCAGCAGTGAACATCAAGAGACCCTGTTTCAATAAAGTGGACCCGAATCCAAAGCTGTCCTCTCACATCCACACACATGAAATGGGACATGGGTCCATCACACACGTGCACAAAGGTTATGTGTGTGTGGGGGGGTGTCCATTGAAATGAGTTTTCTGCTATTGTAAAGGATAAATTGTCAGAATTTAGCAGTGGCTAGATTGACAGCTGAGAGTCAAGTTTGTCCCAAAGGTACTGAAGTTTCCGGCTTGCATGACACCAAGACCGGTGACACTATTAGTGAGAAACCCACACCAGAGAGCCTGGTAAAAAGAAAAAGAAAAAAAGCTAGTTCAGCATGTCATTTGTATACCCGGAAAATGCCCATTTCCTAGCAATCCTTCTGTTTTATACAATGAAAATATTAGATATAAAGTATAGCTCATAAACTGAATAGCTTAGGGCTTCTCAAAGCAGACTTCCTTCTTGAGATACTCCGTGCACAGCTCATGTCATCCCAGATCCTTCTGGAAAGAACTGTGTAGTTTATCTGCTTTTTGCAGCTTGCCAGTACACATTAATGTGTGAAGGATTAAGCATTTTTCATTTTGTTTAACCAAACTCCTCCAAAAGACTTACGTTTCAGAGACTCTCCTTTTTATAGAAAATGTGTTTAATACCCAGAAGAAGACACAGATGGCAAAGAAATAAACATTAGATATCTAATCTCAGAGGAATTAAATGACTTTTCCAAAATCACATGCACTCTTAGCAGAGTCGGGGCTAGAATTTACACAGTGGCTCCTTAGCCAGCGTTTACCTATCTCTAGGCTTATGGTGTCTATAAAGGTGGCCTATGCAGTCTTCACCAGACTGTTCTGTCTTTCCCTGTGTCTTCCACGGCATGCCAAAAGCCCCTTCAAATCCCCAAGTTTGGTGAGGCACTGAATCTTCTCCCAGTCATTCCATCCAACCTGTCTACCAAAAGGTCACAACTAGTTGCAAACAATATGGGGACAAGCGGACAGGAAACCTGTAATGGAAGTTTGGGTTTCTTTAAAAACTCAGTTATATTATAAAAATATGTTTTTTTTTTAATCCCAAGTGTGGGGTTTTAGTTGGGCTATTGTTTGTCCACAGTTGTTAACTGTCTCACGCAGGGCAAGGCTTTTGCCAGTTGGTAACAGCCTTCCATGTGCAGCACGAAGAGGGGTGTGATCTAGGGCTCTGAGGATATGAGTTTGAGAGCCAGAGAGAGAAGGCACAGCATGTGGGGTGCAGCCGTGTGGAGAGACCAGAGAGACTGATGGGGTGGTGGCTTGGAGCAGACAAACTGAGAGAAAGACTTCGGGGTGCAGCAGTTTGGAGGAGACTGCTGGCTGCACTTGCTGTTGATGGCGATTGCTAAGTTCCCTGAAGAAAGCATGTTCCAGAGAAACGAAACCCACTTCCATCTAAGTCATTTATTGGGCACACTTCATATTTCTTTTCCCAGAAAAAAAATATTTCCTACTCAGAGTAAATAAAATCACTAGAACCATGCCACTCCGTTTTAATAAAGTTTTGAATAGTGTGTCACACAGCATTGCAGTTAACATCACTCTGCTCCAAGAGGTTTGTCCTCCTTAGCCCTTTTCAGAACAAGCCATTCAAACTAAGACACTGGAATTAAAATCTAAGTCTCCTGAATATTCACCAGACATTTCCTTTACACTCCAAGACATTTTCCCTTCCACATTCCAAGCATTCACTTGTAGTCTCTGGTGAGAATTCCTGGGCCTGTCTTTTATCTATGTACTCACTGTCCCAAAGGAAGCTGGACAGGGAATTTGAAATTCATACTGACTTCTACACACTTGCAGTTGATCTGTGAGCAGAGTGATCACAGACCTAGAAGTTTCTTCATAAATATTAGCGTCTTTGACGTCATTCGGTGAACCAAAGGGAGCCAAGATAAAGGGTCCTGCGTAATACTGGAAGAGTATGAGCATGCTCATAGATTTAAGTTATATGAAACAACATGAAACAGAGCAGAGAGCTGTTCTGCATGTTACCTTGTAGGAATACAGGCCAACTGGCTGGTGTAGTAGCTCACTAAATATGGTAGTGGAGACTTCCTGATGCCTGTCGAATGCCAGCTATATCCATCAGGGTTCTCCAGGGCAACAGACTCAAAGGGATTTATTTGGAGGCACTGGCTCATGTACTCACTGGCCTGGCAAGTCTAAAGTCTAGACAGCGAGTTAGTTTCGTCATACAGTTCATCTTTTTTCCATACAATTATTTTGATCATACCTAAACCCCATTACCCTTTCTTATCCCTCTCCTATACCTCCCTCTGGACCCTCTGTTTCTAAAAATGCCCCCTCCTATTTTCACTATGACCCACTTGGTTTAATTAGGGGCCACCCCTGAAGAACAGCCATTCCCCATTGCTACAGCAGCTCCTTGGATAGTGGTGGACTCGCAGGCATCTCCCCATCCATTCGAGAACACGAACAGGTTTGATCTTGTACAGGTCTTGTGCTGGTAGCCACAGTTTAGTTAGTTAGTTCGGGAGTGTAATACCCAGGTCCTGTCTTGAAGACAGCATCACTCTGCAGTCTCCTGCCTTTGCGTTCCTCTGCCACCTCTTCCATGATATTCTGAGTCCTGAAAACAGGAAAAGCTATGGCTATCATATTTAGGGCTGAGTGCTCAATGGTAACTTCTCAGCATTTTGACTAGTTGTGAGTCTCTTCATTAGCTTATGCCCACTGCAAAGAGGCAGCCCTCCTAACCAAGGCTGAGCACAAAGGTAACCTGAAAGCACACACGGAAATATTTAGAGGGCAATATGACAACATGTCCACTTGCATGCTTTTTCCCTCCCCCCCCAAACTTTAGTTTTGCTCCTCAAAAACCTCCACTGACTGTCCGAGGCCCACCTAGATTACAGAACGTAACTACTTTTATTTAGAGTTAACTGACTATAGACAGTTAGCCATTATCTGTAGAATATCTGTACCACCTAAATCATTACCCAAAAAATCTGGGTCCTGGATCTTTGTCAAGATACATGGGACTAGGGCCTAGCGGCCCACCACTTAGGAAGCAGAGGGAGAAAGATCTTGAGTAGAAGGCCAGCCTAGACTACTTAGGATGATCATTTCAAGAAGAAAGATGCCTCAATGAACCAACGGTCACAGCAGCCAATAAGGAAAGTAGATATTTCAGACAGTTGCTCCAAATTTGCATCAATAGCTCTATATACAATTTCAGAAAGCAGTTTGCTTACAGTTTGAAGACGAAGGTTTAGCCAATATCAATATATTCTTAGGAGCCAAGTCGCCTATGAGAAGATGACATCTTATTCAGATGGTGAGACTAATAAGTTTCCTTCACTGTAACAAAAAACTATCATGAATATTCAATATGAGACAACATTTTCTACAGAAATTTACCCAATTCTGAATAAAATTTTGATTCCATTACTAGCCTGAATGCAGCCTTGAAGAAAACAGATAAAAATACCTGTTCTAGAAAAATGATATCCATTTCCTTTCAAGTAATTTTTTTCTAATGAAAATACTGGCCACGTGTATAATCAAGATCTAACAGGACAGCCCTCTTCCCCTCTCATTCTCAAGGTAAAAGACAAGTTGTTTCCCCAAAGAGCTTCACGGCTTCTCCATCTCTTGCTGAAAAAGGTGCCTGCTAAGTTTCCTAGCTCGTGACAAAACCCTGTAAGGTGCATGGGGACAAAAATGGTTAATGGTTAAAAATGCCTGGCTTCGCTCTGCCGCTGGTATAAAAGTAATTATATCTTACGGTTGGAAGTGGCGCAATTTGGCAGGGGATAGAAAATTTTATGGGGATAATTGAAGGGCATCGTCACCCAAGCAACCTGCAAAGATGAAAAGGCTCAGCTCTTCTTGGCAGGATTGCTCATTCAGGGAAAGGCACTTAAATGATTTATGTTGGTGATAAAGGATAGATGCCTGTGTGCATCCATCAAAGAGCTTCTCTGATCATCTTACACTTCTGAATCATTACTCTGAAGGTTAAGGTTTAGGCATCGCAATCATTAGCAAATTAACCTCAATTTACCTAAGTTACACACAATAAAATATGTGGATAAATAATCTAAAATACCAATAATCAGAAAGTCATTTAAATTTAGATTAATACAGGAGACTTATAAACACCAGAAATTTACTCCTCACAGTTCTGGGAGCCAGAAATATCTCGGTATCAGCATGGTCAGTATCTGAAAAAATCCACACGGTAGACACATAACTGGCTAACTCTGCCCTCTTGTACAGGCACACATCTCCTCCAAGAGGGACCCACTGTAAAGGCCTAATCATTTCTGGGGCCCCATCCCTGAACTGTCACCCTGAGGTTGTGGTTTTGACACCGAGCCCACTGTACTGCCTGAGCGTCCTCACAACATAGCAGCTGGCTTTGGGGAGAGAGGGAGAGAAGTCATATCAGTCTCACGGTTCACCTGATTTGCAACTGCTCGCTGACCACCAGGGAAAGCACTCCCCGCTCTTCCCATAGAAAAGAAAGCTAGGTGGTGCATGTAATGTTTGCTGGACAGAATTTGCTTCTCCATGCATCATATTCTGGTTTATGTCTCAGTTACCTTTCTACTGCTACAATAAAACACCATAATCAAGATAACTTACGAAAAAATGTGTTTAATTGGCTTACAGTTTCAGAGGGTTTAAGTTCATGACAGCAGAACGGAGGCATGGCAGCAGCAATAGTTGAGAGTGTATATCCTGAGACACAACCTAGAGGCAGTGAGAGAGGAAGAGGAGGGAGAAAGGGAGAGAGGGAAGGAGATGGAAAGAGAGGAAAGGACAGGGGGACAGAGAGAAGGAGAGGGAGAGGGAGGGAGGGACAGAAGGAAGGAGAGGGAAAGGGAGGGAGGCACAGAGGGACAGACGGAAGAAGAGGGAGAAGGAGGGGAGGGAGAGCGTATTGGGAATGGAGTGGGCCTTTTAAACCTCAAAACCTGCCCCCAGTGACACTTCTCCTCCAACACTTCTCCGCCACACCGCCTAAGCCTTCCCAAACAGTTCTACCAACTAGGGACCAAGTATTCTATTCAAACATATAGTTTTATAAGGACTATTCTCATTCAAACCACCAAAGCCTAGTTTCCTAGAACCATCAACAAGTGTTGATTTGGTAAGTGAATAGTTTTATTAGAAAAGAAAAACAAAACAAAACAACAGCAACAAAAAACACAACAAACCACCAGAGCTTGTTCTGAAAGAAGAGTGAATAAACCAAGCATGGATTTTTGCTTTGACCTGACACCTGAGGCTGTTGTGACTGGTGCTTAACTGTGAGATGTGGGAGATGTAGCCCCTTGAGCTATACCACAAACACTCAGTTACTTCACCTTGAAACTGAACTAACAGAGCACACCAGATAAAGAACTAAGACTGCGTAGTGAGGGCAAACCATCCAAACAACGAAAGGATGATCCTCACTCAACTGTCTAGTAATCAGTTTCTCCAGCTAAATGGAACCTATGGGATGGATATATGGTAGGTAGGTATTATGGGGAATTAAATAGATTAAGGGGGAAAGCCTCACCTGATCACAGAAGCCAAGAAACCCCACAGTTTGCCACCTACATCCTGAGAATTCAAGAAATTTGGTGGCAAAACAAATCACTCTGAGTCCAAAAGCCTGAGAATGGGGTGGGGGTGGGGTGAGCAGTGACCTAAGCCCCAGGACTAGGGCTGAGAGTGGCCTGGGATGAGCAGTGAGTGAACCAAGACCCAGGCCAAGAGCATAGAAACAGAAGAAGAAATAAGGTTCTAAGCTCAAGCAGGAAGGCAGCAAAAAGGAGAAAAAAAAATCATCATCCTGGACACATTATTCCCCTCAGGCCTTTTATGGAATTCTATGATGCCCCTCTCCCTCCCTCTCCCCTGAACTGCATTCAAGGGCTGACTTCCCTGAAACTACATCACAGATGGTCTTTAACCTGGGCCCAGTCAACTCAAGACATTACAAATATTAAACATTATCATCGACAGTGACTTTAGTGCCTAATTATGGCTGAGAGGTTTCCCTTGATTGTCACAAGAACTATTCACAGTGTTATCTGCTGAGATCATTTTAGTCCCTTTTCCTGAGAATCACCTTCTTTGAGAAAAAGGCTCCACAACTATGTTACTATGATATGTCTCTACCTCCTTGGCCACAGGAACTGAATTAGGGATTGACACAGGGGCTATTTTCCTCTATGCTTGGAGTTGGGGCAGGGGTCCAGAACACCAGTCACTGATCAGAGGAGTTAGAAAAATGTTAGAGTGTTCTTGTGTCTCCAGGGCAGAACAGCTGGGGGTGGGGGTGGGGAGCACCTGCTTTGGCAGTTTCTTCTCAGCTTGTTCTAGACACTGTTGAGACTTATCTGACCTTAGAGCCTGTGAAATACCTTATTGTTATATAAGCTAGTTCAAAACTGTTTTAGACATGGAAACATTGAAGTTAAGTAAGTTACATAGGGGTCATAGAGACAGCAAAGGTGAAACAAGAAAGGATCATATTAATTCACTGACCCCATCACCCCCATCTGTGCTACCAAAATAAAGTGATTCCCTTTCTAGGCTCTTTAAGGGTCACCTCCCACCTACAGCTAATTATAACTATATGATGATGTGCTTTAGGGGGAGAAGCAAAAGCAGCGGGAACAGACTGACTGTCAGGGTAGGCAGCAGCACTGACAATGGAATCCCTGTGAAAAAGAAGTCACTGACTGCTTCAGGAACTAAGACTTTGGAACCATCTGTTTGTGACTGATCTTATGCTGGCATATCCAACTAACTACACCTTCCACTCCCACTCTGTCCTTGACTTCATACCAAATGAACTCCAGCTTCCTGCTTCTCTCGGGGATCTTATTTTAATCACATTGTGTCCGTGTGGCTCATGAACCTGCAAGTTTCCCAGGTTCTGCTGCATGGTTCCCTTGCTCCATGTAAGAGTGGTGTGTCATTCATGTGGCTACATCTGGCCGGGATGCCATGTCCAGTAGGCATGGATGTTGGAGTGACTATGGACAAGGCGACTGTCTATAGTAGCCATTAGTTAAGTGTGAACAATGAATGTTTATAGTTTCAAGGTGTTTTCACATACATTATCTCATGTTGTTTAATAATAGTCCACAAGGACATAGATGCCACGTGTATTTTCCAAAGCAGGGGACCATAGATCATATATCTAGACACCTCAAATCACATAGCTAATTGAAGAGGTAAAATTAAACTTAGGAGTACTAGGATTTCCATGTCTGATGTTTTAGGATTTGGGGTTTGATTTTTTGTTTGTTTGTGTATTTGTTTGTTTGTTTGTTTGTTTTTTTAGTGTCAAAAATTAAACTCAAGGCCTGTCCTAGGCAAGCGTTTTCCTGTTTAACATCCCCAACCTTTCTTTCCAATGTTTGAAAAATTCATTGACAATGAACTTTAAAAATCTGTTTAAGGGAGCTGGCGAGATGGCTCAGTGGTTAAGAGCACTTAGTGCTCTTCCGAGGGTCCTGAGTTCAATTCCCAGCACCCACATGGCAGCTCAAGACTGTATGACGCTATCTTCTGGTGCCCGATGTATGTGCACACAAAGTCCCCATATACGTAAATTAATCCTTTAAAAAGTCTGTTTAAAACGCTGTGCCTAGTTTTAACCATTAGCCTGACACAATCAAGAATCACCCGTGGAAGGGAGTCTCCATGAGGAATTGTAGATTAGGGTGCCCAGTGGGCGTGTCTGTGGGAGATGCTTTTAACCTGCCTAACAAGGGGAGAAGACCCATCTTGAAGGTGGTTGCTACCGTTTCCATGGGCTGGTTCCTGGACTAATGGAAAGGAAAGGGCTGGCGGAGCACTGGCACGCAGGCCTCCATTGCCCTGCTCTCTCTGAGCACGTCATGTGACCAGTTAGTTCCCTCAGGCTCCTGCTGCTTGGGACCTCCCAGCTGTAATGGACTGTGCCCTGGAGCTGTGCGCTGAAATAAATGTCTTCACCCCTACGCTGCCTTTGTCAAAGGACTTTATCACAGCAACAGGAAGGAAGTGAAGACACACACTTCTAGCTCTCAATTATTGCTTTTCTAATGGAACTCTCCAAGACTCTGATAATGATCTTTAAAGAGGTAATGGAATGGTGCAGTCGCCAACTGTAAAATAAGCCCCAACCAATTCAGATAGCTGTATGTATGGAAATACATATGTTTAAGGGGAAATTATATATGAAATTTAGATTGCTGTCTGTTTTATTTTTTTAAACTGGGCCCTAGAACCATCATAAGAAATGTCAGTCAAAACCTCCAGACCCAAAGTTCCATAAGACACTGCTGTTGGGCGAAGTCAGGGCTGACAGAATTTTATCACTGGGACTTAAAATTAAATTGTTATATTGTGAAAGTATCTAAAATCACTTTTCTGGTTACATCTAACCCTTGAATTCTTGAACATTCATTCATGGGCTTAGAACCAGATCAAATTAGGAAGTGTTGCCTATTGTGCTGTTGCCATGGTAACCAATAGACAAAGCTTAGGATGCAGAGGGAGCCTCTGCTGTCCATTATGAGCTGGACTCTGCCGCCGGGCCTCCTCTGGGAGCAATGGCTCCATACTGTTGGCCGCCAGCTCTCAGGTGACGCTTTTCATTAGAAACCTCAGCATCCTGGGCCTTTGATCCGCGCCCTTCACTTCCCTTGTCACCGTCCTGGTTGGAGGAAAAGAGAAAAGTTTCATAGAACAACCAAGTATTTCTGAACTCCGACTCGTAGAGACACCTGTGTAAGTAGCTTCACCTTAGAGCTTCACAGTCCACGTTTTGGCTGCTCAATTATGAAATCCTGGCTTCATGGATGAGGAGACACTAAGGGCTGCTGCAGAACGGAGGCATGGGGACGCGAGCCAGCCTGCCCGTGGGGGCTTAGTGCAATCGGGGGCTTGATCTCCAGGTAACAAACATTCCTCCATACGGTTGCCATCTGGGTATCTCCCAGAGGCTCATGTATCTGAATTCTGCGTCTCCAGCAGGCAGTGCTGTTTCAGGAGATGGTGGATATTTGGGGACGTAGGGATGAAAAGCCTAGCTAGAAGAAGGAATCGGGATGCTGGGTAATCAGCCAGCTTCCTGTTCCTTCTCTATTTCCTGATTCACCTAGATGTAAACAGCCTCACACTCCCACAGGTATGGGCTGCAGGCCACCAAGCCTTCCCTGCTATCATGAGTCTATCAGCCTGTGAATCTAAATGAGCCCACCTTCCTTGATCTGTTTCTGCCAGTGCTCAGTCAGAGCAAGCAGAAATGTAACTGGCAAACTACCTGTCTTGTCTCAGAGCCCCTGGCGCCCCCAACAGGACTTCACCTACCTCACTGTGTGCTCTGCGATACTCATTTAGCACATCCTGGCGCTTGGGTTCAGTAAGACCAAAGAAGGCAGCAAATCTTTCACCAAGGAATTTACAAGCTGGAAGGAAGAACAAGCACTCGGGGAGCTGAATTCAATGACTAGCCAAGATGCTAAGAGTCTAAACTTGTTTGCAAATGGCCCATTATACCACGATGAGCCTCTAGAATAGCCAGGACCCACGGCATGCACTGTGAGGAATTTTAATTCAGAACAGAGATAACATCCAAAGACCTTCTAGATCGCACAGGCGATCTAACTGGAATAACAACATGGCTTTAATCCAGGAAACAAATGCAAGCAGATCTTAGTTCAAGGCTAGCCTGATATAAAGCAAGTTTCAGGTAAAGAAAAGCTTAGGTCCAGGCATGGTGGTACTTGCCTTTAATCCCAAATAATAAAGATACAGTTAGTTTGTAGAAGGAAGCACCCATATTTTAAAGTAATGTCTAATTGAGTAGCAGAAAAGGTGATGAATCAGAGAAAGATTTGACAGAATTGGATATGCCCAACTCTCACGAAGAGAGAGAGGAAAGGGAAGCTACTTAAGGGGCAATGCAGAGAGAGAGAGAGAGAGAGAGAGAGAGAGAGAGAGAGAGGAGGCAGTTTTACTAGGACAGTAATAGAAAGACAGGTTACAGAGAAAGAACACAGGTAAAGATGGAACAAGCCAGAGAATGAGAAGAAGCCAGTAGATTAGAAGAGATTGCTACTATTTGGTGCCAAGCAGAACAATTCATAGGCCAAGAGAGAAGCCAGATTGAATAAGTCAGCTGGGAAAGGAGTTTGAGCCAGAGCAGGTGAGTTGAACCAGCCAGCTTTGAGCTCAGAAAGAACAAGATAGGTTGTGCTATTAAGCAGTAAGCCTCAGAGGCTGAAAACATTCTAGGCCTGGGTTAGATTGTACAGAGGCTAGAAGCTTCCAGGACTAGGCCCAAGTTAGCAAAAGGAGGCAGTAAACCTCCCAGACGACAATTGAAACAGGCGAATAAACAAAGCTCATTTTACACTGCACCACCATGCCCAGAAAAATGTTACCATCCCAAGTCAAAGCCCTGCCTGAAAACCAGTGCAGATGGTTCCTCCATGTTCTCATCACACAGACTTTTGTATCTTTTACTTGACCTGGAGCTCCGGCAGGAAACCTAAGTTCTAATGGCTCCTTCCTTCCAGACCACATCAACCTTTTCTAACTAAAGCATAGGAAGCTACTTTTTTTCATGTCAGTGTGTTATGATCAGGGTTGGATTTGGACCCCCAGTGGGACTTCTATGGGACTGTCACTCCACCAGTGTGGAAGACGTATGTTGTCCCCCACCACTGCTTCAGTCCAACTGACCGAATCGCCCCATGCTTTTAGGATAGCCTAGACTCCCTGATCACTGTTGTGATCCCCAAGCTTGTCTCAGCTAGTCAGATCTTCATGGCTCTCTTGGGGTCTTCTCTTTACGTCAGTTTTCCCATCTCCCTGTCTCTAGTACCTGGGTTGTTCCTAACCTGAAAATTACAGTTCTGGGCGCGTTTGCTGGTCTATATTGTTCATTGGAAATTGAATCCCATGAAAACATCGCCATTTGTCTTTGTGTTGGAGCGTCTGGCTCAGTGCAGGGCATGCAGTAGGAAGTCAGTAATGCTTTTTTAATGGATGAGTAGAGATGAGTTTATAAAAGCCACATTTTGTATTTTCTCAGAATACTCAACTAAAAAGTAATTTTTTTTTCCTCACGATCACATTCACAAGCAGGCACAATGGAAGGAATGAGTCATAAGACATTTGCCAATTGAGTTCAGAAGAAAAAAAAATGAAAGTAAAACAAAGTCAGATTCTAGGCGCTATAAGAAATCATGCAGGCCATTTATTTCATCTGTGGGCAGGGCCAAGACAACTCATGTTTATAGTGAGCAACCGTGATGAGGGAGCTTCAAACTGTGCCGTATGTGCTTTTCTTTAACCCTGGAGGTTTGTGGAGATAAGAATAAACTCAAGAAGGATTGACTCTTGGCTTCCACTGTTTGAATCTTTGACCCATGAAAGAAGAGTGTGGATTGGTTTTGCACAGCTCTGAGAGTAGTAACTAAAATGATGGCAGGAACTTTCAAAGAATAAAATTTGGGCCACCATAAGTAAAAGATGTGCTAACCATCTCTGTTCTCACGCAGTTCCATCTTCAGTGAAGAGGGTGGATCAGCAAATGTGCCTAGAACTGCAGTTCCTTTTCACAGCTGCCATCGTAAGAACAGTATGGGGTCTGAGGATGGGGTGGCGCAGGAAACTGACTTACAGAGTAGACCTGAAGAGAGTGTGAGAGTCGGATTGGCTTGGGTTCCATGACAACAATCAGGAAGTGAGTCTTTCAGTCACACTAAAACTGAAAGTAATGGAGATACCCAGTCAGATGGCTTGAGCCTTCAAAGAATGCATGTTTTCCACCATGGTGGAAGGCCAGGGTGTTCAAGTTTCATGGGAGGGACAATCCCATCCTTTTCATAGATAATACATTGTAGAGTGAAAAGCAGAAGGCAGATAGATGGATCTGCCTGGAGGGGTGAGGCTCCATGTCTTTGAGACAGATAACACAGACTTAGAAGTGATCAGGTTGGCATTTCTGAATCCTAGGAAGTGCACGGAACAGCTGGAAGTTTCATCTGTCTTGGTGAAACTCGGGGAATCAATTAATACATAGTACAGAAAGAAAAAAAGGAAAACTCAAACCTTAGCGGTACCTACTAGAAATTGAATTGCGAGTGACTCGTCCTGCCCAAAACCAGAGGTACGATTCCCATGAAATTTTAGACTGAAAAATAGAGAGAAATCAATTTAGGATCATTAATGAGTGGGCAGAGGCATGCGCCACCAGGCCTGGCAAACCGAGGTCAGCGCCCAGGCCCCACACGGTGGGAGAAAGAACTAACTCCCACAGGATGTCTTCTGGCACACCATGGACGCCACGACATGTGTACTCTCAACCGTACCAAATAAATAACTGTGATAACATTTTAAAAAAATAGTATCAGGAGTCGCGACTGGAGAATCTTACATAGATTTCAAAATGCATTATAATGTTTAATTTTCTCTCTTATCAGTGAGAAAACTAACTAGCCAGTACCTATCTGCCAGCTAGATGTGATCTAAAGAGCAAGCATGAAGACCAAAAGCTTAATATAAAACCATATGTTCTATATAATTTATCTAGCTCAATCTGTCATTTATCCCCACCCTCCCATTGAGAGTGATACAATGAGCTTACAATGTCATATGTTGAGTTCTGATCCTCTCTTTCTTCTTCTTCCTCAGTGCTATATTCTTCCATGGTGTCTCCATCAGCAAAGTGGATGATCCTTTTAGGAGTAGAATTTTTGTAACATCCACTCATTTCTGATTGCGACTGCTGGAAATTGTCTTCCTTCACAAGGGATTCCCCAGTTACTTAAAAACAAGATGCCTTAAGACAAGTTGCCCAGGGCAGTGTTTTTACAGAGCTGGAGGTTTCTAGTTGTTTTCAATCAAGGTAAAGATGGAGTTCAGAGGTAATGATATCAGCAATCTCAATTCTTCACATCTGAGAGGAATGTTTAGTCTCTATCAGAATAGAAGAGATTAATTAGTAAAAAGGTGGTTATGGGATGTTTGGACAAAAATGTTTCAGCATGCTTGCCTGATGTTTTCATCACTGTAGCCCCCACAACTGCCAGTAGGAGGGAGCCATTGACCATCAAAGCATCAAAATCATTCCAGTTTGTACTGAGAGTCAATACAGGGAGCGTTTACAAGCACAGACTGTGCACAGACCGAAGAAAATACTTGCAAAGCCTGTTTCAGTAAAGAAGTAATGCTCAGAATATGTAGAGTTACTATAATTCAATAGGTAAAAGATCACTCTCACATGGCCAAAAGACTTTAGCAAACTACCAGAGATGAGTCATAGATAGCAAACACACACACACAAAGATGCTCATGTCATTAATCATTTAATTGCACATTGAAGCCTGATAAGATGTGATAATATGCCCACCAGCGTGGGTAAGATTTAATATGACTAACAATTCCAGCTGTTGGGTAGTGCATGAAACAACTGGAGAACTCATGTATGCCGAGTGAGAAGGTGCTATAGTTTAGATCTAGAATATTCCCTAAAGGCCCAAGTATTTCAAGTGTGGGCCTCAGCCTTTGGTGCTACTACAAAATGGTAGGACTTTTAGGAGGAGGGGTCTGGTGGAAGGAACCAAGGTCATATTGGAACATGGTCCAAGAATGGAGTTGTGCAAGGACAATTTTGAGTGCTTTAAAAAAACAAAACAAAACCTCCAAGAAAATAAGTCTTGTGACCTCTGGAATTGTTCTTGCAATGTTTTCGTACTCCTCCAAGGTGTAACGGATAAGAGTGAACTTACTTCAGATTATTCATTACACCTGGGTGTTGTTGTCTCTATGCCATGTGGGCTTGTCCACCGTGCACAGCCTATCCTTTTGAATGTACACTTATATGACTCTTCTTAACCCTCAGAGTATAAATTGATGCTCTGAATAAGTTGGTTATGGCGGGAGACTTTAGCCCACCTCCTTTAGTGGCTCCATCTTCCCAGGCCCCACTGCCTCTAGAGTGGTGATAGGGTCATTCAGGGTGCACGTGGGAAGGGACAGCCTTCCCCTCTCTTCTTTGCTTCCTACTGACTGTGAATGACCAGGATTCCCTGCCAAATGTCCCCACCATGGTGTGCTGTGCCACCAAAGGCCCAGGTGACCTCTGACTGAAACCTCTCAATCAGTGAGGCAAATTAAGTCTCCCCAAACACCTCAGAAAACCCTGTGGTGGTTTCCTTAAACATTAACCACACATTTACCACTTACTCTTACAATTCCTTCTTTTGATAGCTATCCAAAAGTAATTTTAAAAAGTCTTTCTAACATATGCAGTGAATATGTGTATCTCTCAAAAGCAAGTCAAAACATCATCTAGTGAGACAAACAAAAGGTGGTTTATCCAGTTGATGAAATGCTACTCCATAACTCAACGTGACAAACAATTAACACTTATAGTACCGTATGACGGTCTAGAGCATTATGTTAAGTGGAAGAAGCCACTCATTGCACGGTGCGATTCTATTTATGTGGTGTTTTAGGAATAGTTCAGCGTTTGCCAGGAGTGAAGATTAGGGAAGAGAAAGAATAACAACAGAGACCAGAGAGGACTTCTTATATGGAAATGTTCCTATACACGTCATAATCTAGCAAGAGTTACCTGACTGCATACATTTATGAAAATTCATCAATGTGACATGGAAGTTAATGTTATTACGTAATTTCTTAAACATTGCTTTGTGGGGGCTTGGGGTTGGGGTGCAGTTGGCAGCTACATCATGGTATTGAATGTGGAAGTCAGAGAACTTTAGGAACTGGTGCTGTCCTTCCATGTCGTAGGTCCTAGAGGTGGAACTTGGGTAGTCAGGTTTGGCGACAAGCACACTGAGCCATCTTGCTGCCTGTAATTTTATTATAACTAAATAACATCTCAACAAAACTGGAAAGCTTTGATGCCAGGATACCGATGTTTAAAGTCTTATTACTTACTATATCCATGCCATGATATGCTCATCTATTTAATAATAATAATATAGTACGATACAGTACCAAGCTTATATAGTCAGTGTGAGGACATAAGGTAGAACAATTCTTAGAAAATAGTCTTTAATAAAAACTAGCTACTATTAAATATTGATCATTACCTTAGTAGTGCATCTAGCAGGCACCAATGCTGTAAGCACACTTATTTTTTAAATATATTTTAAGATTTAATATATTTTAAGATTATATCAGCAAATATAGGAGACTTAGCTGATTTGGATAATTTTCCTTTTTGTTCCAGACACACAGAAACTCTGTTTGCCTGCTTGCACTTTCCTTGCTAGCAAGTCCATTCCTTCACTGGCATTGGAGCCTGCTTCTTCAGGTTTCTGTCACATACTGAAGACCAGTTGTGACATCCAGCCTCATGGACTAAGTAACTGTGGGGTCCCTGGCCCTTCCATTCACAGACAGCTATTGTGGGATTAGCTAGCCTGCAGCCCATAAATCAAGCCAATAAATCCCCTATCTATGTATCCATCCATTTATCTACCTATCTATCTATCTATCTATCTATCTATCTATCTATCTATCTATCATCTATCTTCATCCTAAAGTCCTGTTACTCTAGAGAGCCCTGATGAATACAAATGGTAACTTTAAAATTAGTATGTCTGTGTCTGCTGTTCAAAAAGACAAAGAAAACTATAACACCCACAGAACAGGTCAGCCTGAAAAGGGACTAGATAGACATTCTATAAAGTACACAATCCACACAGGAACGCTCAGATATAAGTTTAAATTGGTGAAGAAATACACAGAAGCTCTCAGAGTCTGAAATAAAATGTATACACGTTTTACATAAAACATAAGTTATGAGCTAGAAAACACAGGTAAGAAAGCACAAGTAATGTCTAATGAGAGTTTTGGAAGCCCTGAACAGGGAGCGCTGGAGGCAACAGCTTATCAGTTTTCCATGATGGGAAAAAAAAGACATAGTCTTCAAATATGAGAACAGACAATACTCAAGGCCAGAAAGTGCCCACTTCCCACCCCAACCCAAGAAGCTCCAGCAGCCAGGCCCTTCCCCCAGACCTGTCATAACAGAGCTTCCAGCCTCTGTAACTGTCACAAGGGTCATCTTCAGTCCCTTAATAGGACCCTTCCAAGATTATGTTAATTTGAGCTGAAAAGTCTGAACAGAAAGCTACCAATCCCTGAACAGGAAACCCCACCAACCCCTGAGCTCCCTCAAGCTCAGGGCTTGAAACTCCACCAATCCGCACCCTGGAAATCGCTGCCCTAGAAAGCTCCATCCTCTAAGAAATCCAATATGAAGGCTGTGTCTGCTCAGTTCTCTGCTGTCTTCTCCCAAGAGCAGAGGCTGCCACTCCCGGACTCGTCCTTTCACCCTGGACCCTCCTAATAGATCTCTTTTACGAGATTTTCTGTCTGTTGTGACTCTCATGGAAGAAGCCAAGAAGCAATGAAGGAGTGAGGCTGAAGCCCCTGAGCTCCTCTTCCCCGCTGGGGATACCTGGGATACCTGGGGGCTGTAGTGCTTCTGCTGAGGAGGCTTCCTCTCAGAGCTGTGTGGTTCTTGGGCTCCCACGTCTCAGGACACCTTCCCATCTGGACAGGAAGGCCAACAGTTCTTGTGTTTGTCTTTCAGGGTGGGACATATTTGAGTTGTGGGAAGGTTTGCTATATTTACATAGTCAGCATTGACCAAACCTGGTGGCTTCCAAACTACACTTTATATTAGAATTGTCCGGGGTCTTGAGAAAAGTTCCAATAGATGCTCTACAGGCCACTTAGTAGATCCCAACCTCTGGCAAGAGGGACCCAGGCACCTGTAGTCTGTGGAGCTGCCCAGGTGATCCCAACTTGCAGGCAAACGTGAGGCCCTGTGTGTCATGAGAGGGAAAAGAAGTAACTTTCAAAATCAAAGATTTGTGGGAATAAGGCCAGTTCTAGAATGTTCTGTGCATTATTTTATAAGAAGGTTGCTTACCTTTTACTTCTGAGTCCTGCCCATTGGCCTTCCTGCTTGGATAGAAGGCTGTCCTGGGACGGAGCCCAGGAACCACACAGCTCTGAGGGGAGAAGGTATCACAGTGGAAGCTGGGTTTCCCCAGCTGAGCTGAGAAGCTGAGGAGCTGAAGCCTCATTCCACTTCTTAAGAGTCACATGAGGAAGTAAATCTCATAAAAGATTTATTGGGAGGGTCCAGGGTATGGAGGGACAAATCCAGGGTTGGCTGCCACTGGTCCTGGGAGAGGACAGCCAGGAATTAAGCAGATGCAACCTTTACATAGGATTTCTTAGGCAATAGAGCTTTCTAAGGCAGAGATTTCCAGGGTGAGGACTGGTCGGATTTCAAGTCCTGAGCTTGGTGGCTTTTTCTTCAGACTTTTCACTTCAAATTAGAATAATCTGGAGAGGGGCCCTATTGAGGGGCTGGATGGCCTTTGTCACAGTTACAGAGGCTAGAAGCTCTATTATGACAGAGAGGTCTGGACGAAGGGCTTGTCTGTGGGAGCTCCTCAGGCAAGGGCCTGGCCACTTTCTGGCCTTGAGGGTTTACAAAGTTTACAAAGTGTACAGATTTTACAAAGGGAGTCTGCAGCTGGGGAAACCTTTCCCTGCAGCTTGAGTAGGCATGAGTAGCCAACACTGCTCCCTTCAGTTTCATTGCAAACTAAAAAGCTTTAATTGGAAAGGTTTAAGTAATGCTTAACAGTCTGGTTGTAGTGAACTCATTCCCCTTAAGACCACCCAAAAACATCTCTTTCTAAATGAAGCCAACCCACACATACAGCCTGCTCCAGATAGCTTGTTCTCTGCATATTACAGACTGATGATAGCTGTTGACTCTGAAGAAAATACTGGTCTGTTCTTTGTAACAACAGTGCTCTGCATTCATTCACTAGACATACACAGCTTTAGCAAGGCTGAGGTTGGTGGGAAGACTTCTAGCTCACCCTTGATTTAGAGGTTTTTCTGCCACCTAATGGGCATTTGAAAACCTGCCGTATAAAATTCACCTTGCCCATCACTGTGCCTATCTTACAGCTCAATGCTGAGCAATTGGAATGTTTGCTTTTGAACAACTTATTTCTCTACTTAAGCCAATTCCTAGGTCAAATACTCGACATATCAAGCTTTTTAACCTGTTCAAGTCTTCTGAAGACCTTTTCTTGTTTCTTAAACAACTGACTCTAGGTAATCAAGGATGTTCCTGTGTATATAACTCGAGCAGCAGAGAGTATATCCCATGTCTAGCCTTCCAGGATTAGGCTGTCTCTTCATGATCTTCTTTGGCTCTGTGGCCTCCACCCCGACCTCTATACTCTCTGCCTCCAGTTGTATATAATCCTGTCCTAGTCAGGGGCTGTACATCAAGGGTGCCCAGACTACATAGGTGGTAGAAGGTTGACTGACAAAGGGGACTCTAGCAATGTCACCCCATTGAGGTGTCACATGCTGCCAGCTTTCCAGTGCCCAATACTGATCAGTTCACCAAGCTGGACTCGGATGAAACTGTCTTTTGGGCCTACCTTTACTTCGTCTGTGGTGAAAAGAAATGGACTTCTTAGGAAGTCACACAAGGACTCTTGACCCTCAGAACCTGTCTTGCCCCACAACTACCTTTAGCTGGTTGCTCTCCCAGTTCCTCTTTTCTTTGGACTTTTCTTTGAAGCATAATTTTATGCTTCAGGTCTTTAACTCAAAACACCCTATCCAAGGCTCCTGCTCCCAACCTTCCATTCTTCCAACCTTCATTCAACATGTTACCTTGTTTTTTTGGCTTTTTTTGTTTTTAACCAATATCATGCTCATTTCAGTAACCTTGCCTTCTTGCCTCAACAGAACAGGTATACTGGTTATTTCCTATTCCTGTGATAAAACACTACAATCAAGGCAACTTAAAGAGTTTAATTGTGCCTAGGGTTCCAGGGGGTTAGAGTCTTTGATGGTGGAGCAGAGGCATGGCAGTAGATGGCTGGAGCAGCAGCAGCTCAGAGCTCAAGATGTGAGCTCTAAGCTACCAATGACCAACTGGGGCCCAGATATTCAAACATATG
>NW_026585588.1:0-1624 GCF_907164565.1 Psammomys obesus
GGAAGAATGCCCTATCGTCCATCTAACCTCTATGCATAGATGCAAGTGCAAATAATTTAAATCAGATACATTGTGGAAAAACATTCAGAAAGTATGCAAATCTTACATAATCCCATCAGTCAAAATAGAGAAGCCCACATGTCATACTCATTAACTCCGGGATCTCTCCTTGAGCCCTGAGAAACAAATACCAAAGCAATAATCAGGAACCCTGAGTATTGTAACACCTATGCTTAGACAAAACTCATGGGATCCTGGAACGAAAGCATTTGACCATTCATACCTATCATTGGGTACAAGGAATTTTTTGCAATCATGATAACTTGGGATGTCACTTTAAACTGTCCTTATTTTTGCACTTATTAAAAATTTGTTTACACTAAACTGCCATGGGCTACATCTGTGCAAGGGGTCTAGGTTATCTCCATGCATGGTACTTGGTTGGCTCACGAGTCTCTGGGAAGACCCCTGTGTTCAAATTTCTGGTTCTGTTTCTCTCCTTGTGGAGTTCCTGTCCACATAATCTGATTGGCCTGCTCTTTGATCACCTCCTGAGTGGAGAGCAGCCTTAGCAGGCCACAGAAGACGACAATGCAGCCAAGCCTGATGAGATCTGATAGACTAAGATCAGAAGGAAGGAGAGGAGGACCTCCACTCTCAGTGGACTTGGGGAGGGGCATTCGTGAAGAAGGGGATGGAAGGGTGGGATCGGGAAGGGAGGAAGGAGGGGCTTATGGGGGGATACAAAGTGAATAAAGTTTAATTAATAATAATAAAAATAAATCTGAAAAAAAATGTTCACAAGTTCCTGCGTTCATGTATATCAAATATTTATGTTTGTTTACAAGAAATTCTATTAGAAAGAGTTTTTATATTTGTTTAAATTTTCTTGAAAATCCTGTGTAATACTTTTATTGTTAAGTGTGTTTGATATTCATGCCAGTACTTCATCAGACTGTCCTTTCTGTATCATTGTTTCCTTGTTTCTAACTCAATTTTTGTGAAACTTTCTGAAATTTCTGTTTAAAGTATATGTCATTTTTACATACTTATTTCCAAATTCTTGTCTGACTACAACATCTGTTTAATCTTAATAGTATACATTATGTGGCTCTCAGAAAGGTTTTGTTGGGCTTGTTCGTGCTGTAAAAAAAAAAAATAATAATAATAATAATTGAATGTCAGGTATCTTACACAGAGACTGGGAAGACCAGTAAAAATAGGATTTATGTCTTTCAAAAAAAAATAAATGGTTTCTTAAGCAGTTCATATGAGTATTTTAGTTATTTAGAAAAAAACAAGGTTTTGTACTTAGGAAATCTTGCATTGCATTTGATTTCTTCTTTTTCTTTAATTGTACATTGTGTATTTATTTATTTATTTAGTAGTAGTAGGTTTTTTTTTTGTTGTTGTTTTTTTTTTTTTTTTTTTTTTTTTTTTTTTTTTTTTTTTTTTTTTTTATCCCGGCTGTAGTCCCCTCCCTCCTCTTCTCCGTTTTCAGCCAACTATCCCTCTTCTACCTTATGACCCTCCCCAAATCCTCTGATGGGGGCACCTCCTCCTCTTCTGTCTGATCATTCTGGTCTCATCAGGACTTGCAGCATCATCTTCCTCTGTAACCTTG
>NW_026585589.1:0-1330 GCF_907164565.1 Psammomys obesus
ACATGGTCCTTGGTTGCATGTCAGTCTCAGAAAAGACCCTGTGCCCACATATATTTGGTCCTTGTGGAGCTCCTATCCTTTCCTCATCAGACTAACTCCCCTTCTTTCTTATGATTCCCTGTACTCTGCCAAAGGTTTGGTCATGAGTGTTTGCTTTGAAAACACTGCTAGTTAGAGTCTTTCAAATGCGCTCAGTAGACTCCTGTCATATGATCAATGTGCATCCCATCTGTCTTTCTAAACTAGGATTGATAATCTTACCCCATGTCCACTCTCTTGATTATCTTTTTTAGGTGTATAGATTTCATTATGTTTATCATATTTTATAGGTCTATATAAGTGAGTATATACCGTGTTTGTCTTTTTTTTTCTGGGATATTTCACTCAGGATGATGAAAAATATCCCTTTTGTGTACTTGAGCAAACTTTGGGTATTTACCTAGCAGTGGTATAGCTGGGTCTTGAGGAAGCACTATTCCTAATTGTCTTAGAAAGCGCCAGATAGATTTCCAGAGTGGTTGTATTAGTTTACATTCCCACCAGCAGTGGAGGAGGATATATATATATATATATATATATATATATATATATATATATATATATATATATTATGTTATATATATTATATATTATAATATATATATACACATATATGTGTGTGTGTTTATGCCTTATTGAGGAAGCAAACTTGAGTGAATTAAGTAAATAGTAGTGCTAGACTTCAGCAAAACTGAAAAGTAGGTAAGAGAGGAGAGTCAAGGACAGGTAGGAGAAGCGCTGCTACTTATTTGCACCAGGTAGCCATTCTGCTGCTATTCTGCTGGTTTGCAAAGAGAGAAACAGTGCAGAAATGATGTTAGAAAATAACTTCTTCAAAACTAGCCAACTGTGGATTTCTAGGTAGGGTGGTGAACTAAAAGCTGCACATATGCAGACAAGCAAAGGAAGAGAACTGGGAAAAGAAAAAGATAAAAAGGACTTTATTCCAGACAGAAAAATAAAAGAAAAACTCTGGTCTAACTGGAAGTCTACATGTAGAAAAATACAAATAGATCCATACTTATCACCCTGCACAAAACTAAAGTCCAAGTGGATCAAAGACCTCAACATAAAACCAGATACATTAAACCGCTTAGAAGAAAAATTGGGGAAGACCATTGAATTCGTTGGCACAGGAAATAACTTCCTGAACAGAACACCAACAGCACAGGCTATAAGAGCAACAATCGATAAATGGGACCTCATGAAACTGAAAAGCTTCTGTATAGCAAAGGAAATCCATGAAAAAAAAAAAGTGAAAGGATACTGGGAGGAAAAGACACTACAACCC
>NW_026585590.1:0-3973 GCF_907164565.1 Psammomys obesus
GAAGTAGAGTAGTAGATTTTTTTCTAAGGAGTGTCAGCTCTCTACTGCAACCTGGCTAGGTTTTAGGGCCAGTCTTGATTTCATTCATGTTGAATGGACTTTAAGTCAAACTACAGAGCTGTTGGTTGTCATCAACATGTGAATGTCAGATTTTGGACCCTTTTACATATCTGGCCTTACTTAACATTTTTGTGGTTTATAGATATCACTGAAGGAAAGGGATGTTAAAATTATTTTTTCTTTTGGCAGCTTGCATCTTAATTTCTGGAACCATAGAAGCTAAGGCAATAAATCAAGCAATCCAATTAAAAATGGGGTATGGAGCTAAACAGAATTCTCTGTAGAAGAATGTAGAACGGCAGAGGAACACTTAAAAAGGTGTTCAACGTCCTTAGCCATCAGAGAGATGCAAATCAAAACGACCCTGAGATTTCACCTTACACCCATCAGAATGGCTAAGATCAAAAACTCAAGTGACAGCACATGCTGGAGAGGTTGTGGAGAATGGGGAACCCTTCTCCACTTCTGGTGGGAATGTAAACTTGTACAAACACTTCGGAATGAATTTGGTGCTTTCTCATACAATTAGGAATAGCACTTCCTCAAGATCCAGCTATACCACTCCTAGGTATATACCCAAAAGATGCTCAAGTACACAATGAGGACATTTGCTCAACCATGTTTGTAGCAGTTTTATTTGTAATAGCCAGAACCTGGAAACAACCCAGATGTCCATCAATGGAGGAATGGATATAGAAATTGTGGTACTTTTACACAGTGGAATACTACTCTGTAATTAAAAACAAGAAAATCATGAACTTTGCAGACAAATGGTGGGATCTAGAAAAGATCAACCTGAGTAAGGTATCCCAGGAGCAGGAAGACACACATGGTATATACTTACTTATAAGTGGGTACTAGATCTAAAATAAATGATAAACATACTAAAATTTGTACACCTAAAGAATATAAACAAGAAAGAGGACCTGGGGTATGATGGATGACCAATACTCACTTAGAAAGACAAATGGGTGGACATTGGAAGTAGTAGAAAACAAGAAACAGGACAGGAGCCTACAACAGAAGGCCTCTGAAAGACTCTATCTAGCAGTATATCAAAGCAGATGCTGAGAATCATAACCAAATTTTGGGCAGAGTGCAGAAAATCATATGAAAGAAGGGGGAGTTAGTATGACCTGGAGAGGACAGGAGCTCCACAAGGACCAAATATATCAGGGCTCAGGGGTCTTTTATGAGACTATTTCTCCAACCAAGAATCATGTGTGGATATAATCTAGAACCCCTGCTCAGATGTAGCCCGTAGCATTTCAGTATCCAAGTTTGTACCCTATAAGTGGAACAGGGACTATTTCTGACATATACTCAATGGCTGGCTCTTTGACACCCCCTTCCAGGAAGGAGTAGCCTTGCTAGGGATAGAGGAGGACATGGCAGCTAACCCTGAAGAGACCTGATAACCTAGGGTCAGATGAAAGAGGAGGAGGTCCTCCCCTATCAGTGGACTTGGAATGGGGTAGGGAAGAGATGAGGGAAGGAGGGTGGGATTGGGAGGGAAAGAGGGAGGGGGCTATGGCTGGGATATAAGGTAAATAACCTGTGATAAAAAATAAAAATTATTAATAAATAGAATATATTTTTAAAAAGTAATAAATTTGAAACTAAAATTCTTCAAAGAAGGAAAAAAAAGAAGCTATACCACAGTAAAGAAATTTTCAAATCAGTTACAACTGGGTCATCTTGTGTGCACTATCATTACTGTGTTCTCAGCAACGGTGGCCACAAAGAGACAAAGAGGCAATGAAGAGCTACATTAATAATCTACATTGTGAGGGCCAAGATGGAGGCACCAGGAGAACACCGTGTCTGAGAAGCGGGACAACACACTCCATGCAGCGACCAGGAGACTGAACTCTGGGCCCTAAAACAACAGCGATCGTGTTTCCCAGGTGAGGGGAGGCTCCCACGGCGTGGGAATCCGTCGGGTCCACTCACGGCTGCCCAGCCAGAACCCGGAAGAGATCCCAGGTAACAAGGGCTTTGGGTCTCCGTCCGGGCTGGTGCCGCAAGCCTGCATGTCCCGATCACTTTCCCAGGCTGATCGGTGGGCACAAAGGTGCCCCTGAGACTGGGAGTCCCAGTCGCAAAAAAAAAAAAAAAAAAACCATGGGGAAGCAAAGTTGCCAGACTGATCACAGGTCACCCAGTCTTTCCCTGGAAGGTCTCGCTGACCACGGGTACCCACCACCACCACAACTGAGCTCCCACCGTGCACGGATTGCAGCTGCACGCCCAGCTCAAAATCCCTACTCCCTCTTTGGAGGAGGCAGGAGGCGTCCAGCAGAATCTGCCACAGACCACATTGTCTGTACCCCAACCCGAGATCGGGGCTGAGAAAACCCAATCCTTTTGGGCACTCCCCCAAACACGGCCATAACCCTGCCGTGGCAGAGCAGAAGGATAAAGAGGCACACAGCGGCTTCACAGTGCCGGAACTCCAGTGCTGCCGGCCGCTCCTAGCAAACAAACTACAGCTCAGGATCTGGGACTGTGGTCATTCTACACGTTCTGAGATTCTCCTGGGTCCAGCGCAATAAGGTCTAGCAGCAAGTTCTATCACCGGCGCCCCCCCGACCACTGGCAGAAAAACGCTGGCTCAGGATCCGACTGAGAAGCCCCAACCCCTGCTGGCACTCCCCTGAGAGCACCTCCATAAGCTTGCCCTAGCGGAGGGGAAGGTCAGAGGGGAAGGACAGAGAGACAGCCTGCCAAGGACACAGCACCCTCTCTCCAGCTCACCCAGTGGCCCCTAGCAGAGAAACCCAAGCTCTGGATCTGAGGACACCCAACCCTACCTGGTACTCTCTCGGAATCAGCAAACATAGATTCTACCGCCAGGCTGCTTGTGACAGAGAGATCTGGGCCTGGGATCTGGGATTGAGTACATTCAACCTAACTCTTTCCCGTGCCACCCAGAGACCAGTCAACATAACCCCTCCTAGCAGAGGGAAAGGACAAAGAGGCAGCACACAGGAAAGGTGGACACCGAGTCCTGAGGCCACAGTGTCACAGAGCTGACTGTTAACCTACCCGTGCACTTCCACAGCAGGATCAAATCAGAGAGTAGTGAACAAGGGGAACCCCTATGCATTCCAACTGGTCCTACAAGAGAGTGAGTGAGCCTTCTAGGGAGAGATTGCCCCAGACCCAGGGCCTCTCCACAGAAGCAACCAGACAAGATCCCTGCCACCCACACCCCTAGTGTGGGCATCATAGGGATTCTTGGGATAGCGATCCCAACATTGAAGGCTCTGCCTTGCAGGTCCACCAAGGTAATCCAGGCAAACAATCCCTGGATTTCAGTCAGAACTGCATAATAGTGGCTTGCAGGTCACTGCAGTAGTCAGAGAATCTGCTCATGCACACTGGGCCCACTAAAAGCGCACGCGAATAGCACCAGCATCACATTCCTTACTTAGGCAAAACGGAAACCACAGTGCACACTCCCAAACCAGTGAACCTCTCTCATCTTCCTGAAAAAAACAGTCCAGAAAACAGAAAGAGAGGATCATAGCCTGAACTACAATCTCGAGGAAAAAACAGTGAGGATTATAAATAACCAGATGGCTAGAGGCAGACGTAAGAACACTCCCAACAAAAATCAGGATATAATGATCTCACCAGTAAACCCACAAAACAATGGACACTTCAATTCACTAGATATACAAGAAAACGACCTCAAAACTATGTTTCTCCAGCTATTAGAGGCCCATAAAAAGGAAATGAACAAAGCCCTCAGAGAAATAGCCAAAGAAATAAAGACTAACCAAGAGGAAACAAATCATGCTCTCAGAGAAATGACCACGAAAATTGAAGCAAACAGAGAAGAAATGCACAAAGCTCTCAAAGAAATGTCCACACAAATGAAGGCAAATAAAGAAGAAATAAACAAAGC
>NW_026585591.1:0-1467 GCF_907164565.1 Psammomys obesus
TAAAACCAACTGAGATTAATAAATTGAAAAATCGTCACGTAAAAAAAATGATACTGGAAAATTATATTTGGGCCTGAGCCATCAATAATTGTAATAGTCTCAATGTCACAATGTGCTATGTTTTCCAGCAAATACTGTGTAAGAAGAGGATTTAGAAGTTAACTGAGCTGTGTCTTAAGGAGGTTTATCTCTCCCCTCCTCGTTCTGTCTATCTGTTTTCAAAGTTACATTCTCTAGAAGTTTGCATAGGACTGGTATCAATAAAGAATCGACCACTAAACAAAATGAAAAGTGAAACCTGAAATACCCAAGCAAGGAAGTGGAAGTTATAACAAACCAGAAAATGCATATTCCCGAAAGTATTCAGATTAATTTTTTCTATAGCAGTCAATAGATTCTTGACAGTTTTCTGTGTCTCCGAAGCTACCAGTTCACTACTTATCAAAAATGCTCTTTTTGCCATAATAAATTTCAAAACCAGGCTATCCTCCCCCTCCTCAGTTTTCACTGGCTATTCAGTGGACAGCAGCAAGTGGTCAGCAGCAAGGGGTCAGCAAACTCCATTCTTGGAATGTACATGGAATAGCAGTTCCAGATAATGAAATTGGGAACAAAGGAGGGTTGTGGTGGAAAGGACTGGGTCTAAATAGTAATATAATCATTGATACAGGCACACAAATACATACAGACTTGCAAATGAAAATACCGTGTTGTACAGGGTTCTGGGAGAGAATATAACAGTGTATTGATCTGTTTGGGCTTGCCCTAGTATTCAAGGGCATACTTCATCTAGCAAGAGTCCCAAGTTCATTTAGAGCTGTTAGCTCCTGTCTCAAAGCATCTTTATCCATATAGATTCAAATTTCCCTGTAACCAATGTTTGTTTTGCCCTTCTATGGTTTGAAGATCATTTCTACATGACAGTGAAAACAAAAGAAAACAAAACTGCAATGTCGCTGCCTCTCAGTGTCACTTATCAATATTTCAGTGGGATCCTTTATTCACACATTGTTTCACCATTGATCTATTGTTTCAAACACCACTTTTTAAGATTTATGTCTGGTAATTTTGCAAGCTTTTTATAGTCTCAGAACAACTGAGGCTAAGCTTTTAAAAAATACTCTTTGTGTGTGTGAGAGAGAGAGACGGTGTGTGTGTGTGTGTGTGTGTGTGTTACTCTTTGTTTTTTTTATTAATTACACTTTATTCATTTTGTATCCCCCCATAAGCCCCTCCCTCCTCCCCTCCTGATCCCACCCTCCCTCCCCTTTCTGCATGCATGCCACTCCCCAAGTCCACTGATAGGGGAGGTCCTCCTCTCCTTTCTGATCTTAGTCTATCAGTTCTCATCAAAAGTGGCTGCATTGTCCTCTACCGTGGCCTGGTAAGGCTGCTCCCCCCTCAGGGGGAAGTGATCAACGAGCAGGCCAATCAGATTATGTCAGAGGCAGTCCCTCTTCCCATTAC
>NW_026585592.1:0-1418 GCF_907164565.1 Psammomys obesus
ACTCTTCTTATCAATTCCTATTATTCTTAGATTTCATCATTTCATGGTGTCCTTGATTTTTGGATGTTTTGTTTTGGAACTTTTATTTTTTTATTTTTTACTTTTTTGATTTTTATCATTAGTTACATTTTATTAACTCTGTATACCAGCTGTATCCCGCTCCCTCATTCCCTCCCAATTCTACCCTCCCTCCCTCCCTCCCTCATCTCCTCCCTGCCCCTTTCCATGTCCACTGATTGGAGAGGACCTCATCCCTTTTCATCTGATCCTGTTTTATCAGGTATTTTCAGGACAGGCTGCAAGGTCCTCCTCTGTGGCCTAGAAGGAATGCACCTCCCTTGGGGGGTGGGGAGGTCCAAGAGCATACCATTGACTTCCTGTCAGAAATTGAACCTGTCCTACTTACTATGGGAACTTACTTAATTGGTTACTGAGCTACCACAGGCTACATCCAAGAAGAGGTTCTAGGTCATATACATACATGGTCCTTGGTGGAGTCTCATTTTCAGAAAAGACCCCTGTGACCAGGTATATTTGGTCCTTGTGGAGCTCCTATCCTTTCCACATCATACTAACTCTCCCTTCTTTCATATGATTCCCTGCATTCTGCCGAAGGTTTGCTTATGAGTCTTAGTATCTGCTTTGATATACTGCTAGGTAGAATCTTTCAGAGGCTGACTGTGGTAGGCTTCTGTCCTGTTTTTTGTTTTCTCCTATGTCCAGTGCAAATCCCATTTGTCTTTCTAAGTGAGGATTGATCATCTTACCACGGGTCCTCTTTCTTGTTTATCTTCTTTAGGTGTACAGATTTCATTATGTTTATCATATCTTATAGGTTTGTATAAGTGAGTATATATCATGTGTGTCTTTCTCTTTCTGGGGTACCTCACTCAGATGATCTTTTCTAGATCCCAACATTTAACTGCAAATTTCATGATTTCCTTATTTTTGATTGATGAGTAGTATTCAGTTGTGTAAAAACACCACAATTTCTGTGTACATTCTTCTGTTGATGGACATCTCGGTTGTTTCCAGGTTCGGGCTATTACAAATAAAGCTGCTACAAAAAATGATTGAGAAAGTGTCCTAGTTGTGTACTTGAGCAAATTTTGGGTATATGCCTAGGATTGGTATAGCTGGGTTTTGAGGAAGCACTATTCATAATTGACTGAGAAAGCGGCAGATTGACTTCCAAAGTGGTTGTACCAGTTTACATTACCACCAGCAATGAAAGAGCGTTACCCTTTCTCCACAACCTCTCCAGCATGTGCTGTCACTTCAGTTTTTATTTTAGTCATTTTGATGGGCATAAGGTGAAATCTCAGGGTTGTTTTGATTTGCATCTCCCTGATGGCTAAGGATGTTGAGCACTTCTTTAAGTGTTTCTCTGCCATTCTATATTCTTCCACAGAGAATTC
>NW_026585593.1:0-1140 GCF_907164565.1 Psammomys obesus
ACAGCTATTAAAGAGGCCTTAATAACCTCCCCCGCATTGGGACTTCCTGACTTAAATAAGCCCTTTGAGCTATTTGTTGATGAGAAACAAGGCTATGCTAAAGGAGTCCTGACTCAAAGACTGGGGCCATGGAGGCGCCCGATTGCCTACCTGTCCAAGAAACTTGACCCGGTGGCTTCAGGGTGGCCTCCCTGTTTGAGGATGGTCGCGGCAATTGCCCTCCTAACCAAAGACTCAAGTAAGCTAACAATGGGGCAACCGATAACAATTTTGGCTCCTCATGCAGTGGAAGCCCTGGTCAAACAACCTCCGGGCCAATGGCTTTCAAATGCCCGCATGACCCACTATCAGTCTCTACTACTAGACACTGACCGCGTACGTTTTGGCTCTGTGGTAACACTCAATCCAGCATCACTACTTCCCCTACCGGAGAGTCCAGAAACTCATGACTGTCTCCAGATACTTGCAGAGGTACATGGCACCCGGCCTGATTTGACCGATCAGCCCCTCCCTGACGCCGACTTCACCTGGTACACAGACGGGAGCAGTTTTTTAGACAACGGAGAACGAAGAGCAGGGGCTGCGGTCACCACTGAGACTAAGGTAATTTGGGCTAGGGCCTTACCACCTGGTACCTCGGCACAGCAGGCTGAACTCATCGCCCTGACTCAAGCCCTCCAGATGGCAGAAGGTAAGAAGCTTAATGTCTATACCGATAGCCGCTATGCCTTTGCCACGGCCCATATTCATGGGGAAATATACAGAAGAAGGGGACTGTTGACCTCGGAGGGAAAAGAAATCAAAAACAAGGCTGAAATACTAGCCTTGCTCGAGGCGTTGTTCCTACCCTTAAAGTTGAGCATCATTCACTGTCCGGGCCACCAAAAAGGGAACAGCCCTGAGGCTCGAGGTAACCGCCTGGCAGATGAAACTGCCCGCAGGGTGGCTCAACAGGAAAGCCCTACTGTTTCTCAAGTCCTGACAATAGAGGAAACAATCATAGACTCCCCTACACGAGATCAAGGGCCTGTTTTTCAATATAGCCAGGAAGACCAAAACCTACTAAAAGAAATGGGGGCTACCTACCACCCTAAAACGCAGAAATGGACATTAGAGGGAAAACTAGTGTGGCCCCAACGT
>NW_026585594.1:0-2630 GCF_907164565.1 Psammomys obesus
TAAGTGTGTGGGTTTATTTCTGGGTCTTCTGTTCGATTCCATTGATCCACCATTCTGTTTCTATGCCAGTACCATGCAGTTTTTATAACTGTTGCTCTATAGTACAGCTTGAGATCAGGGATGGAGATACCTCCAGAAGACCTTTTATTGTAGAGGATTGTTTTAGCAATTCTCGGTTTCTTGTTATTCCATATGAAATTGAGAATTTTTCTTTCCAGGTATGTAAAGAGTTGTGTTGGCAATTTGATGGGAATTGTATTAAATCTGTAGATTGCTTTTGGTAAGATGGCCATTTTTACTATGTTAATCCTGCCTAGCCATGTGCATGGGAGATCTTTCCATCTTCTCATATCTTCTTCTAATTCTTTCTTCAGAGACTTGAAATTTTTTTCATACAAGTCTTTGACTTGCTTGGTTAGGGTTATACCAAAGTACTTTATGTCATTTGTGGCTATTGTGAAGGGTGTTGTTTCTCTAATTTCTTTCTCAGCCCTTTTGTTGACTATTGTTTGCAAGTATTTTGTTAAGTATTTTTGCATCAATGTTCATAAGGGAGATTGGCCTGAAATTCTCTTTCTTTGTTGAGTCTTTGTGAGGTTTATGTATTAAGGTGACTGTGGCTTCATAGAATGAGTTTGATAATGTTCCTTCTGTTTCTATTTTGTGGAATAGTTTGAAGAGAATTGGAGTTAGCTCTTCTTTAAAGGTCTGGTAGAATTCTGCGCTGAAGCCATCTGATCCTGGACTTTTTTTGGATGGGAGACTTTTGATGACTGCTTCTATTTCTTTGGGGGATATAGGACTATTTAATTGATTTACCTGGTCCTGATTCAGCTTTGGTAAGTCAAATCGATCAAGAAAATTGTCCATTTCATTTAGATTTTCAAATTTTGTTGAGTATAGACTTTTGAAGTAAGTCCTAATGATTGTTTGGATTTCCTCAGTGTCTGTAGTTATGTCCCCCTTTTCATTTCTGATTTTGTTGATTTGGGTGGTGTCTCTCTGCCTTTTAGTTAGCTTGGCTAAGGGTTTGTCGATCTTGTTGTTTTTCTCAAAGAACCAGCTCTTGGTTTCATTGATTCTTTGAATTGTTTTATTTGTTTCCAATTGATTGATTTCAGCCCTGAGTTTGATTATTTCCAGCCGTCTACTCCTTCTTGGTGTGTCTGCTTCTTCTTTTTCTAGGGTTTTTAAGTGGGCCATTAAGTTGCTTGAATGAGCTATCTCAAATTTCTTCTTGAAGGCACTTAGTGCTATGAACTTTCCTCTTAGCACTGCTTTCATTGTGTCCCACAAGTTTGGGTATGTTGTGTCTTCATTTTCATTGAGTTCTAGAAAGGCTTTAATTTCTTTCTTTATTTCTTCCCTGACCCAGCTGTCATTTAGTAACAAGTTGTTCATTTTCCATGTGTGAGTAGGCTTTTTGCTATTTCTGTTGTTGTTTAGGTCCAGCTTTATTCCATGGTGATCAGACAGGATACAAGGGATTATTTCAGTCTTCTTGTATCTGTTGAGGCTTGCTTTGTGACCAACTATATGGTCTATTTTGGAGAAGGTTCCATGAGGTGCTGAGAAGAAGGTAAATTCTTTTGTGTTTGGGTGTAAAGTTCTGTAAATATCTGTGAGGTCCATTTGATTCATGACCTCTGTCAGAGATATTGTTTCTTTGTTTAATTTCTGTTTTGTTGACCTGTCCTTTGTTGAGAGTGGGGTGTTGAAGTCTCCCACTATTAATGTGTGGGGATCTATATGTGGTTTAAATTTTATCAATGTTTCTTTTACAAATGTGGGTGCTCTTGTATTTGAGGCATAGATGTTCAGGATTGTGATGTCTTCCTGGTGGAATTTTCCCTTGATAAGTATGAAGTGTCCTTCCTCATCTCTTTTTATTAATTTTCGTTGAAAGTCTACTTTATCAGATATTAGAATGGCTACTCCTGCTTGTTTCTTGGTCCATTTGCTTAGAAATTCGTCTTCCAAACTTTTACCCTCAGGTAATATCTATATTTGTGCCTTAGGTGTGTTTCTTGTATGCAACAGATTTCTGGGTTTTGTTTACGTATCCATTCTGTTAATCTGTGTCTTTTTACCGGAGAGTTGAGTCCATTGATGTTAAGAGAGATTGATGACCAGTGGCTGTTAGAACCTTTGATTTTGATGTTGGCCGTGTTCATAAGGTTGTGTGCTTGGTTGCTTTTTGTTTTATTGTAGTAAGGTTAATTATACCCCTGTTTTCTTGACAGAAGCTAATTTTCTTGGGTTGTATTTTCCCTTCCAGTGTCTTCTGTAATGCTGGATTTGTGTGTAGGTATTGTTGAAATTTGTTTTTGTCATTGAATATCTTGTTTTCTCCGTCTATGAGGACTGAGAGTTTTGCTGGGTATAGTAGCCTGGGCTGACATCTGTGTTCTCTTAGGGTCTGCATGATATCTGTCCAGGCCCTTCTGGCTTTCATAGTTTCTGTTGAAAAGTCAGGCGTGATTCTAATGGGTTTGCCATTATATGTTACTTGGCCTTTTTCCCTTGCAGCTTTTAGTATTTTTCTTTGTTCTGTATACTTACTGTTTTGATTATTATGTGGCAGGAGGATTTTCTTTTCTGGTCAAATTTGTTGGGTGTTCTGTAGGCCT
>NW_026585595.1:0-1574 GCF_907164565.1 Psammomys obesus
CCTGTCCTTTGTTGAGAGTGGGGTGTTGAAGTCTCCCACTATTAATGTGTGGGGATCTATATGTGGTTTAAATTTTATCAATGTTTCTTTTACAAATGTGGGTGCTCTTGTATTTGGGGCATAGATGTTCAGGATTGTGATGTCTTCCTGGTGGAATTTTCCCTTGATGAGTATGAAGTGTCCTTCCTCATCTCTTTTTATTATTTTTGGTTGAAAGTCTATTTTATCGGATATTAGAATGGCTACTCCTGCTTGTTTCTTGGGTCCATTTGCTTGGAAAGTCATCTTCCAACCTTTTACTCTCAGGTAATGTCTATCTTTGTGTCTTAGGTGTGTTTCTTGTATGCAACAGATTGCTGGGTTTTGTTTACGTATCCATTCTGTTAATCTGTGTCTTTTTACTGGAGAGTTGAGTCCATTGATGTTGAGAGAGATTAATGACCAGTGGCTGTTAGATCCTTTGATTTTGATGTTGGCTGTGTTCATAAGTTTGTGTGCTTGGTTGCTTTTTGTTTTGCTGTAGTAAGGTTAATTATTTCCTGTGTTTTCTTGACAGAAGCTAATTTTCTTGGGTTGTATTTTCCCTTCCAGTGTCTTCTGTAATGCTGGATTTGTGTGTAGGTATTGTTGAAATTTGTTTTTGTCATTGAATATCTTGTTTTCTCCGTCTATGAGGACTGAGAGTTTTGCAGGGTATAGTAGCCTGGGTTGACATCTGTGTTCTCTTAGGGTCTGCATGATATCTGTCCAGGCCCTTCTGGCTTTCATAGTTTCTGTTGAAAAGTCAGGTGTGATTCTAATGGGTTTGCCATTATATGTTACTTGGCCTTTTTCCCTTGCAGCTTTTAGTATTTTTTCTTTGTTCTGTATACTTCCTGTTTTGATTATTATGTGGCGGGAGGATTTTCTTTTCTGGTCAAATTTGTTGGGTGTTCTGTAGGCCTCATGTATCCTTATTAGCTTCTCCTTTAACTTGGGGAAATTTTCTTCAATGATTTTGTTGAAAATATTTTCTGGGCCTTGGAGAAGGGAGTCTTCTTTTTCCTCTATTCCTATTATTCTCAAATTTTGTCTTTTCATATTGTCTTGGATTTCTTGGACGGTCTGTGTCAGGAATTTTTTGGATTTCACATTTTCTTTGACAGATACATCGATTTCTTCCATTGTATCTTCTACACCTGAGATTCTTTCTTCCATTTCTTGTATTCTGTTGGTTATGCTTACCTCTGTAGTTCCTGTTTTCTTCCCTAAATTCTTCCTCTCCATTATTTCCTCCATTTGTGTTTTCTTTAAATTTTCTAGTTCTATCTTCAGTTCTTGAGTTGTTTTGTTTACTTCCTTCACCTGTCTGCTTGTATTTTCCTCTTTTTCTTTTAGTTCCTTCAACTCTGTCTCTTTGATTTCTTTCAGTGATTTAATTATTTCTTCTCTGAAGGCCACAAGCTGTTTGGCTGCATCTTCCCGTATTTCTTCACGGATGGCCCTAATTTGCTTGTCTTTATCTTCCTCCATTTCTTTACGGATAGCCATGATCTGTTTGGTTTTATCTTCCTCTAATTCTTTACGTATTTTAT
>NW_026585596.1:0-2958 GCF_907164565.1 Psammomys obesus
GTTCCCTCCCTCCTCCCATCCCAATCCTTCCCTTCCTCCACCCTCTGCATGCATACCCCTCCCCAAGTCCACTGATAGGGAAGTCTTCTTTTCCTTCCTTCTGATCCTAGTCAATTATGTCTCATCAGAAGTGGCTGCATTGTCTTCTTCTGTGGACTGGTAATGCTGTTTCCCCCTCAGGGGGAGGTAATTAAAGAGCAGGCCAATCAGTTCATGTCAGAGACAGTCCCTGTTCCTATTACAATGGAACCCACTTGGATACTGAACTGCCATGGGCTACATCTGTGCAGGGGTCTTGGGTTATCTCCATGCATAGTCCTTGGTTGGAATAGCAGTCTCAGGAAAGCCTCCTGTGCTCAGATTTTTTGGTTCTGTTGCTCTCCTTGTGGAGTTCCTGTCCTCCTCAGCTCTTACTGTTTCTCACTTCTTTCCTAAGATTCCCTGCACTCTGCCCAAAGGTTGCCATAAGTCTCAGCATCTGCATTGACAGTCTGCAGGGCAGAGCTTTTCAGAGGTCCTCTGTGTCATGCTCCTGACTTGTTCCCTCTTTTCTCCTTCTTCTGATGTCCATCCTCTTTGCCTTTCTGGATAGGGATTGAGCATTTTAGCAAGAGTCCTCCCACTTGATTAGTTTCTTTAGGTGTACAGATTTTAGTATTATATGTCTATATCAGTGTATATGTCTATATCAGAGTATATACCATGTGCATCTTTTTGTTTCTGGGATAGCTCACTCAGGATGATCTTTTCCAGATCCCACCATTTACCTGCAAATTTCATGATTTCCTTGTTTTTTATTGCTGGGTAACATTCCATTGTGTAGATGTACCACAATTTCTGTATCCATTCCTTCATTGAGGGGCATCTGGGTTGTTTTCAGCTTCTGGCTACTACAAATAAGGCTGCTACAAACATGGTTGAGCAAATGTCCTTATTGGGTACTTGAGCCTCTTTTGGGTATATGGCTAGGAATGGTATAGCTGGATCTTGAGGAAGTGCTATTCCTAATTGTCTGAGGAAGCGCCAGATTGCTTTCCAGAGTGGTTGTACAAGTTTACATTCCCACCAGCAGTGGAGGAGGGTTCCTCTTTCTCCACAACCTCTCCAGCATGTGTTGTCACTTGAGGTTTTGATCTTGGCCATTCTGATGGGTGTAAAGTGAAATCTCAGGGTCATTTTGTTTTGCATCTTTCTGATGGCTAGGGATGGTGAGCATCTCCTTATGTGTTTCTCTGCCATTCTGTATTCCTCTACTGAGAATTCTCTGTTTAGCTCCATACTCCATTTTTTAATTGGGTTGCTTGAATTATTGCCTTTTAACTTTTTTTAAAAATTTTATTCCAGTTTTTAATATCTCATTTTATATTAAATCAAGAATGTATGTGTACATACATATATGCATTTTTATGTATTTACGAACTCTACACATATAAAGGAGCAAGTATGTGACACAACTGACCCAGACAAATACCAGGATAATCTAAAAATACAGCAAAGTAGGATAGGTTAATACTTGAAAATTTTTTTATTATATAGCTAAATTAAAAATCATGAGTTTTATTTAACAAACTGTTGACTTCAGAGATATATAATACTACTTCAGGCTTGGAAATTTTTTTTTCTTTTTCAAATAAATTTTTATTTTTATATTAATTACAGTTTATTCACTTTGTATTCCAGCTCCCGTTCCAATCCCACCCCTCCTACCCTATCTTCTCCTATCCCCCTCTGCAAGTCCATGAATAGGGAAGGTCCTCCTCCTCTTCCATCTGACCCTAGCTTATCCAGTCTCATCAGAACTGGCTGCATTTTCCTCCTCTGTGGCCTGGCAAGGCTGCTCCCCAACCCAAGGGGAGGCAGTCAAAGAGCTAGCCACTGAGTTCATGTCAGAGACAGTCCCTGTTCCCCTTACTAGGATACCCACTTGGATACTGAGCTGCCATGGGCTACATCTGAACAGGGGTTCTAGGTTATATCCATGAACGGTCCTTGGTTGGAGTATCAGTCTCAGAAAAGACCCCTGTGCCCAGATATTTTGGCTCTGTTGCTATCCTTGTGGCATTCCTGTCCTCTCCAGCTCTTATTATCTTCCCCTTCTTTCCTGTGGTACATTTTTTTTTTGAATTTTATTTTTTTCTTATCAGTTACATTTTATTAACTCTGTATCCCAGCTGTGTCCCGATCCCTGATTCCCTCCCAGTCCCTCCCTCCCTCCCTCATCTCCACCGTGCCCCTTTTCCAAGTCCACTAATAGGGGGGACCTCCTCCCCATTCATCAGATCCTGTTTTATCAGGTATCTTCAGGACTGGCTGCAAAGCTCTCCTCTGTGGCCTAACAGGACTGCTCCTCCCTTGGGGGGTGGGGAGGCCAAAGAGCCAGTCATTGAGTTCCTGTTAGAAATAGTCCTTGTTCCCCTCACTATGGGAAACCAATTGGTTACTGAGCTACCACAGGCTACATCTGAGCAGAGGTTCTAGGTTACATTCATACATGGTCCTTGGTTGCATGTCAGTCTCAGAAAAGGCCCTATGCCCAGATATATTTGGTCCTTGTGGAGCTCCTATCCTTTCCTCATCAGACTAACTCCCCTTCTTTCTTATGATTCCCTGTACTCTGCCAAAGGTTTGGTCATGAGTCTTTGCTTTGAAAACACTGCTAGTTAGAGTCTTTCCAATGCGCTCAGTAGACTCCTGTCAATGTTCAATGTGCATCCCATCTGTCTTTCAAAACGAGGATTGATAATCTTACCCCATGTCCGCTCTCTTGATTATCTTTTTTAGGTGTATAGATCTCATTATGTTTATCATATCTTATAGGTCTATATAAGTGAGTATATACCGTGTTTGTCTTTCTCCTTCTGGAATATTTCACTCAGGATGATCTTTTCTAGATCCCACCATTTGCCTGCAAATTTCATGATTTCCTCCTTTTTGATTGCTGAGTAGTATTCCATTGTG
>NW_026585597.1:0-3222 GCF_907164565.1 Psammomys obesus
AGAATTTATGCGTAGCTGAGCCTGACACAGATTAAAGGTTGAATAATACTTAAAAAATAAGCAATAAAATTGTCTAGTAAATCCATAGTAATTCATTATGAATATTCCAATAAATTATCATTAAAAATAAAACGACTCTACTTATACAGAAATCCAGTTACAAAGGAAATTAGACAAGCTATGTTCAAAAGTGCAAATTTATAAAAATTTGGAATGCCCTCCAGAAGCCTGTTGTTGAGAGCTTAGTTCCCATCACAGGATATCACAAGGAAATGGTACAGTCTTTAAGAGGTGGAGCCCAGCAGAAGAAATTAGACTATTACATTCATGTCCTTGAAAGTGTTAGTGTGGATTCTGCTTAAAGCAAATACCTATCTTAACTACATGCTCTTTATAAGAGGCAGCTACCATGCACAGTCCAAAAGTAAAAATCCAACTGACACTGACTTCTATAGATTAAAATAACCTTTCCCACTTGTAAGTATACAATTGTAAGTGTTTTAGCACAATAAAAATAACATTTTAGGGGGGCGGGGCAAAATGGCGGTGCCAGGAGGACTCTCATTCTGAGGAGCAGCACAGCAGGATTGGCACAGTGACCAGCAATCGGAACTCGCGGCCATAAAACACAAGTGATTGTGTTTCACACGTGAGAGGATACCCCACGGTGGGGGATTCAATCAGCTTTAACTCACCCAGCTAAACCTCAGAAGAGATTCCGGTTCCGCCAGGCTCTTGCTCGCCAGCCCAGAGCTACCCGCCAGCGCGATCTGGTCATGGTCCCAGACTGAACTGTGGGCCCACAACACCATAGACTGGATTTCCCAGTCGAGAGATAACCCCACGGAGCAGGAAACAATTGGGACCGACCTCAGGTTACCCAGACATCCCCTGGAAAAGACTCGGGTTCCACGGGTGCCCCAAGAGCCAGTCCAGACCCAGAGCCGGGACACAGGCACCTGCCTGCACAGAGCCCTGCCTGCGCGCCTGATTCGCCGCCTCAGATAGAACTGTGGGCACCAGGGCACCAGACTGCGTGTCTCTGGCAGGAGGAAACCCACAGCAGAGGGGGTCAACAGCTCTAACGCTTAGGACACCCAGCACCAAAACACTTCCTGGACTCACACAGACTCTAGTGCAGGCAGGAGCACTGTGCTCTGCCGCCATTATTGAGTTCCCCTAGGTCACTGGGACACACAGCTGCATCCTCAGACCTACAAAAGCCAGAGAACCATTACAGCAGCCCTCAGATACTGTGCCAGGGATCAACCAGTTATTCCTAGCTAGACTGTCAAAACTGTGGGAATCCCTGGTCCTTCAAGAGGACTGCACCCACAGCGTCTGGACCAGAGCAGTGCCTGCAGCCACCATCCCAGACAGAGACACACAGCTTCTGATCCAGACTGAGGCACCCAGCCTCCAGACCAGAACAGTGCCCCCAGGCGCCAACTCAACCTAGGTGCACATTCTCCAGGTCCAGAGCAGAACACTCAGCCTCTGGCCCAGAGACTTGCTGAGTGCACCTCCCACTTTCCCAGACAGAACTGTGTACCCCGGGATAACAGACTGAGTTTTCCTGTTGGGAAAAAACCCCACAGCTAGGGAATCAGCAGTTTCTTCAAGAGGACTGTACATGAAAATTTAGAGAGCAGCAGCACAGTAAATTTATAACAAGAAACCCAGCAGTGGGGCAGCTGTCTTGAGAAATTCTATGGGTAAGAGGAGATCCCCCCCTGCCTAACATAGACCACAGCTACTACTCAGGGCTATAAACCTGAGGTGAGCAGTGGCAACTCCTGAGAAACACTGGCCATACAGTGACCATAACCAAAAAGCAGAGAAGGACTCCTTCAGGAAAAATCATCTTCCGGCCAAGGGGATACTCCCTACCTCAGGACTCCAGGAAGCACAGAAACTAACAGCCAACACCTAAATCAGCCCAATGGGTAGAGGTCAGCGTAAAGGCTCAACCCACAAAAGACAGAGCAATATGTCATCTCCAGAACCCAGCCATCCAGAGGTGAACAGCCCTGAACAATGCAGCATAATAGAAAATCAAGATGACCTTACATCTATGTTGATGAAGAGGATAATAGAGGAAACAAATAAAATACGTAAAGAATTAGAGGAAGATAAAACCAAACAGATCATGGCTATCCATAAAGAAATGGAAGAAGATAAAGACAAGCAGATTAGGGCCATCCGTGAAGAAATACGGGAAGATGCAGCCAAACAGCTTGTGGCCTTCAAAGAAGAAATAATTAAATCACTGAAAGAAATCAAAGAGACAGAGTTGAAGGAACTAAAAGAAAAAGAGGAAAATACAAACAGACAGGTGAAGGAAGTAAACAAAACAACTCAAGACCTGAAGATAGAACTAGAAAAATTAAAGAAAACACAAATGGAGGAAATAATGGAGAGGAAAAATTTAGGGAAGAAAACAGGAATTACAGAGGTAAGCATAACCAACAGAATACAAGAAACGGAAGAAAGAATCTCAGGTGTAGAAGTTACAATGGAAGAAATCGACGTATCTGTCAAAGAAAATGTTAAATCCAAAAAATTCCTGACACAGACCGTCCAAGAAATCCAAGACAATATGAAAAGACAAAACCTAAGAATAATAGGAATAGAGGAAAAAGAAGACTCCCTTCTCCAAGGCCCAGAAAATATTTTCAACAAAATCATTGAAGAAAATTTCCCCAAGTTAAAGGAGAAGCCAATAAGGATACATGAGGCCTACAGAACACCCAACAAATTTGACAAGAAAAGAAAATCCTCCCCCCACATAATAATCAAAACAGTAAGTATACAAAACAAAGAAAAAATACTAAAAGCTGCAAGGGAAAAAAGCCAAGTGACATATATCGGCAAACCCATTAGAGTCACACCTGACTTTTCAACAGTAACTATGAACGCCAGAAGGGCCTGGACAGATATCATGCAGACCCTAAGAGAACACAGATGTCAACCCAGGCTACTATACCCTGCAAAACTCTCAGTCCTCATAGACGGAGAAAACAAGATATTCAATGACAAAAACAAATTTCAACAATACCTACACACAAATCCAGCATTACAGAAGATACTGGAAGGGAAAATACAACCCAAGAAAATTAGCTTCTGTCAAGAAAACACAGGAAATAATTAACCTTACTACAGCAAAACAAAAAGCAACCAAGCACACAACCTTATGAACACAGCCAACATCAAAAATAAAGG
>NW_026585598.1:0-1192 GCF_907164565.1 Psammomys obesus
GAAGTGGAACAAATAACAGTAAATATTTGTGAAAGGGTTTTAAGCAATCATACTGTGAATTAGCTACATAAAATCCCTATAATACAAGTAAGTCCATGCATGAATATAAACATGTTACAACCTAAATATTTTTAATAATGCACACAGATAAGTATAGTTCACCACTGTCAGAAGAAGCTTTTCTTTGCAACAGCAATCATGACTGAAAAGCACAACCAATCACAATGCAGAATTCTGTAGAACATTCACACCTGAAATATCTCCAAAAAATTCCCAATTCTAAGGCTCAGAGATCATGCAGAATAGGTGATGAAAAAAATTATATAAGGCAGATGATCAGAGTATGTTCTGGTAATGTGTCTTCTAATAATACCAGAAGCTACACCCATAAGACAAACCAATATAAAAAAAAATAAAGAAAAAAAGGCTTACCAATATACCTGCATAAACATGAACCAAAAAATGGAAAACGCCAATAGGCATGCAAAAGTGGTCCAGGAAGAAACCGTTGTCCTTAATCCTATGCAAAAATCTGTAGGGAAGTAATAAAAGCTGAGAGTGTGAGAAAAGAGCATAAAATCAGTTAGTTATTCAACACGAACAATCAACCCTAAAAACGTACAGGGGAACCAGAAGTATCCCCAGAGGCCCTTTTCTGTCCCCACAGTACACACAGAGTTTCCCCTGGTCTCCGCTATCTTGTAAATGTTCCCATCCTTTGCCACTCCCTGTTTTCAAGATGCAGAGCTTCCAGGGTTTAGGGATTCCTGATATGATCGCCCCACCCATTTGCTCCTGGCAATAAACAGCTGCTGGAAGTCATTTGTGTGAAGGAAAAATGCGTCCTTTGAATTCTCCCAATCTGACATATTCCAGCTGGTCCCTGGTCCCTGGAGAAGGGATTCTGGGGTCTCTGCCCCCTTTTTTCAGTCATTTTGACTCTCCCAGTCAAAGCAGGGCTGGTCTTGGGAAGGCAAAAATGCAGTCACACAAATAATAAATAAATCTGTTTTAAAAATTAAAAAAAAAAAAAAGAAGAGTGGAGGCTGGAAAGATGGCTCAAAGGTTAACAGCACTGGATGCTTTTCCAAAGGTCCTGAGTTTAATTCCCAGCAACCACATGGTGGCCCACAATCATCTATAAAAAGATCTTGTGCCTTCTTATAGTGCACAGGTATGATGCTGGAGAATG
>NW_026585599.1:0-3024 GCF_907164565.1 Psammomys obesus
AAAACAGTAAGTATACAGAACAAAGAAAAAATACTAAAAGCTGCAAGGGAAAAAGGCCAAGTAACATATAACGGCAAACCCATTAGAATCACACCTGAATTTTCAACAGAAACTATGAAAGCCAGAAGGGCCTGGACAGATATCATGCAGACCCTAAGAGAACACAGATGTCAACCCAGGCTACTATACCCTGCAAAACTCTCAGTCCTCATAGACGGAGAAAACAAGATATTCAATGACAAAAACAAATTTCAACAATAATCCAGCTTCTGTCAAGAAAACACAGGAAATAATTAACCTTACTACAGCAAAACAAAAAGCAACCAAGCACACAACCTTATGAACACAGCCAACATCAATATCAAAGGATCTAACAGCCACTGGTCATTAATCTCTCTCAACATCATCAATGGACTCAACTCTCCAGTAAAAAGACACAGATTAACAGAATGGATACGTAAACAAAACCCAGCAATCTGTTGCATACAAGAAACACACCTAAGACACAAAGATAGACATTACCTGAGGGTAAAAGGTTGGAAGACGACTTTCCAAGCAAATGGACCCAAGAAACAAGCAGGAATAGCCATTCTAAAATCTGATAAAATAGACTTTCAACCAAAATTAATAAAAAGAGATGAGGAAGGACACTTCATACTCATCAAGGGAAAATTCCACCAGGAAGACATCACAATCCTGAACATCTATGCCCCAAATACAAGAGCACCCACATTTGTAAAAGAAACATTGATAAAATTTAAACCACATATACATCCCCATACATTAATAGTGGGAGACTTCAACACCCCACTCTCAACAAAGGACAGGTCAACAAAACAGAAATTAAACAAAGAAACAATATCTCTGACAGAGGTCATGAATCAAATGGACCTCACAGACATTTACAGAACTTTACACCCAAACACAAAAGAATTTACCTTCTTCTCAGCATCTCATGGAACCTTCTCCAAAATAGACCATATAGTTGGTCACAAAGCAAGCCTCAACAGATACAAAAAGACTGAAATAATCCCTTGTATCCTTTCTGATCACCATGGAATAAAGCTGGACTTCAACAACAACAGAAATAGCAAAAAGCCTACACACATATGGAAACTGAACAACTTGTTACTAAATGACAGCTGGGTCAGAGAAGAAACAAAGAAAGAAATTAAAGCCTTTCTAGAACTCAATGAAAATGAAGACACAACATACCCAAACTTGTGGGACACAATGAAAGCAGTGCTAAGAGGAAAGTTCATAGCACTAAGTGCCTTCAAGAAGAAATTCGAGAGAGCTCATTCAAGCAACTTAATGGCCCACTTAAAAACCCTAGAAAAAGAAGAAGCAGACACACCAAAAAGGAGTAGACGGCTGGAAATAATCAAACTCAGGGCTGAAATCAATCAATTAGAAACAAATAAAACAATTCAAAGAATCAATGAAACCAAGAGCTGGTTCTTTGAGAAAATCAACAAGATAGACAAACCCTTAGCTACACTAACTAAAAGGCAGAGAGACACCACCCAAATCAACAAAATGAGAAATGAAAAGGGGGACATAACTACAGACACTGAGGAAATCCAAACAATCATTAGGACTTACTTCAAAAGTCTATACTCAACAAAATTTGAAAACCTAAATGAAATGGACAATTTTCTGGATCGATTTGACTCAGGACCAGGTAAATCCAATTAAATAGTCCTATATCCCCCAAAGAAATAGAAGCAGTCATCAAAAGTCTCCCATCCAAAAAAAGCCCAGGACCAGATGGCTTCAGCGCAGAATTCTACCAGACCTTCAAAGAAGAGCTAACTCCAATTCTCTTCAAACTATTCCACAAAATAGAAACAGAAGGAACATTACCAAACTCATTCTATGAAGCCACAATCACCTTGGTACCTAAACCTCACAAAGACTCAACAAAGAAAGAGAATTTCAGGCCAATCTCCCTTATGAACATTGATGCAAAAATAGTTAACAAAATACTTGCAAACCGAATCCAAGAACACTTCAAAAATATTATCCACTATGACCAAGTAGGCTTCATCCCAGGTATGCAGGGGTGGTTCAATATACGGAAATCCATCAATGTGATCCATCATATTAACAAACTGAAAGAAAAAAACCACATGATAATCTCCCTAGGTGCTGAAAAAGCATTTGACAAAATCCAACATCCATTCATGTTTAAAGTACTGGAGAGATCAGGGATACAAGGCACATATCTAAACATAGTAAAGGTGATTTACAGCAAGCCTATAGCCAACATCAAACTGAACGGAGAGAAACTTAAAGCAATCCCACTGAAATCAGGGACAAGACAAGGCTGCCCACTCTCTCCATATCTCTTCAACATAATGCTGAAAGTCCTTGCTAGAGCAATAAGACAGTTGAAGGAGATCAAGGGGATACAGATTGGAAAGGAAGAAGTCAAATTATCACTATTTGCAGATGATATGATAGTATACATGAGTGACCCCAAAAACTCTACCAGGGAACTCCTACAGCTGATAAACACCTTCAGCAAAGTGGCCGGATACAAAATTAACTCAAAAAAATCAGTAGCACTCCTGTATACAAAAGACAAAAGGGCTGAGAAAGAAATTAGAGAAACAACACCATTCACAATAGCCACAAATGACATAAAGTACCTTGGTGTAACCCTAACCAAGGAAGTCAAAGACTTGTATGAAAAAAATTTCAAGTCTCTGAAGAAAGAATTAGAGGAAGATATGAGAAGATGGAAAGATCTCCCATGCTCATGGCTTGGCAGGATTAACATAGTAAAAATGGCCATCTTACCAAAAACAATCTACAGATTTAATGCAATTCCCATCAATTTACCAACACAATTCTTTACAGACCTGGAAAGAAAAATTCTCAACTTCGTATGGAATAACAAGAAACACAGAATTGCTAAAACAATCCTGTACAATAAAAGATCTTCTGGAGGTATCTCCATCCCTGATCTCAAGCTGTACTATAGAGCAACAGTTATAAAAACTGCATGGTACTGGCATA
>NW_026585600.1:0-1185 GCF_907164565.1 Psammomys obesus
TCAGATATTAGAATGGCTACTTCTGCTTGTTTCTTGGGTCCATTTGCTTGGAAAGTCTTCTTCCAAACTTTTACCCTCAGGTAATGTCTATCTTTGTGTCTTAGGTGTGTTTCTTGTATGCAACAGATTGCTGGGTTTTGTTTACGTATCCATTCTGTTAATCTGTTTCCTGGCTCTGGGTCCGGACTGGCTCTTGGGGCACCCTCGGAACCCGAGTGTTTTCCAGGGGATATCTGGGTAACCTGAGGTCGGTCCCAATTGTTTCCTGCTTTGTGGGGTTATTTCTCGACTGGGAAATCCAGTCTATGGTGTTGTGGGCCCACAGTTCAGTCTGGGACAGTGACCAGATTGCGCTGGCGGGTAGCTCTGGGCTGGTGACCAACCGCCTGGCGGAACCGGGATCTCTTCCACGGTTTAGCCTGGTGAGTTAAAGCTGATTGAATCCCCCACCGTGGGGTATCCTCTCACCTGTGAAACACAATCACTTGTGTTTTATTGCCGTGAGTTCTGATTGCTGGTTACTGTGCCAATCCTGCTGTGCTGCTCCTCAGAATGAGAGTCCTCCCGGTGCTGCCATCTTGCCCCGCCCCCATAAACATATTTTCTAAGCATATTTTATTTATTGTAATATGGAAGCACATCCACATAGTACTTACACATTTCTTACTAATGTTCTGTTAGTGAAAGATCAGGGATAGAATTTGGCTAACACAGAATTAACTCTCCTTGTGTTATCTGTGTTCCAGATTCTAATACTGGTTGCTTGAACACATAATGTCGAGAATAAATCACTTTGGTGGTTTAAGATATCATGGCATACATAGGCAGTGGATGCTCTGGTGACACAAAATATCATATTTTATTGAATAATACAGAAAATAAAACAGGTTAACTGGAAATTTTCACAAGACCAAGGAGAAAGATTTGCACTATTTGGGAAGAAATATGAAAAAATAATGCAGATAATATATGATGCAAATTAATTAGCCCTTTCATCAATAGGTTATGAATTAGCATAATGAGATCTGCTAGTGAGGATGTGGGCTTGTTTGAGGAAATTTATTTCACCTTGTCCTGTTGTTGAATACATGTTAGGTCACAAAAGCTACATCCCTAGATGAAAATACTCAGTCGGTGGCGGAGCCAAGATGGCGACTAGCACACACAGTTTCCGAGCTGTGGAAG
>NW_026585601.1:0-1769 GCF_907164565.1 Psammomys obesus
TAGTTTTTAATTCAAATGAGTATTGTTTTCCTGTTTTGTTTTTGTTTGTTTGTTTGTTTGTTTGTTTTTTGATAAGGAGGGTAGCAAATATCACTCTTGTCCCGTGTCAGAAAATAGCTGCAGAAGGTATGAGATCTATGGCAAATAGAGAGGAAAGTCGGTGAAAACTATCAATGAAATAGAGTCCAGCACTTAGTTAAAGACTGAGGGCTATCTAATGTGGAAGGTACCCAAATATATTTGTTACTTTGTTGCTGTTGCTCCCTCCTTTTTCTATTTTCTTTTTTTAATTTTTTAACTTATTACAATTTATTCACTTTGTATCCCAGCTATAGTCACCACCCTAGCCCCCCCAATCCCTTCCTCCATCTCTCTTCTCCTTCCATGCCCCTCACCCAACCCACTGATAGGGGATGTCCTCCTCCCCTTCCATCTGACCCTAGCCTATCAGGTCTCATCAGGATTGTCTGCATTGTTTTCCTCTGTGGCCTGGTAAAGCTGCCCCCATCAGAGTGAGGTGATTGAAGAGCCAGCCACTGAGTTCAAGTTAGTGTTGAACAGCCCCTGTTCCCATTACTAGGGTACCCACTTGGAGGCTGAGCTGCCATGGGCTTCAGCTATGCAGGGGTTCTAGGTCCTCTTCATGCATTGTCCTTGATTCAAGTATCAGTCTCAGGAAAAAAAAAAAAAACCCTGGGCCAAATTTTTTGGTTCTGTTGCTCTCCTTGTGGAGCTCCTGTTCCCTCCAGGTCTTTCATCTCCCCCCACTTTCATAAGATTCCCTGCACTCTGCCCAAAGTTTGGCTATGAATCTCAGCATCTGCTTTGATACACTGCTGGATAGAGTCTTTCAAAGGCCCTCTGTGGTAGGCTTCTATCTTGTTCCCTGTTTTCTCTCTCTTCCAATGTCTGTCCCGTTTGCCTTTCTGAATGAGGATTGAGCATTTTACCCAGGGTCCTCAATCTGGTGCTTTCTCAGAAAACTAGGAATGGTGCTCCTTCCTTTTATACTGTTAGTACAACTCTATAGATATTCTTCTGGTTGTAAACTAGAAATATTTTTCTTTAGAAGTTCTAGTCTTAATGTCTATTTTTCTTTACTTATTGAAGTGAATGAACATAACTATCGATGTTCCCATAATGTTACCAACAAAGCTACTCTTATGGAAAAAGCGGAGAGTGAAGGTGAAAACCAAGAGGTGGAAGATGACAATAATAACTCGCCTGAAAACAAAACCTAAATACAGGTGTATATATATATACATTCAATCATTCCTGAAGATGTTTATGTGTGTATATTATGTATGTGTGTTTTTCTGTTATATTTAGAATTTTTCTTGATAAACCAAATAATGGAAAATGTTTAAAAATTAGTTATTAAATTCAGTTTAAGATTAATAATGAACACTAGATAACATAGATTATAAGAACATAGCATCATGTTCTTACCTGTTCTTCATTTCCTATTTAAAAATTATTTGTGTGTTGTTACAGTGTACATATGTGTGTGAGTGTAGTGTCTGACTATGTGTGATAAATGTGTACATGTGATGGAAATATATATGTGTCAGGAATCAGAAGAGTACATTAGGTGTGTTCCCTTCATCACTCTCCACCTTTTTCCCATGAAGACTCATCTATGACTTTAAAGTTCAAAGTTGTCTGGCTAGGTTGGCAAACCAGAAAACCCTAGATATCCTACATCTACTTCTTTCACTACTGGGTTTAGAGGCATGCACAAGGCCATTACTAGCTTGTTATGTGGGTGC
>NW_026585602.1:0-9329 GCF_907164565.1 Psammomys obesus
TTTTTTTCAAGGTCTGTAAAGAATTGAGTTGGTATTTTGATGGGAATTGCATTGAATCTGTAGATTGCTTTTGGCAGGATGGCCATTTTCACAATGTTAATCCTACCAATCCATGAGCACGGGAGATCTTTCCATCTTCTGAGATCTTCTTCAATTTCTTTCTTCAGAGACTTGAAGTTTTTCTCAAACAGGTCTTTCACTTGCTTGGTTAGTGTCACCCCAAGATACTTTATGTTATTAGTGGCTATTGTGAAGGGTGTTGTTTCCCTAATTTCTTTCTTGGCCCTTTTGTCTTTGGTATACAGGAGGGCTTCTGATTTTTTTTTGAGTTGATTTTGTATTCTGCCATTTTGCTGAAGGTGTTGATCAGCTGGAGGAGTTCTCTGGTTGAATTTTTGGGGTCGCTCATATATACTTTCATATCATCTGCGAATAGTGACACTTTGACTTCTTCCTTTCCGATTTGTATCCCCTTGATCTCCTTTAGTTGTCTTATTGCTCTGGCTAGGACTTCAAGTACTATGTTGAAGAGGTATGGAGAGATTGGGCAGCCTTGTCTTGTCCCTGATTTCAGTGGGATTGATTTAAGTTTCTCTCCATTGAGTTTGATGTTGGGTATAGGCTTGCTGTATATTGCCTTTACTATGTTTAGATATGTGCCTTGTATTCCTGATCTCTTCAAGACTTTAAACATGAATGGGTGTTGGACTTTGTCAAATGCTTTTTCAGCATCTAAGGAGATGATCATGTGGTTTTTCTCCTTCAGTTTGTTTATGTGGTGGATTACATTGGTGGATTTCCATATGTTGAACCACCCTTGCATGCCTGGGATGAAGCCTACTTGGTCGTGGTGGATGATATCTTTGATGTGTTCTTGGATTCGGTTTGCAAGTATTTTATTGAGTATTTTTGCGTCAATGTTCATAAGAGAGATAGGTCTGAAGTTCTCTTTTTTTGTTGGGTCTTTGTGTGGTTTAGGTATCAGGGTGACTGTTGCTTCATAGAATGAGTTTGGTAATGTACCTTCTGTTTCTATTTTGTGGAATAGTTTGAGGAGAATTGGTGTGAGCACTTCTTTGAAGGTCTGGTAGAATTCCACGCTGAAACCATCTGGCCCAGGGCTTTTTTTGGAGGGGAGACTGTGAATGACTGCTTCAATTTCCTTGGGGGATATAGGGCTGTTCAGTCTTTCTACCTGATCTTGACTTAATGTTGGAAGATGGAATCTATCAAGAAAATTGTCCATTTCATTTAGGTTTTCAAATTTTGTGGCATATAGGTTTTTGTAGTATGACCTAATGATTGTTTGAATTTCCTCAGTGTCTGTAGTTATGTCACCCTTTTCATCTCTGATTTTGTTGATTTGGATAGATTCTCTCTGCTTTTTAGTTAGTTTGGCTAAGGGTTTGTCTATCTTGTTGATTTTCTCAAAGAACCAGCTTTTTGTTTCATTGATTTTTTGAATAGTTTTATTTGTTTCTAATTGATTGATTTCAGCCCTGAGTTTGATTATTTCCAGCCTTCTGCTCCTCTTGGGTATATCTGCTTCTTTTTTTCTAGGTTTTTCAGTTGGGCCATTAAGTTGTTTGTATGTGATGTTACAAATTTCTTCTTTCAGGCACTTAGTGTTATAAATTTTCCCCTGAGTACTGCTTTCAATGTGTCCCATAAATTTGGGTATGTTGTGCCTTCATTTTCATTGAATTCTAGGAAGTCTTTAATTTCTTTCTTTATTTCTTCCTTAACCCAGCTGTCGTTGAGTAACAAGTTGTTCAGTTTCCATGTGCGTGTAGGCTGTTTGTCATTTCTGTTGTTGTTGAGGTCCAGCTTAAGTCCATGGTGGTCAGATAGGATACAAGGGATTATTTCAATCTTTTTGTATCTGTTGCTTTATGACCAACTATATGGTCTATTTTGGAGAAGGTTCCATGTGGTGCTGAAAAGAAGGTATACTCTTTTGAGTTTGGATGAAGAGATCTGTAGCCGTCTATTAGGTCCATTTGATTTAGGGTCTCCGTAAGTGTTTTTATTTCCCTATTTGTTTTCTGTCTAGTTGATCTGTCCCTTGGTGAGAGTGGAGTGTTGAAGTCTCCCACTATTAGGGTTTTAGGATCAATGTGTGATTTAAGGTTTAATATTGTTTCATTTACAAATGTAGGTGCTCTTGTATTTGGGGCATAGATATTCAAAATTGTGATGTCCTCTTGGTGGATTTTTCCTTTGATGAGAATATAGTGGCCGTCCTTATCTTTTTTGATTAACTTTGGTTGAAAGTCTATTTTATTAGCTATTAGGATGGCTACTCCCACTTGTTTTCTGGAACCATTTGCTTGAAAGACATTTTTCCAGCCCTTTACTTTGAGGTAGTGTTTATCTTTGTTGCATAGGTGTGTTTCTTGGATGCAACAGAATGATGGATCCTGTTTCCGCAACCATTCTGTTAGTCTGTGTCTTTTAATTGGGGAGTTGAGTCCGTTGATGTTGATAGAAACTAGTGACCAACAATTGTTACTCACTTTACATGTGGTGTTGGTGGTGTCACTGAGTTTCATTGCTTGTCTTCTTTTCCTTAGATGTAGTTGTTTTCTTTGGTTTGGAGTTTCCCTTCCAGTAACTTCTGTAGAGCTGGGTTACTATGTAGATATTGTTTAAATTTGGTTTTGTCTTGGAATATCTTGAATTCTCTGTCTATGTTGATTGAAAGTTTTGCTGGGTATAGTAGTCTGGGTTGGAATCTGTGGTCCCTTAAGGACTGTATGATTTCTGTCCAGGCCCTTCTGGCTTTCATAGTTTCTGTTGAGAAATCTGGTGTGATTCTGATAGGTCTACCTTCATGTTACTTGGCCTTTTTCTCTTGCTGTTTTTAGAGTTTTTTCTTTGTTTTGTAGGTTCAGTGTTTTGACTCTGATGTGACGTGAAGAATTTCTTTTCTGGTCTAGTCTACTTGGTGTTCTGTAGGCCTCTTGTATGTTTATGGCCATCTCCTTCTTTAAGTTGGGAAAGTTTTCTTCTATAGTTTTCTTGAAAATATTTTCTGGACCTTTGAGCCTGATGTCTTCTTTTTCTTCTACTCCTATTATTCTTAGGTTGTCTTTTCATTGTGTCCTTGATTTCTTGGATGTTTTGTGTTTGGAACTTTTTTGATTTTATTTTTTCTTTGAGAGATGTGTCAATTTCCGCAAGTGTATCTTCGGCTCCTGAGATTCTTTCTTCCATTTCTTGTATTCTGTTGGTGATGCTTACCTTTGTAGTGCCTGATCTTTTCTCTATGTTCTCCAGCTCCTGGTTTTTCTCTATTTGTGTTTTCTTTATTGATTCTAATTCTGTTTTCATGACTTTCACCATTTCCTTCATCTGTTTGAATGTGGACTCCTGCTTTTCAATGATAGCTTCTATTTTTTTGTACGTTTCCTCTCTATGTATCACTAATTGTGCGTCTACTTTTTTGGGTATAATTGCCTGTATTTCTATGAGAGCTTTGTTTATTTCTTCTTTATTTGCTTTCATTTGTGTGGACATTTCTTTGAAAGCTTTGTGCATTTCTTCTCTGTTTGCCTCAATTTTCGTGGTCATTTCTCTGAGAGCACGATTTGTTTCCTCTTGGTTAGTCTCGATTTCTTTGGTTATTTCTCTGAGGGCTTTCTTCATTTCATCTCTATGGGCCTTTAATAGCTGGAGAAACATAGTTTTGAGGTCGTTTTCTTGTGTATCTAGTGAATTGAAGTGTCCATTGTTTTGTGGGGTTGCTGGCAAGGTCATTATGTCCTGATTTTTGTTGGGAGTGTTCTTAAGTCTGCCTCTAGCCATCTGGTTATTTATAATCCTCACTGGTTGTTCCTCAGGATTGTAGTTTGGGCTATGATCCTCTCTTTCTGTTTTCTGGACTGTTTTTTCAGGAAGATGAGAGAGGTTCACTGCTTTGGGAGTGTGCACTGTGTTTTCAGTTTTGCCTAAGTAAAGAATGTGACGCTGGCGCTATTCGCGTGTGCTTTTAGCAGGCGCAGTGTACATGCGCGGATTCTCTGACTATTGCAGTGGCCTGCAAGGAACTATTACGCAGTTCCGACTGAGATCCAGGGAGTGTTTGCCTGCATTACCCTGGTAGACCCGCAAGGCAGAGACTTCAATGTTGGGGTCGCTATCCCAAGAATCCCTATAATGCCCACACTAGGGGTGTGGGTGGCAGGGATCTCGTCTGGTTGCTTCTGTGGAGAGGCCCTAGGTGTGGGGCAATCTCTCCCTAGAAGGCTCACTCACTCTCTTGCAGGACCAGTTGGAATGTACAGGGATTCCCCTTGCTCACTGCTCTCTGTTTTGGTCTTGCTGCGGAAGTGCACGGGTAGGCTAACAGTCAGCTCTGTGACACTGTGGCCACAGGACTCGGTGTCCACCTTTCCTGTGTGCTGCCTCTTTGTCCTTTCCCTCTGCCAGGAGGGGTTATGTTGACTGGTCCCTGGGTGGCACGGGAAAGAGTTAGGTTGAGTGTACTCAATCCCAGATCCCGGGCCCACATCTCTCTGCCAGAAGCAGCCTAGGGGTAGAATCTATGTTTGCTGATCCCAAGAGAGTACCGGGTAGGGTTGAGCGTCCTCAGATCCAGAGCTTGAGTTTCTCTGCTAGGGGCCGCTGGGTGAGCTGGAGAGAGGGTGCTGTGTCCTTAGCAGGCTGCCTCTCTGTCCTTCCCCTCTGACTTTCTCCTCTGCTTGGGTAAGCTTATGGAGGTGCTCTCAGGGGAGTGCCAGCAGAGGTTGGGGCTTCTCAGTCGGATCCTGAGCCCTGAGCCGGCGTTTCTCTGGCAGGGGTCGGGGGGGGGCGCCGGTGATAGAACTTGCTGCTAGACCTTACTGCGCTGGACCCAGGATAATCTCAGGACGTGTAGAATGACCACAGTCCCAGATCCTGAGCTGTAGTTTGTTTGCTAGGAGTGGCCGGTAGCACTGAAGTTCCGGCACTGTGAAGCTGCTGTGCGCCTCTTTATCCTTCTGCTCTGCTGCGGCAGGGTTATGGTGGCGTTTGGGGGAGTGCCCGAAAGGATTGGGTTTTCTCAGCCCCGATCTCGGGTTGGGGTACAGACAATGTGGTTTGTGGCAGATTCTGCTGGATGCCTCCTGCCTCCTCCGAAGAGGGAGTAGGGATTTTGAGCTGGGCGTGCAGCTGTGCAGCTGTAATCCCTGTGTGGCGGGAGCTCAGTTGTGATGGCGGTGGCTACCTGCGGTTCGAGAGACCTTCCAGGGAAAGACTGGGTAACCCGTGACCAGTCTGGCAACTTTGCTTCCTCGTGGGGTTTTTTTTGCGACTGGTACTCTCAGCCTCAGGCACCCTTGTGTCCCTCAATCAGCCTGGGAAAGTGATCAGCACAAGCAGGCTTGCGGCACCAGCCCAGAGACCCAAAGCCCGAGTTAGCCGGGTTCTCTTCCAGGTTCTGGCTGGTCAGCCGAGAGTGGACCCGACCGATTCCCAAGCCGTGGGAGCCTCCCCTCACCTGGGAAACACGCTCGATCGCTGTTGTTTTAGGGTCCAGAGTTCAGTCTGCTGGTCGCTGCACGAAGTGTGTTGTCCTGCTTCTCAGACACGGTGTTCTCCCGTTGCTGCCATCTTGGCCCCTCAGATTTCATCTTTTTATGGCATCCTTGAGTTCTTGTATGTTTTATGTTTGGAACTTTTCCAGTTTTATTTTTTCTTTGAGAGATGTATCAATTTCTACAATTGTATCTTCAGCGCCTGACATCTCTCTTCCATCTCTTATATTCTGCTGGGGATGCTTACTTTTCTGGTTTCTGCTATTCTTTTTTTAAGTTCTCTAGCTCCAGGCTTTTCTATGTTTGTATTTTATTTTTGATTCTAATTCTGTTTTCATGTCTTGCACCATATTCTTTATTTGTTTGAATGTGGAGTGCTGTCTTTCCATGAAGGCTTCTATTTTTTTTAATTTTAATTTTTATTAATTACAATTTATTCACTTTGTGTCTCCTTTGTAGCTCCCTCCCTCTTCCTCTCCCACTCCCACCCTCCCTCCCCTTCTCCACCCATGCCCCTCCCCCAGTGCACTGATAGGGGAGGTTTTCCTCCTCTTCCTTCTGATCCTAATCTATCAGGTCTCATCAGGACTGGCTGCATTGTCTTCTTCTGTGGCCTGGTAAGGCTGATCCCCTCCCCACTCAGGGGGAGGTGATCAAAGAGCAGGCCAATCAGTTCATGTCAGAGACAGTCCCTGTTGAAAGCCTCTTTTTTTTTGTTAGTTTCCTTTGTATATTCCTCTATTTGTGCCTTTACATGTGCCTCTGTTTGTTTGGTTGTATTTGCCTGTGTTTGTTTGAGAGCTTTGTTTGTTTCCTCTTTATGTGCCTCTAATAACTGGATAAGTATAGCTTTAAAATAATTTTCCTGTGTGTCTGATGGATTAAAATATCCATTTATTTTGGGGGTTGCTGGAAGTCCTTTTTTTGTTGGAAGTGTTTTTATACTGACCTGTAGCCATCTGCTATCTGTGACCTTCACTGTTGTTCATGAGTCTTACTTCAGACTGGATTGGTCTGTCTCTGGTGTCTGGAGTAATTTTCAGGAAGATTAGAGAGGTCCACAAGTTCAAGTGTGGATGTTGGTGTTTCAGCTGTAGCTAAGGGAGGAAGGTCACAGGCGCATATGTGCAAGTGTGGGCGTGTGCGAGGCAATGTGCCTTGAGAAAGAAGGTGCTGGAACTTGTAGATGCCTGTAGGGTGGTGCCTAAGGATGGGGTGGGGAGTGTGGTAGGGTGGAAATGTGAGCCCTGGTGCTGTTTGCTAGCGCAATGTGCATGTGCTGGTGCAATGAATACCTCAGTGGCCTACAGGCCTGTGGTACTGTCCTACTATTCAGATCTGTCTGGACTTCAGAAAATGTTTGTGTGGACTCCACTGGTAGACCCACAGAGCCTGCAGGATCTTAAATGTTGAGAAGGCTGTTACAAGGGTCCCTAAGTTGCCCACAGTGGGTGGGAGGGATCAGATGCTAACATAGAGGGACTGTGGTTCTGAGGCTCTGCAAGCACTCATCTAAAGGCCCACTCACTCACTTGCAGACAATTTTGTTGTTTCGGATCCTGTGCCCCTCAGATAATTTATGTGCTGGTCACTGTCATCTTGAAACCCCTCTATTGTTTTCTTAATATAACGTATATCCTAAGAAATCAAGGTGAATATTTTCCTAAAACACTATGGCAAACTAAAAGGGCAGCTGTGTGGTCTGCTTTCCAGTACAGTGTTCTGGCACTGAAACTCCCAGTACTGCCTAGTAGGAGCAGAGGTAGTGGGTAACACCTCTGGGCTGCTTCAGGGTTCCTAGGAAAGGGGCATTAATGATTACAGTCAGTAGTTCATTCTTGGGCAGGATTTGTCAGATCCTTGCAACAGTGGGAAAAATATGTGCCTTTTCATCTTGAAAACAATTTCCAGATAAATGATTAACTATCAGTCAAATTTGAGTTTGAACTACAGGAATGGCGAACTTCTTCACAAGCAAATTTCTTGAACCCAAATTAATAGCCAGGAATTCATATTTCTGAGAACGGCTTGTAAACCTCAGCCTTCATGCACAGAGTTAAAGCTCCAGGATCATTTAGTCACAAAGTTTGACTTTTGCCTTTAATAGATGAAGTTTTCCAAGAGCTGCAGATGAGAGGTGTGAAGAAAACTACAGACCCTTGTTCAGACTCGATGAAATAATCATCTATTTTAGGACTCTGACAAACACTTACAAGAGAAAAACTTCCAAGTATTGTCTGTTACAAAACTGAGCACAACTCAACAAAGACTGTAACTTCGTTTACTTTTCATTTTAAATTGTGCTCCTATATGCGCTCCCTCCTCCTCCACCCACTCATTCCTGGTCTCTGAACATCTTACCAGAAGGAGTTTAGGTAGAACAAAAAGGTGTTAAAAGAAATTCAGGCAGGCTAACTGGACATTGGCTGAACACATAGAATCCTCAGTGTGACTCAGGAAAAGAGAGCCTAGTTATTAAATCCCAGAAACTTTCTCTGACTGAGGAGAAGAAAGATGAAATAAAGAAAAAGAAAACCAGGATTACAAAGTTCACATGATAGAATTCCTCCATTTAAAGACTCATTTATCACTTAGGAGACATCAGCAATGAATATTTTTATTTTTCTACTGGATTCAGTTCTTTTACAGTGGAGCTACTTTCTTAGATAATTTTACCCCTGCTTTTTATTTTTCTTATAATAATAATAAAAACCCCTAAGTAATCACTAAAGTTATAGAATTTTCAACTTCCTTTTTTCTTCAATTACTGGGCCTTGAGAGTCTTCTCTTTAGTAAGCAGCAAATAATATGCAATTTTTGGATATAATAAGTACACGAATATAGGATAATTTCTGAGATAAAAGATTTTTTGCTTCGTTTTTCTTGAGATAAGGTTTCTCTGTGTAGCCTTGGCTGTTCTAGACTCACTTTGTAGATCAGGCTGGCCTCAAACTCACAGAGATCCACTTACCTTTGCTCCTTGAGTACTAAAATTACAAGTGTGCACTACGATGCCCGACTGAGATAAAGGATTTTTGGCTTTTCTTTGCAAAGATATAAATTGATAGAAAAGGAGGAAATGAAAGAGTTAGGTATATTGATAGAGATATAACTTTTTTTTTAATTTTATTTTTCTTTTTAGTTACATTTTGTTAACTCTGTGTCCCAGTTGTATTCCGCTCCCTCATTCCCTCCCCAACCCCGCACTCCCTCCCTGGTCTCCTCCCTGCCCCTTTCCAAGTCTACTGATAGGGGAGGGGTCCTCCCCTTTCATTTGACCCTGTTTTATCAGGTACCTTGAGGGCTGGCTGCAAAGTCCTCCTCTGTGGCCTAACAGACTGCTCTTCCCCTGGGGGGGGCGTCAAACAGCCTGCCCTTGAGATCCTGTTAGAAATAGTCCGTGTTCCCCTTACTTTGGAAAACTACTTGGTTACTGAGCTACCGCGGGCCACATCCGAGCCGAAGTTCTAGGTTATATCCATAGATGGTCCTTGGTTGAGTGTCAGTCTCAGAAAAGACCCTGTGCCCAGATATATTTGGTCCTTGTAGAGCTCCTATCCTTTCCATATCATACTAACTTCCCTTCTTTCATATGATTCCATGCACTCTGCTGAGGGTTTGGTTATGAGTCTTAGTGTCTGCTTTGAAACACTGCTAGGTAGAGTCTTTCAGATGCCTTTTGTGGTAGACTCCTGTCATAAGTTCAATGCACATCCCAATTGTTTTTCTAAATGAGGATTAATCACCTTTGCCTGTGTCCACTTTCTTGATTATCTTCTTTAGGTGTGTAGATTTCATTATGTTTATCAT
>NW_026585603.1:0-1755 GCF_907164565.1 Psammomys obesus
GAAAATATTGGTCACATCACTGAAGCCACTCACACCCCAAGAACTAATTAATTAACAGAATTAATGCCCTTAATAAGAACCTTTAAGCAACCAAGTGAAATGGATGATTAATCCCCAAACCTTCCGTCTCCACCATTTGGCCCCAGTAAGTTCAAGTTATGAAAAGAAACTTAAATCGTTTACCTCAGTGGACGGGTGAGGAGAATCTTCTGACTTTTCCAGTTCCTCAGTCGCAGCAACAGCTTTTAGTAGACCACAGCTCAGGATCCTCAGAAAGCCTAAAGCTTGAAACCCCAACAGCTAGAGAGCTCGAAAGCGCCAGAGCTAGAGAGAGACAGAGCGTGGAGGCTCCTCAACAGCTCTTTGAAGGCCCCAGCCGTTTCTTTCCAACTGTAACGTTCTTGGCTTGGCTTCGGTCAGCTGACCTCGCTCTCTCTCTTCCGCATGCTGCCATTCATGAGGCTAAGAACGTTCTGACCTCAAGTTACATTTAGGTGCCTAAGCACCTGCCTACATCATTTTGGTAGAAAATCTAGAATATATGAGTGTGACCTAAGCACTGCCTGACTAGGCATTCTACCAAGCAAGATCTCTAACTTGGAAACCTACGGTCAGGCTAAGGGAACAAAAGGGCAGAAGATTTTTACTTAAAATCAGGCCTTTGCTGTAGACACAGTGTGTGGTTAGGAGCCCTGGCTGCTCGTCCAAAGGACTCAAGTTGGAAGGAGATTCCGATTGGCTCCCAACTTTCGGGATGTCATGTTCCAGGGCATCCACCACACTCTTTTGTGGACATCAACAACAGATGTCTTTTGCCTTTTGTGGGCACCACATGAACATGAGCATGCACCGTGCCAATAGTACACATTAAAATATATTTGTTATAAAATACTCTCATACACAATGTCCCGAGTTCTCTGCTGTATTAGTTGTGGAACCCAACCCTCTCGGATGCTTGGGTTGTGGCATTTGGAAGGCATAAGTAGAAGACCACTTCAGTCTCTCTGAGACAAACCGGAACAGAATAACAAACCTCTGTCTTTAAAAACAGAACATAGGAGCTGAAGAGATATCTTACTGTTTAAGGACACTTCTGCTCTTGCCGAAGAAGCCTGCCACGTTCATTTTGCAGCAATCACGTGGTACCTCACAATCATACATAACTCCCTTTCGAGGGGGTCCAATGCCTCCTTCTCACCTCCATGAGCACCAGACAAAACATGAATAAACATAAAATAAATATATCTAAAAACTTTAAAACACAGAAATTGAAGTTTAATCTTAATTCCAAATTTTTCTCAAATGGTTCTTATTCTCAGCATTTTTTCCTGGCTGGTGACCTCGTCATTTCATTTGTCCTACATTTGTTAAATTATAGTGAAACCAAACATATCCCATTTTCAGAAGCTGATTTAGTGGACAACAACCACTTCGTGGTGTTGTCTTATACTTCATGTTGATGGATTCAATTTACTAATGTTCTAATGAGGATTTTTATGGCTAAGCACAAGAATAGTGGTCTAGTTTTTCTTCGGACATTTTTCGTCTGGTTGGCATAGGGAGTTGAGTGTTATAAAATAAAATAGGAATCTCGTCATATTTTTATTATTAAAATATTATGAAGACTAGATACACTTCATCTTCAAATTTTGTTGGATTTGACAAGCTCTTTACCATGGATCTGGAGATTATCATTACTGATTTCAGCTATTAATATTAATAGTAATTGATATTGATATTAATTACATTCCTTGA
>NW_026585604.1:0-1273 GCF_907164565.1 Psammomys obesus
CTTTGGCTATTCAGTGGTTTCTTGGTGACACTAGGCAGGAGAGCTCCTGGTTTCTCATCGCAGTGAGACTTGGGGGTTTTGCCGGGGTCAGCCGGACATCTCAAACTTTCTCCTATTGCTTGACAACTCACTCCTTCAGCAGATAGGGACCGCTGGTCTCCAGCGTGTTGGGGAGTGGCGTGTGGCTTTGCCAAATCCCCAAAGCTTGGAGACCTGGACAAGTGGATCCCACGGGGATCCACTGTAGAGCACACCTCATGTCCCAGGTCTAACTCATGCACCCTGCTGAATCTCACCTGAGATCCGTGGGCCAGGATCCTAGGACTTGAGTTGGAGACCTCTGGAAGCCTGGCACTCTGGCTTCCTTTGCTTTGCTTGTCACCCACCTGACCTGCCCAAAAGCCTCTGGGTGCCTCTCTGCTCCAAGAAGAAAAAATCAGCAGAAGCAGGCAGAGCGCCGCCAAGCTGCTCCCCCTCCTGCCACTGCCCTTCCTTCTGCTCCGGGGCTGTGCAGCTGGCCCGTTTGAAAACCCTCAGCTTCTTGTTCCTTTCCAGAGTATCTGAGCATCAGCACAGAATGAAGCTGGTTTCCATCATCCTGATGTTCCTGGGTTCACTCGCCTTTCTAGGCGTGGATACCACTCAGCCAGAAGATGTGTCCTTGCAGTGAGTTTGGGGCAGTGCTTTCTTCAGTCCTAATACATGGCGGTCATGGAACAATGAGGGATGGTCTGGAGGGGTTAGAAGGAAGTGGAGATGGGAGCTGGCCAGGACATCATTTGAACTCAAGCCAAACGCATTTGCTTGTGTTTTCTAGGTGGGATAAGCAGGCACTAAGCAGTGGAGAGATGGAAATGCAGGCATCCAGCAGCGATGCCTCAGAACTCACTGGCGAGGAGACAATTCCTATGTAGATTTTTGTTCTGGACCAGGAGAAGGAGAGCACATCTAAAACTCCACAAGCCAGGTAACTACACCCTCTGCAGAGGATGTGCCCTTTCGACTACCCAGGCCCCGGGACGATTGTCCAGGCCAGACTGCAGCTCTGGTGGAGGGAGCAGGTCCCAGGTCCCTCAGGTTGTTTGGCCCCGGTCCGAGGTGCTTACGGCCAAAGCTCTGGTTGGTTAAGTTTCAAGTATGCTTCCTTCTCTGCAGCACTCCAAGCTCAGCCCACTTTCGAGTCAAACGCTACCACAAGATGATGAACCCTGGCTCCCGCAAGTCTCGATGCCGCTTTGGGACCTGCACATTGCAGAAATTGGCCCAACAGATC
>NW_026585605.1:0-1205 GCF_907164565.1 Psammomys obesus
GCCTAAATCCAATCCATGGACTGTCCTTGCTTTGTGCTTCAGTCTCTACACTCCTCCCTGGAACCAGGATAGTTGATCCTGTTGGTCTTCTTGTGAGGCTTCTGTTCCTTCTGGGTCCTTCTATTCTTTCCCCAACTCTTCCACAAGGCTTCTTGCACTCTGCCTAATCTTTGACTGTGAGTCTCAGCATCTGTTCCCATCCTTTGTTCTGTGGAGCCTCTAGGAAGACAGCTATGCAAGGATCCCATCTGCAAGCACAGCAGGTTGTCTTTGTTAGTGTCAGCAGCTGGTTCTCTCCCAAGGAGTAGGTCTCAGATTGGGCCACTGATTTTTGGGCATTCCCTCCATTTCTGGTATATGGCTGAGAAAGAAATTAGGGAAACGGCACCATTCACAATAGCCATAAATAGTATAAAGTATCTTGGTGTAACTCTAAGAAAGCAAGTGAAAGACCTTCGTGAAAAGAACTTCAAGCCTTTGTAGAAAGAAACTGAAAAAGGCATCAGAAGATGGAACGATCCCCATGCTCATGGATTGGCAGGATTAACATAGTGAAAATGGTCATTTTACCAACAACAATCTATACATTCAATGCAATTCCCATCAAAATACCAACACAATTCTTTACAGATTTTAAAAGAACAATTCTCAACTACATATGGAAAAACAAAAAACCCACAGTAGCTAAAAAAATCCTTTAAAATAACTTCTGGAATTATCTTCATCTCTGACTTCAAGCTGTACTACAGAGCAATAGTAATAAAAACTGCATGATACTGACATTAAAACAGATTAGTCAATCAATGGAATTGTATCAAAGACTCAGAAATAAACCTAAACACATGCAGATACTTAATTTTTGACAAAAATAATCATACAATGGAAAAAAGACAGCATCTTCAACATGTGGTGCTAGTCTACCTGGATGTCTGCATGTAGAAAAAGTGAAAATAGATCATATTTATCACCCTTCATAAAATTAAAGGTCAAGAGGATCAAAAATCTCAATATAAAATCAGACACATTGAATCTGTTAGAAGAAAAAGTGGAAATCTGCCTTGAACTCATTGGCACAGGAGATGACTTTCTGAACAGAACACCAACAGCTCAATCCCTAATATCAATAACTAAAAAATGATATCTCATGAAACAGAAAAGCTTCTATAAGACAAAGGACACTTTCAAAAGAACAAAACAACAGCCTA
>NW_026585606.1:0-2983 GCF_907164565.1 Psammomys obesus
CATGCTGTATTTCACTGTGGGATTCAATTAGCATATGCTGCTCCAGGGCGGCCCGGACTACCACGCTGGGGAAATCAGAACAGTGCTTGGCTCTGGGAAGCGGGACAAGAGAAAAACAGAAAGAATTGAGGGGGACAATGTGCAAGGAAACTTTCAAGGGCGTGGCAATAATTTATACCTGGATAGCAGTTTTGATCACACGGTTTTATGTACTGGGCTAGACAATGCACAATTAAAATGTGTGCATCTCAGAGGCTAGGGAGAGCCCAGCCTGTGAAGTACTTGTCTTGCAAGGACAAGGACGTGAGTTATATGCTCAGACTTTATGGGGTTTTTGTTTGTTTGTTTGTTTGTTTTTAAGCTGGGAATTGTGGTGTGCTTGGGAAGGATAAAGACAGATAGGTCCCTGGAGTTCACCACCCATTATTCAGTGAATTCCATGTCCCAGCAAGAAACCCTATCTTAAAAGGAAGAAGCAAGTGGATTGCCCCAGAGGAATGACATCCAAGTCTGTCCTCTGACCTCCACACATACCATGTATACACACATACAATAAACATACACTTTGTGAATTTTTTGAATACAATGTTTACTGCAAATGAAATAAAAATGAAATACGAGCTTTAATTAATGACCCACACATTGAAATACTTAAGGGGAAATGCAGTGGTGCCTGGAATTTATTTTAACTGCATAAGAACTATGTGATTGATGGGCAGAGGGATGAATACATGGCTAGAGATATGATGTAGCAAGTACAGTAAAATATTAATGATGGCTCAGCTGGGAGGCATAAGTGTACTCCCTGAACTGCTCTTTCATCTTGGTGGTATTGCTGGATAAAATTTGGGGGTGGAAAAACAATTTGATGTCTCTAAATTACTGGGTATGGCACCTGCTTGCTGTACTCTCTGGGGATGGTGCCTTTTTCTGAGGTTTTGGGGTAATACCCAGCACCTGGGAACCTGTAAGACAGTGGCTCCTAGCTGCAGGGGCAATGAAAGACCCCTTGGGAGTTTCTGAAAAATCCACATGTCTAAACACATGAGGAGAGGGAGCCTTGTTGTATGCATCGAGAGCAGCAGCTCTCAACCTGTGAGTTGCGACCCCACAGGGGTCACATATCAAATATTCACATTACAACTCATAACTGTAGAAAAAGTGCAGTTATGAAGTAGCGATGACATAATGTCATGGTTGGGGGCCACCACAACATGAGGAACTGTATGAAGGGTCACAGCGTTAGGAAGGCTGAGAACTGCTGCTCTGGAGGCGTCTCCCCAGGGATACCTTACATGAGCTTCTGCTATGCTCTTCTGCCACAAGGAAATGAAATTTCCTGCCCAGCAAATGGGTCCGGCATATAGAGCATCCATCACAGCAGTTTTCTTCAGCATGCTCTGGTGTGGTCCTTGATTAGCCATTACTGCTCACCACGTGGAGAATGGCTGGCAGAGAGATGGAGGTAAAGGCGAGGCCTGACAGCCTCTTTCTGTTGTGTGAGCATCTAACTTAGGCTTCGCTCAGGAGGTTGAGCAGGACAGTCTCTAAGCAGGATCTGTAACTCTGCATGAAAGGCAGTGCTTGTGGGTGACTAGCCTGTCTCCAAGGAAAGTAGGTTTCTCACTCGCTCAGTTCCCTCTTCCATTTCCTCTTTCCCTTGTTCCCTCTCAGCTTTCCCACCCTCTACTTCATCACTCTAAACTACAAACACAGTGACACTGCACAGAGGACTATGTCTAGATGTAATTTCTATCTCCTTCCTTTTGCTCAGGTCTCCAGAGGTCACTACAGCCTGTTCTCCTCTGCAGCACCAATGGCATCCAGTGCAAGCCCTATGCATATGACAGATGCACAGATACATGGAATTCAAAGGAAGGTCAAGGTTGGCATTGAAAAGTCAGTGGGGCTTATTTTCTACTCATCTAAAGCGTGAGTAGAAGTTTAGATGGTTTCCCATGGTCTTCAATGTCCTTCTCTAAGTCAAAGTTTCAACATCAGCAACTATATTTTTTTTTCTAAAATTTTGAAGGTGTAACCATTTGGAAGTTGGGGCATTTAGAAAGCTGATCTTACAGTGTGAACTGCAGCTTTTTCATGTCTAGATTTGTTCTCTAACTCTTGAAAACAAGTATTATTCTGTGTTGATGTGCTTCAAGAATTTGAAAGTCCATATTACCCTGGGTGGTGGTGATGGTGGTGATGGTGATGATGGTGGTGATGATGGTGGTGATGGTGATGATGGTGGTGATGACGGTGGTGATGGTTGTGATGATGGTGGTGATGGTGATGATGATGGTGATGGCGATGATGGTGGTGATGGCGATGATGGTGGTGATGGTGGTGTGGTAGTGGTGATGGTGACGATGATGATGATGGTGGTGATGATGTTGATGATCGTGATGATGATGATGATGATGGTGGTGATGGTGGTGATGGTGGTGATGGTGATGATGGTGTGGTGTGATGGTGTGGTGGCAGTATTGGTGATGGTGTTGGTGTGTCAGTGGTGCAAAGTGTTAATCTGCATATGAAGCCTGCTGGTACAGCTGTTCTAGTGGTTACACTGATGCCGCCACTTTTCTCTCCTGTGTACTTACACACTGGCTATAATGATTGCCTTTCCCTAGGGCTTGACCTACACAAATGTTACCCCCACTTCGCTGTAAGCAGCTGCAGACTGATTTCTGTGTGAACATCTGTAAATGTGACCATGAAACTAGAGAGAAGAGAAGAAAAAGAGTAACTGCTCGTGGGTCATGGCAGAAACAGGCATGGAAAAGGTGGTGGGACAGCTGCAAATCAGAGTAAGGTGGCACGTGAGGGGACAAAGAAACGGACTTGAAGGAAGATGAGCTACCTGTAAGAAGCAAGAATAAACGCCTCCAAAGTTAATGATTCAGTTACTAACTAGTGAGAGCTTTAGCAATACAAGCCCCAGGAAGTGTTTCATTAAAATACAGCTACATGCCCAAGTGCACAC
>NW_026585607.1:0-7158 GCF_907164565.1 Psammomys obesus
GAGGCGTTCTGCAGAGGGTAGAGCACGAAGGGCGCATTGTCATTGTCATCCAGCACCAGCACGCGCACCAGCACCTGGCTGCTGAGTGCGGGGGAGCCTTGGTCTGTGGCTCCCACAAGGAACTCGAAGGCCTGCAGGGCCTCATAGTCCAGGGCCCTGAGTGCAAACAGCTGCCCATTGTCAGCGTTGATGGAGATGAGTGAGGTCAAAGCCAGCTGCGGGTCATGGGGCGGCAGCAGCGAGTAGGTGATGTGGGCGTTGGAGCCAGAGTCTGAGTCTGTGGCTCTGATGGTGCCTATGAGCAGGGCGGGGCTGTTGTTCTCGCGGACAGACAGGGTGTAGGAGGATTGGCTGAAGGCGGGGGCGTTGTCGTTGACGTCGGACACCTGCACTGCTATGGCGTGCTGGGTTGTGAGCCTGGGTGAGCCCATGTCGGAGACGGAGATGGTGATGTTGTACTCGGCTCTGCTCTCTCTGTCCAGGGGGCCCTCAGTTTCTAAGTGGTAGTAATTTTCAATAGAAGATTTTAGCACAAACGGGAGATCCTCTGGAATAGAACAGACCATCCTGCTGTTGTCTCCGGAGTCCTTGTCTCGGATACTAAAAATCATAACTAAAGTGTCTGCAGTGTTTTCTGGGATTGGACTGATAAATGATGACACAGCAATTTCAGGAAAATTGTCATTCACATCTATCACCTGAATTCTTACTGTAGATTTCCCAAAATGTCCTCCCCGATCAGTAGCTTTAATGATTATTGAGTAGGATGCAGTTGTTTCATAGTCCAAATAGCCTATTAAACTTATTTCTCCAGAGTTTTTGTTAATTGTGAATGTTTTTCGAATATCCTCTGATGCATGGGAAAAAGCATAGGATACTTCACCATTACTTCCCGAGTCTAAATCCCAGGCGGACACTGTGATAATCAGTGAGCCAAGCACACTGTTCTCTGGAATCGTCACTTCATAGAGCGTGTGCTCAAACGCGGGGGAGTTGTCATTAATGTCTATGACTCTCACTCGAACCAAGGCAGTCCCAGACCTGGGTGGAGCGCCACCATCCGAGGCGGTGAGGATGAGACTGAGCTCGGGCTGCTCCTCATAATCCAGCGCCTTGTCCAAAACCAACTCTGGGAATTTCCTGCCATCTGGATTAACTCTCATTGTAACATGGAAATGAGGGCTCTGGCTTATGGCATAGCTTTTTACAGCATTGATTCCTACATCTAAATCTGTCGCACTTTCTAGTAAGAACACAGCACCAACAGGGCTATTCTCTGGGATGTCGAGAATCATTTCCTTTTCCAAGAATGTGGGGGAGTTGTCATTTATATCTATGACCTGAAGCTCGGCTTGCAAAATCTGTATGGGTTTTTTCATTAACACCTGGAAATGCAGCACACAGGGCTGGATGGAGCCACACAGCTCCTCCCGGTCTAGCGGTTCACTTAGGAGCAAATCTCCTGTATTTACATTCAAAAGCAAAGGCAATTTGTTATCGTTAGAGGCCACCTGAGCCCCTCGAGAAGACAGCTCAGCCACCTCCAGTCCCAGGTCCTTTATCAAATTCCCCACCAAGGCCCCACTCAGCGTTTCCTCCACCACTGAAAGTCTCCCAGGCTCAGCGTGAGCTTGAGACATTCCCAGCCAAACAAAGAGAAGCAGGACTTGCCTGGTCTGCAGATAGCTTCCCCCTCTATTCTCCATAGCTCCTTCCCAGCAGGCTTCTGGCAGAATCACTTCTGCTCCACCACACAGTTCTGAAAAACGTGCCCCTTGATTTGTCCACAGAATCCTCAGAATCCGAAGGATATACGATTTCTAGGCAGCACCTTCATGGCTTGTTGTTTCTTCCTAGTTTTCTGTGCTCACTTGGGCTGTGTGTCTGCAGCATTTAATGTATTTTTTTTCTGTAACATTATCCTGCAGCGCCACCATGTGTCCTCACAGAGATTCACAGTTCGATGAATGCTACTTAAATTCCATTCACATCCAATGTCCCCCAGAAACAAGTATTTGTTGTTTATGGGATTACCATATATATATATTTTCATCAGGGTTCTTTATAGCTCATGATGATGTTAGTGCTTGTTTTAAAGCTCTCTGTAAGTATCTCAGGAATTGCTAGGTTTAACACATCCCTTCACCACTTGGCCTTGATTAGGTAGAAAGGGAAAGAGAAAATGTCCTTGGAAAGTTTCAGAGGTTCTCCTTGGGTTATAAAACTGGATTATGCAGGAGGTGGAGAACATTAAGAACCGTATAAATTCGTAGTTTAGTTCCCGTTTCTTACACGTGACAATTCAGTGAGTGGTGCACAAATGGAAACGTGCTGTTTCACGTAAAGCACATTCTTACTCCTAAAGCTGACCTCCCTGGGGTTCCCAAAATATTATGCCAACAACACACAGCAGTTCGGGAGAGGGGGAGAGAAGTTTGCTTTCCTAAAGAGAGCAAAAAAATATTAATCTCTGATGAAACCAATTGATGCACATTCCTGTTAGTGAAGTAATACACAGTTACTTGAATGCCGCATTATAGGGATAGCTTTTAGTCACAGAGCCTGAAGGCCTGCCTTGCGCTTGTTTAACTCTGACTAGTATCTTCTCTGAAACTTGGAGGGGGTTTAGCCATAACTGAAGTTCACAGTTGCTCCCAAAGGAGGAGACTGTTGGGAATAGATGCTAGCAATTCCTGAACAATGTCCAAAATTTCAAAAGTACCCAAGGGAAGAATGGACATTTGGAGATGAAAAACACTAAGTTTAAATCGAACTTTAAAAAAATATGAGTTATACATACAGTTGAAAAAAATAAACCAGCACAAAAGATAGAAATTGAAGGGTAGGTGGGCTGGAGGTATGCACAGTTAATCCTTCCACCTTTAGAGCAGCTGTTAAGCTAATAGAGAAGTAACAATATTGAGAACTCACAAGATTCAACTGCACAAGGTTTGTTTAATGACAGGAAGCAGATGGAAGAAACTCACAATGAAGTTCCTCAGTGGGGATGGTGACACATCACTAGAGATGGGGCAATTAACACATTCATCTGTGTAACAGAATATCATTCACATTCCAGATTCAGAGAAACTGGAAGACTGAAATCAATCATGAGATGAACCAGTTATTATTTTAAAGTCTATTTACAGTAGTGTTGAATTCTCTGTTTCCAGTGTCTACAGAGACAGGAAAGTCACTTGTGGGAAAGAATGGATACTTGATTTTGAAGAGATTAGCAAACGTTCTCTAGTCTTTGACATTTATGTAGAGCTGACAAAAGTATGAAATAAAACTAAGGAAAGTAGGACTTTAGATTTTTGAGTAGTGAGGCTTTAAGTCTTTTCTCAAGAAACACTGCAAGACTGTAGAAAACAAGGTGTGTTGCTGACCCTTAATCTGACACAGTAGATATTCCAGATTTCTAACCTGAAGAGTGGGAAAAATCAAATAAATTCTTACACTTACTGATGTTGTGGGTCTGATTACATAATACCTCTTACTTAGTGTGGTAACATTAGAATGAAGTCTTGCCATCGACACCTGTCAGTCACAAAGGTTGGTAGCCAGTTTTGTAATGCAGAATTCTTCATTATTAGAATACAGCCAAGGACTACATGATATTTGAGGGGATGCCTATATTATGAAGTAGAAACCGAACCAATGTTCATGACCATAAAGATAGTTTATTGAGTAAGAACATTTTCTGTGCAAACCTGAGAACATGGTTTCAATCTCTAGTATTTGTGTAAAAGGCCAGATGCAATACTGCATATCTTTAATCAAAGTGCAGACAGCAGATGCAGAAAAGAGAATCAACACACACACACACACACACATCAACAAACAAAAGAAACAAGAGGAAATGCATATAGTCAGATGGAAGAAAGTGTCTCTCTGGAAATGTCTGACTAATATCCCCAGAAAAATAAAATCTAAGAACAAATGATTACTTACATCTTCCATAATCCTTTGTATTTCAATTTCATGTACCCATTTCATGTTAATAACATTTGCATGGAGTATAAGTTCTTATAATAAGACAAACAATAAATTACAGGTGGGACATATTGAGTTTTGTACCTGTAGTCTCAAGATACAAGGAGCAGAGTTAGAAAGATTTGAGGCAAATTTGAGGCTACCGTGTTCTACATAGTTGCATCCCTGATTCAAAGTTGAAAAAGAAAACAGAATAGATTAGGAGACTTAAGTTTTTTATTTTTGCAAACTGTTAATTTTGGTAAATTTCTTCAACTTCTGTGGCTTACACTTAATTTTAAAAATGACCACAGAAGACTAATAATACTGTACACTATATACCCTCACAATGTAGCCCGAGAGAGAAAATTACAGATAAGGGAAAATATTACATTTCCAATGACTAGTGTTTAAAAATAGCAAAAGAAAAACTTCCAAAAAAGTATTTTTCTGCCAGAAAAGAAAGTTTACAAATAACAATTGAATGATTAAATGAGCAGTGCAAGAAAGTAGAACATGAGGCAAGTTAAGAGCAGAAATACAAAACCAAACAAGCCTGGAATTTTAAAGAATATGCCCAGTCAGTCAAATATTTAATTCATATTTTCAGAAAATGCAGCAGAGAAATTATAATAAACTAAAATGACAATTTCTCTGTGAGTCTAAACATTGACAGGGTTATGTACTTGTGAACAGGTTAACAAAGAAATAGCCCATGCTATGGTATTCTCAGACTATGGAGGGTGAGTTCTCCAGTGATTCTGGAATGAATAGGAAAAACTTTTCAGAAAATGTAATAGCGTCTAGAATGAAATTTTTCTTGTGAAAGGTGAGTCTACACAATTGAGAAAAGAAAAAAAAGTCCTTTTTTAAAATCTAAGGGAGAAAATTGAAACTTTTCCTTTTATACCCAGTCAAACTATCAATCAAATGAAAATATTGCTTCACTATATAAAGTATCAATGGTTTTTTTTCAACTATCTCTGCATATATTTTAATGAAATTGGCTGCCAACCAAATAAGAAGGGTGGGCAGTGTTAAAAGCATGACAGCCATAGCGCAAATAGTCTATAAAAAGAAGAGCTATGAATAGAAGATCTCTAGGAAATAAAGGCAATTAACTTGTTTCTGATCTATTTAATTAGTGGAAGGCAAAAAGTTAATATTCAAGAGAAATATGACGTGAAAAATCAATACCAAGAACAGAGGGTACAGCTCATGGTAACCCACCACTTTGTTTGCTCACTTAGCATGGAAAGAGACAAACAGAAAAAATCACTAGCAGTAAATAGAAATTTAGCCAAGTCTAAGACAGTAGCTATCAGCTCTGGGAAAAATATTTTCAAGAAATAAAAATCATTTTGCACTACTAAGTATGTATATATAAAAAGACCTATTGAGGTGGAGCTTAATATTAGTTTCATGTCAGGGACGATTCTCATTTAAGAAGCCTTGAGTTTGACCCTGGAAACACACAGAAACAAAACTGACAACATCTTCGAAGACAAATGTGCATCTTTCCTATGTGTGTCTATTGATAGGAATAAGAACTGTAATGAGTGGGTAGCACATCAAAGCCAATTATCAAGATAAAGTCTAAACACATCATCTGGAAATAGATCAAAATTGAAGAAAAACTGTGTAGAAAGAGACTCGAGATAAAAATTATTTTCTCTGTAACCTTTAATTTATCTCAGTTTCTAAATCTGACAATTAAAAAAAATCTCAATATAAAATGGAAATTATCTTTTTAGCAGTCAGTTAATATTTGCCACACAAACATTTAAATGTGTTCAAATTTATGTTGATTTTCATGCAGGTCATTACATTGAATTTGCATTATATGATACACTCTGTTTTATATGTCAGCAAGAATGAACATAAGAAAGAGCTCTTGCCAGCACATGCCTTTGATCCCAGCACTTGTGATGCAGAGGCAGGTAGTTTGAGGCCAGCCTAGTCTACAGAGCTAATTCCAGGACAGCCACAGGACTGCATAGAGCCCTGTCTCAAACAAACAAACAAACAAACAAACAACAAAGAGCTCTTAAGGGAGATGGGAAATAAAGCACAGCAAAATAACTGTGATAAGAAAGAATGGGGTACTCACTGGGAATAAGAAGGGAGGCAGTGAGGCAGCAAGGGTTAGGAATGAATGAAACCAAAACATGACACCTTTTTGTGCAGAAGTAATGCTGAAATCCATTAATTACTATGCTAGTACAAAAAATTATAAGAATATTCAAAATTGTAAACATGGAAAGGGGCTTGTAAGGAAGGAAGAGAAGTATAGGCTATACAGGGAGATTCAGCAGGAGTTTATAATAACAGAATACATGCCATAAATGTGTAAAACTGCCAAAGAACAAACTCAGTAAAAGTTAAAAGAATATACAGCTTTTTAAAGTGAATATAAAGTATGCCCTGCTAGAGATAAACCTCAGTGATGGAATAATTGTTAAGCATGCAAAAGGCTTGGGGTTAATTCTTAGCAACAAAAGAAAACAAAATAATAACCTCAATAAAACCCCAAACATCAGTTTTCTGTATTGAGAAATGACAACAAATTACTGGGAACTATGAAAGAATCAAACCTTCAAACCTAAAGTAGTAAATACTCTATTTAAAAAAAAAGCACTAAACTACCACTAAAGTAAAAAAAAAAAAAAAGGTTAAAATGTAATTGTGACCTACTTGGTAGTTGAAAATGAAGTTATCTTTGTTGCGTAGTAGTTGCTATACATGGCTGTTTTCATATATCAAATGGGATGAAAGGTTACTCAAATTTAATGAGACATTCCAAAATGTGGGCTTTTTATCACTCATGCTCTAGGAACCATGAGCATGAACATCAGCGTAAATCGGTTTCAAAAACTTGAAATCACTGGTATCAGAAGAGCCTCCCATCAGACACACCTCATACTGGTAGCTCTGGGACAGGGTTCCTGTACCGCTGACATCCACCAGGTGGCCAGGAAAGTGTCCCTCAGGCACAGAGCAGACTCCCAGAGAGGCCTCCCTGGCCCTCCTGCACAGCTTCACCCCCACGAACAGCAGCACAGAAAGGAGGAAGAGTGAAGACACAGATGCCAAAGCTATGACCAGGTAGAGTGTTAGTGAGTCCTGTTCTTGCTCTGGGTCGCGCGCCACCTCTGGCAGAGGCAGGTAGGGCTGGGAGAAGCC
>NW_026585608.1:0-1681 GCF_907164565.1 Psammomys obesus
ATCTCTGGATCTCATGGATCACAGCCTCAGTGTAGGGCATCTTCAGGTGGTCCTCATACTTGGGCTGCCTGTTCCTGCCAATCACTCGGTCAATCTCCTCATGGACCTTGGCTGAGAAGAAGAAGGATGCATTTAGAGGTGTACAAGAACCTCATAGTAGGGGTGAGAGTTCAAAAACGTGAAGGCAGATGCAGGCCATGAAACAGTGTGTGACATTGTCAATCATTTTCACTACATACAAGCCATGGACTTTGTTGGAGGAGCTTCCTGTTAACAGGGTCATACCAGAATTACATGGAAATTGCAAGAAAGTAGATTTAAGCAAGGAACAGAGGGAACAGGAAAGTGGCTTCTTTGAAGGTCAGCTAGCAACACAACAGTTGGTTCAACAGCTAGAGACTGGTGCCCACCAGCTATGTCTCTGCCTCTGCAGAGCGAGTTATCGAAGAATCTGGTTTCTTGAGAGAAGTAGGGAACACTGTGGCAGATCAGAGTTGAGAATCTACCCCACTGGCCATTTCCTGTTCCTTGCAGCCTTACCCTCAACATGAACAACAGAAAGCGGTAGCACAGTGTGGTGCTGACTGTCTCTGTGCCTGAGAAGAAGATGTTCAGTGTGGTCAGCACCACGTTTTTCATGGAAAACTCTGTATTGGGGTTCTTCTTCTCCTGAAGGGAGGGAAGTATTCAAGGCCAATCCATTCCTTACACTCATGGTGCCCTTGTATCTCTGCTCCCCATCTTGAGTTCACTTCTTCTTGGCCCTGAGCTAAGATAGGATGGTGAATCCTGGCTATGTCAAGTTCTGAAAAGTTCCAGACCTGTTGGTATAATGTTCTTTTAAAATGTATATGCCTTACCCTTGTTAATTCAAATGCTGATTTCCCCACTCCCAACTCTCTGGTTTCAATCCAGATTTTGCCTTGTGATACTCATTATAAGCTTCCTGTCTCAACTCTTGTGTAAAAGGGACAAAATAAAGCAACTAGATACAATGTTGTGCAATGGGAGGAACCAGAGGACAGGAAAGGGTGGGAGGATAAGGGGTGAGGGAAGAGGGAGGAGAGAAGAGCTGGAGGAGAGAGCTTGGAAGACATGGAGCATGAACCAGACCTAAGATTTCACAAAAAGCAAGTATAATGTGGGAAATCTAAATGTTAAGAAGCTGAGGGCTTGGAGGTTTAGGAGGGAGTAAATATTACCCAGCCTTGTGTTGTAGGTTAACTAAAAACCCAGTCTCTGTGTGGTGATTTGGTTATACAGCTGTTTAAGACTAACAGCAGCTTTACCAGAAGATAAATCAATAGTAAATATTAATAACCACCTACAACACAGACCTTTGGATGGGTTGCAGTGCCCTAAACACCCTTCTGCCAATCATGATTCAATTGACTGATCTTCAATGACCAGCTTACCTGCTAGTTTTTAAAAGGTAGAAACACTTAGGAAAGGAAGGCTGGAGAAAGACTTTAGAAACAATGACAGAGACGTCATGCTAGAGGAAGTCAGTGAAAACTAGAGACCATTTTTGTGAGACAGTCACAGCTTTTAAGAATTATTTTTATGCGTGTAAGTGTTTTGTCTGCAGTATGTCAGAGCGCTATGTGTGTTCAGTAGCTACAGAGGCCAGAAGAGGGAGTCGGATCTACTGAGACTAGAATTGCATGGTTGTGAGATGCTG
>NW_026585609.1:0-3937 GCF_907164565.1 Psammomys obesus
TTAACCTGTAACATGGCCACCAGGCTATGTGACTGTCTCAAGGGTAGTAGAAGTGGGTATCAAAAGACTATATGCATCAGGACATGCAGGCCAGAGCAAGGAGGAAGAAGCCCAACTCTTGGGGGTCTCAAGATTTTTGGGATTTGGACACATCTCAGCCTCAATCTTGCTCCAGCCTGTCTCCCCAGTCATATGGCTTTTCAGTCCCACAGTCTGGGGGCCATGTTGACAGGGGGAAGTTGGCAAATTGTACTGAGTGGCCACTGCTGGCACTTGAAGCCATGATCATGTCCTGACCCTGGCTTCCATGAGGCTCATCTCTGGGTCCATGGCCTGTTACAGCTAGGGTCTGTGTCAACCCCCATGGCCCGAGTTACCACCAAAGGACATGTGAATGTCTGTGGTCTGGGGCACCACCTGAGATCATGTGGATGTCTGAAGGCCATGCTGCTGCCAGGGGACAGACTTATGTGAGGGGCCTGCACTGCCACCTCAGGCCATGGTGACCTTGCCCCATGCTACTGCAGGGTCTATGTTTGGTTCCATTGGCCCTATTGCCAATGTGTGTTGACACAGCCATTGTGTATGTTGACTTTCAATGCCCATGCTAATGCCAAAGGTCATGTGAATGCCCTTGGTGTGGTTTGCCAACTTAGGCCATATTGATGTCAAAGCACTGTACTGAGCTGACCCTGCTCCTCCATGACCACCACAACCCAGGAGTATTGTAGGATATTTGATCTCATTGTGAATCAAAGATTGTGAGTTGTAAAATAACTCTTTCTAGTTATACAGTGGCTCAGCCTTAGCACACACCTATAATCCAAAAACTTTATTTAGTGTAAACAAGCCATTGTGGTTTTGACTCAACCTCAGCAAACTGCTTTAATCAAGCCTAAAGGAAGAGCTAAATGAAGTCAAGCCTACGTGAAGAGGCAGAGCAGAAAACTAGCTGACAGGGTTTAAACAGAAAGGAGGGACATTGAGATAAGGGTATTTAAGACAGTGTGGAGAAGAAGAAAGAGGTTTTGGCTTTTTCCTTCTGGGATGTTAGCTGAGTAGGAAGATCAGCTGTGTGCTTTCTCTGCCTCTCTGACTTAATAAGTTTTTGCATCAGCATCTGGCTGCTGGGTCTTCACTGGTAAAATTAAATGACTGGGATTTTACAGTTTTATAACACAGTAGTCCTGGCCCCAAGGTGTGAGCAAAGGAGAGCTAGTCCTGACTCTCACCAACTGCTGCAATCAGTAGAGCTGGCACTGCCCCTTCCCTGGGAGCGCAGGAGAGCTGGCCCTGATAATATAGGTGTGGAAAATCATGCCCTTTGCCTGGGGAGAGCAGGCCTCCTTGGTGAGGGTTCAAGAGAGCTGGAAGACTGACTAACTAGGTTACCAGCTAGGCCCAGATCCTGATCTTTGAACTGGCTCACCCCAACACAGTACTCTACCTATGAGATGCTGAAAGGAGCAAAGGAGCTGGTCCTGCAGAGCCAAAGTTCTGGGGTCTCTATGACTCAGGGAAACAGCAGGATATTTGAGAGGAGTGTCCTTGAGGGTCCAGAGTTGATAGTGCAGCAGAAGCCAGAGGCCTTGAACCAGAACAATGACTCATTGTAATAAACATTTTCATAAACTGAACAAAAGGATATACTGTGTGACACATCACAGCTTCAACTGTGAGATTTTTTTTTTTAATTTTATTTTGGTGCTAGAGGTGAAAAGGGTGGAAAGTGGATATGGAAGAACTGGGAAATGAGTGGGATTGGGATGTATGATGTGAAATTCAGAAGTAATCAATAAAATATAAAATACAGTAAAATATCCCTGAAGAGATGGTGAGGGACCAACCGGAATGAAAAAAACAACTGTGATTATTTGAATTGAAGTCAGGTACAGATAGCTCTTGAAGGGCAGGGTGAACTGTTCTGAGAAAAACTATCTACAACCAGCTGTAAAGTATCTTCATGCTATTCTTGCTGACCAATCAATGTATAAAGCAAAAGTGGTCTGATTTTCAGGAATAAAAACTCTGTGCTTTGCATGTTCAGGTTCCTCTCCTGTTTTTGGAGGGGTGACCTCATCGCAACTGGAATAAAACCTCTTGCTTTTGCATCGAGTTGTGGTCTGTGGGTGTTCTTGGGAAGGGCACAGTCCTGAGCTCCTGAGATGTGAGACTCCATGTCTTACCATGGTTCAGTGGCTAAGTGTACTTTTTTCCTTAAAGAGGTCCATTTATCATTCCCAGGTCATTTTTCAGTGCTGTGACTTTGATAAACAAGCAGAATACACTTGCATGGGTTATGTATCCATCTTAATAGATATGTTTACCCACCAAATTCTCATATCTTTTCAGAACTGATTCACAATCTTTCTCTTTTCTCCTTTCTATCTTTATCAATTCCTTCTTCTTTGTTTCCTTCCTTGCTTTCTTTCATTCTTCTTTGCTGAGATAGGAACTCACTACATTAACCATTGGCCTCAAATTTCTAGGCTACAATGATTCTCCTGCATCAGCCTTTTAAAGAAGGATTACACACATGAACCATCACGCCCAGCTGTTTCCCTGCTTTAAAAAGATAATGTTTGCACTTTAGTTTTCAGTTATTTCATGTTTATTTTGCTGATCATGTAGGTGCATTCACATGATGGATCTTCCCCCAGAACTTCTTAAGAATTTTATCTCTGGGCTTTTGAGCATAGTGTTGTCTGTCTGTGCAAAAGTTCACCACTTTTAGAAACTCTTGACTCAACTTTTCTCTGAAGATTGCTATTGAGTCACAGCTGTGTTAGACTTACTGATTTGAAGTATTGAGGCAAAAACAGAATTCTCATTTCAGCAGGAATAGAGATTATTTAGTCTGGAGCCAAATAAGATTGGCCCTGGCTCTGAAACACAGACTTAGGCTACCTGGAAATCTGTGCTCCAATATGGAGTCAGTTTATAGTAGCAGCACCAAATCAAACCACTTTTCAAATACACTGATCAGAACATTAGATAGAAGGATTAACAAAGATCAGAGACACCTCTGCTGCAGACCTGAATGTTTTCTGACAGTATTTCTAGATTTTTGGTTGGCTGTAAATCTGGTACTCTGCAAATCTCAAATCAATTATCCAATGGCCACAAAGCTGACAGACTATATTAAGTGTCTATTAAGAGGGTACAAAATGGCTCAAGATAATTTCACTCTTTACCTGCAACATTCAATAAACTCCACAGACACTGACTAATGATGTAAGCAGTTAATTGTCTTTCCAGAAATTTCTGTTGCTCATGAAAAACAGAGAGAAAGGGCAGGGCAGGGCAGGGCAGGGCAGGGAAATTGCAGGGCAGGGTAGGGCAGAACAAAAGGGCAGGGCAGGGCAGGGTAAGGTGAAAGGAAAGGAAAGGAAAGGAAAGAAAAAAGGAAAAAGGTAAAAAAGGAAAAAGGAAAGAGAAAGGGGGAAAGGGAAAAAGGGAAAGGGAAGGGAAGGGAAGGAAAAGGAAAGGAAAAGGCAGGGAAAGGGAAAGGGAAAGAGGGAAAGGAAAGGAAAAAGGAAAGGAAAGGAAAGGAAAGGAAAGGAAAGGAAAGGAAAGGAAAGGAAAGGAAAGGAAAGGAAAGGAAAGGAAAGGAAAGGAAAGGAAAGGAAAAGGGAAAGGAAAAGGGTAAGGGAAAAGAAAAGGAAAAGGGAAAGGAAAAGGGAAAGGAAAAAGGAAAGGGAAAGGGATAGGAAAAAGGAAAGAGAAAAAAGGAAAAGAAAAGGAACGAGGAAAAAGGAAAGAAAAAGAAAAAGGAAAGGAAAAAGAAAAGAGGAAAAAGGAAAGGAAAAGGAAAAAAAGGAAAGGGAAATGGAAAGGAAAAACAAAGGAAAGGGAAAGCGAAAGGAAAACAGAAAGAAAAAAGGAAAGATGAAAAACAAAAGAAAAAAGGAAAGAGGAAAAAGGAAAGAGGAAAAAC
>NW_026585609.1:3947-14219 GCF_907164565.1 Psammomys obesus
GGAAAAAGGAAAGAGGAAAAACAAAAGAAAAAAGGAAAGAGGAAAAAAGAAAGGAAAGGAAAGGAAAAAGGAAAGAAAAAGAGTACTACAGAGGACGTCTGAAAGACTCTACCTAGCAGTGTATCAAAGTAGACACTGAGACTCATAACCAAACTTTAAGCAGAGTGCAGGAAATCATATGAAAGAAGGGAGAGTTAGTATGAATTGGAGAGGACAGTAGCTCCACAAGGACCAAATATATCTGGGCACAGGGGTCTTTTATGAGACTGTATCTCCAAGCAAGGAGCATGTATGGATATAATCTAGAACCCCTGCTCCGATGTAGCTCATGGTAGCTCAATATCCAAGTGGGTGTCCTAGTAAGGGGAACAGGGACTATTTGTGACATGAACTCAATGGCTGGCTCTTTGACCTCCCCCCGAGGAAGGAGCAGCCTTGCTAGGCCAAGGAGGAGGACATTGGAGCTAGTCCTGAAGATACCTGTTAAGCTAGAGTCAGATGGAAGGAGCGGAGGACCTCCCCTATCAGTGGACTTGGAAAGGGGCAGGGAGGAAATAAGAGAGGGAGAGTGGGGTTGGGAGGGAATGAGGGAGCAGGCTGCAGCTGGGATACAAAGTTAATAAACTGTAACTAAAACAACAAAAATACAAATTTAATTTAAAAAAAAAGAAAAATAGAGTCCTGCTAGCCCAAGATAACCTGGAAGTCACTAAGTAGACCAAGCCAGGCATGAATTAGCAGAAATCCTTTTGTCTTTGGCTCTGAGGGCTAGAATTGTATGCATGTTCCATAAGAACTTTTTCCCCTAATTATTCATGTTTGAATATTTTAAGAAGCGTTAAAATACCAAAGATTATTGGTCAATGCTAACTTCAAAATTCTAAGAGCAGTGAAGAAGTTCCAGCAACTCCAAGCATGGCAAGAACCATCCTGGGGAAGGCAAACATTGCAGACAGGTTTTGCTCCTTTATCCCTTTCCTCTTCCTTCCTAAATGTCTGTACATTCCTAACACTACCCCACAAGGTCTATTCCCTTATTTGGAACTGACTCAGTCCTGAACAAAACACCAAAATCAACCAATCAAAATTCATCATTTGGGTTATATGTCCAATCAGGGTTTACCAATTCACCCTAACACAGACTTTCTCCTCTTTTCCCTTAAAAATACACTCCTATATAAATACCCTCTCTTGCTCTCTTGCTTTTCTTCCTTGCTGCTGCTGCTGCTATTTCTATGGTCTCCCTTTCAGTACTTCTGTGACTTGGATAATACTTGGAAAAGTCTACAGGACCCTTAACCCAGTTCTTGTACTCCCCATACTGCTGATACTCATGCACTTCATCCAATATGGCTAAGGTGAGTTTTCCCTAAACACTCATATCAAATTTTCCTGAAGACATCAAGTGATGACAGTGAATGTCCCTGCTATATCATGCAAAAGTGGGGAGAAAGCACCACATATGGCCTTTAGCAGCTATGGTGGATTCCCTTTGATCAGTGATAGCACCTCCTGTTCAGCTCAGCTTGCTTGAGTTTTCCTTCAGCTCCATTTCTCTTTCTCTTTGGTTGCCACTCACCCAGAATCTGGTGCCCTTTGCTAACCATCCAAAACTCCTGTCAATGAACTAGAATTTCTCCTTGGAACTCCTGTGCCCTCCTGTTGGTGACAGAGCCTTGTTGATGACCCCTCCCTCATAAAAGCCATTATCTCTACAGAAAGCCAGGGGTCACAGTTGGCTCTCCACCATGGCTTACGGCCACCAGCAGCTAAGGGAATCCACTCTCTCCATCGCAAATGGAAACTCTATAATATATCCAAGAATACTGATGCAACCCAACATTAAAAATATAAATGTTATACTCCCTATAAAATATTATAATCTTTACAGTTCTGTGGGCACAGAGGAGAGGAAGGAGATTTACCCCTTCACTCCATGAGAGTTCCTCTGCCTCAGCCTATCCTTGATCCTCTCATCCCTGCCTGTACTGTCTGCTTCTCATTGATGCCAAACTTTTCCCTTTATTTGTTCTCCTGATGGTCATCCAAACCTCTATAGCAGCTCCAAAAAAAACCACTGTTTGACAGTCAGACAGTCCAAAGCTCTGAGGCTGCCCTTTCAGCCAGTCCTGCTGCCCCTCACATGACTCCTCCCCCAGGCAGTCACCTTGGATTTACAGCTCCAGAAGTCCTCTCCCAAAGCCACTGCTCCAAAAGTGACCCCTTCTTTCAGCCAAATGCCAGAGCTCTGGTAACTGGCCAAAGCCCTACCTCCTACCCCCAACCTCCAACCTCCCATGCTGGGCTTTTTAAAGCCCTGTCCCTGGACTTCTTCCTCTCCCCCTTACTGCATGTGCCCTGTCTACCACTGCTCCCTTAACTGCTGCTCATCTGCTGTTCTGTCCACACTCACAGATGCCAGCCCCACCTCTGCTGTTAGCAGTGACAGCCACCAGCAGCAGCTCCTTCTGCAACCCCTTCCTTCCTGAAGCCAAGTTCTCCACTTGTGATTACCAAGCAGTTTTTCTGCTACTCCCCTGCAGCTCAAGCTTACTGTCATGCCTTGCTATGCCAAACTGCCCACTGCTTTTGCCCTACTCTTCAGCCAAGCTCTTCTCTTAACCCTTTCTTGTCCTGAACTGCCTTCCCTGTCTTTCCATGAGATAATTCTCCTACAGCAAACACAGGGTCTCAAAATCTCTTCTATCTTAACTCTGCTCAACACTTCCAAAACTTTCCTCTGTCCTTCTGTCCTTCAGTGGAATTTCATTTTTTTCCCACACTCTTCCTCCTTCCTTGGACTGGACAAACCTACAAAGTTAATCCTAAAATCAAACATACTAGACAGATGGTCCTCAAATTCCTCAGATATCTCCTGAACATAACATTTAAAATGTGCAGCTTCCCATCAGAGAGACACATTCATGTCTAACACAAACCCCAGGGGCTCCAAAGAAGACTGATAGGGTATGGTGATGACTCCATTTAGGTTATTCATGGTACTGCTAACCACCAAGTAAAACTGCCTCATGCCTTGAGCTGCCAGGGCTCAGCTCAAACTGCAAACAGTTTTGGAGTTTCTCTTGCCGAAGTAAGGACAGTTTTCCTAAGATCCTCTACAGAAAAAAATTTCCCTTAGACCTGGGTCTGACAGCCAATGAATTACTCCTCTCTAAAAGACCTACTACTTCTGCCTGTGTATCAAGACTGAAGGAGCCCAGGGCAGGCAACTGTCTGGTTAATGAAAAGGCCTCTGTCATTTTAATTGATGCATAGGCCACCTAGACCACACCTTTTTTATTCTTTGCATCCTTTATCTGATGACACTGACTAACCAGCCTAAACCCACATCAAACACTCTCCAAATGCACAGGTTCATACTTCCTATATCAGATTTCCTCATTTCATTCCTCACTAATTTTACTATATCCTCTCCCTCACTCATAGGCAGAGTACACAGCCAGTCCTCCAGACCCCTCCAAACTCTACCTTTAACTTGCTCCTTCTACAGCTTTTCCTTGGCCTATGACTTTCTCCTCATTCTCTCATGTCCTCTTCACTTATTAAAAGAGCAATCCTTTCCAGAATACTACCTGTTATCCTAGTAACCCATCCATATAGCCTCCTTCTAGTGAGGCAGGCACTCACTAGAACTGACCTGCCTTCCCCCTTTCCCCTCATTATATAGATGACCTCCTCCTTTACACTCTTTCCCTCTCCAATAGCCAATCTGCCACTGCCTCATTCCTCAATTTTCCCAGCTCCAGGAGATATGAAATCTCACCTTCAAAACCTCAGCTCTGCTCCATCCAAATCATCTATCTTAGATTTTCTCTCATTCCACCCATAAATATCTTACTTTAAATCACCTTGCCCATCACCACTTCCTACATCTGCCTTGGACCAAACTGCTTTAAACTTAAAATGTTCTTTGTTGGCATACTTTTTGAACACTCTTTTATTGACATTTTTTATATCTCTTTCTCCCTACTCCACCCCAATCCCTTCCAACACCCCAACACAAGGTAGGAAAGAAAAAGAGTTAATGAGAGAGGGGCACAGTTCTCTTAGCTGCTTCCTGCTATTTAGGGTCATTGGGATTCTTGGAGCCAGTCAAGTCAATCATTGTTTCAGGAGCTCTTCAACTTCTTGTCTCACTGCATCATCAGCAACCAGGAGCCTCAGGGAAAAAGCGCCAGCAGCAGCAGGCTTCTTCTTTCTCCTCGGAGCTCCCCAACACACTCTGTGCTCTAGCATTTATTTTCTCTCCAGAATCCTCAGATTTAAACTATCTGCAGGTCCTCTGAGAGCCTGCATGAGGCAAATAGTCTGCTGCTATGGACCATCAGAATCAGTCCCACATCCCACATGTGGGATTAAAGCTAAAACATATTTATATCCACAACAGTTCTTTTTTTCTATCCTGGCCCTTTGTCTTCCAGATCTATATAGACCTTTCCATCTTTATACTTCTAAAACACATAAAAACCAACCTTGGCCTTGTCAACTATCTCTCCAACATTTTAAACAACACCTTCCAAAACTTACCCCCTTGTCTATGCGTTCTTGCTTCAGCCTCTCTGTTCATCATTAAATCTAACTAAGTCTTGGATTCCCCTTCACAATTAATTCCCACCAACTGTATCTCCCAACCCCTGTGTTACAAAGTACTTCAAGACTTTCCACTGCCTCAGATTCTATGCCTCCAAACTTCTCCAAAATTTGTCACTTATATTTCTCACCTATGAAGATAATAATCACAGCAAAAAGACAACCCATCAAGCTGCCTTTCATCCCTTCCAATCATCCCATTTCTCTCTCATCTATCCTACTACATAACCCAGAAGACAACATGCCTAATCTTCAACACAGGACAGCATCTGTTCCTTACATTAGATATTTAACTCTAATAATAAGTCCCTTCTATTCTTTATCCAAATGCACTTCATTCTCACCCAGAAGATAAGACATTTGTACAAAACAGAACCTAAATTTTCAAAGTGAAAGTGCAAGTAATGAAAAAATATCTTAAGGTCTGAGAAGATATAAAAGCTTAAAGTAAATTATGAGGATTTGAGAAAGTGATTTTGGGGTCTGAAAAAGTAATGTAGGCCATAAAATCTTGCTTCACCTACTTCAGATGTCTGTTTTATTTCCCCTTCTGTGTGAGATTCAAGCATCCTCCCTTGGCAGATCATTGGCTTCTTTGGGTCTGTGGATTGCAGCATGATTTTCCTATACTTGATAGCTAATATCCACTTCTAAGTGAGTACATACCATTTTTGTCTTTCTGGATCTGGGTTACCTCACCCAGGATGATCTTTTCTAGTTTCATCCATTTGCCAGCAAATTGCATGGTGACTTTGTTTTTTAATAGCTGAGTAGTATTCTATTATGTAAATGTACCACATTTTCTTTATCCATTCTTTTGTTGAGGGATATCTAGGTTGTTTCCAGTTTCTGGCTATTACAAATAAAGCTGCTATGAACATAGTTGAACAAGTGTCCTTTTGGTGTGGTGGAGCATCTTTTGGGTGTATGTCCAGGAGTGATATACCTGTGTCTTGAGGTAGATCTATTCGTAATTTTCTGTGAAACCTCTAGATTGATTTCCCCAGTGGTTGTACAAGTTTGCAATGAAAGCGTGTTCTCTTGCTCCACATTCTCTCCAGCATGAAGTGTTCCTTGAGTTTTTATCTTAGCCATTCTGAGGAGTGTAAGATTTCCATCATAGTCATTTTGATTTGCATTTCCCTGATGACTAAAGATGTTGAACATTTCTATAAGTGCTTCTTGACCATTAGAGATTCCCCTGTTGAGATTTCTGTGTTTATCTCTTCCCCATCTTTTAAACTGGTTTATTTGGTTTGCTGATATCTAATTTCTTGAGTTCTTTATATATTTTGGATATCAGCCCTCTGTAGGATTGTTGAAGATCTTTTCTCAATCTGAAGACTGCCATTTTGTCCCATTGGCGGTGTCCTTTGCCTTACAGAAGCTTTTCAGTTTCATGAGGTCCCATACCCACAGGTAAACAATAGACCCAGCTCAAAGAGTTTTGTGGAAGAGTGAGAGGAAGGACTGAAGGAGCTAGAAGGATAAAGTACACCACAAGAAGACCTGCAGAGTCAACTACCCTAGGCCCATGGTGCCTCACAGAGACTGAACCACCAGCCAATGAGCATGCATGGGTTAGACCTAGGCCCCCAACACGAATTTAGTAGATGTGCAGCTTGGCCACGTTATGGGTCCCTTAACAATGGGAGTACAGGCTGTCGCTGACTCTGTTGCCTCCCTTTGGAATCCTTTTTCTCTAGCTGGGCTGCCTTGTCTGGCATCAATGAAAGGGGATGCACTTAGTCCTGCTGAGACTTGAGGTGTCAGGTTGTGTTTGAACTCCTCGGGGGGGGGGGGCTCCCATTCTCTGAGAAGAAAGAATGGGGAAAACTGTGGGGAAGGGATGTGAGGGTGAGACTGGGAGGAGAGGAAGGAGGGGGCTCAGATCAGGCTATAAAGTGATTAAATAAATAAGTAAATGTGGGGGGGGAAACAGGAAAAAACTTGATTCAGATTTTGTCCCTTCTCTCTGCCCTATTGTGTGGGTCCCCAAACATTTATCATGAATCAAAAACATAAATCTAATGCACTTTCTACAATTTAAAATTCAATAGTAATAGGAAACAATGACAATGTTAACATTTAAATCTTTTAACTCTGTTGATAAACTCAAAGATTTTTATAAGTTTCAGGAACTCAGGTTAACTCTGATTCCGGATAAGTACTCCTATGCACCAACAGTCAGTTTCTTCACTTCCTGTCTATCCTGAGGGTGGGCTCTCTCTCTGCTCCGTGGTCTTGGGAATCCTGTTTCCAGCTACTGGGACCATGAGGCTAAAAGGCTGAAATGTATGTCCAAGATAACGCTTTTCCTAAACTCCTTAATGTTGCCTTTGTCCCTGGTCAATCTGTAACAAGCAGATTTCAAAACAACTTCAGACTGCTCCAACGACTTCAGCCCTTGCTCCAGCTGTTTCTTTTTAATCTACATCCTGATCTGAGAAACTATACTTTCCTAACTTCAGGTAGTCCCACAGATTCTGTACATTGAGTGACACAGACTGCCCTTCCCTTGATCAGCATTCCAGTTTCATTGGTTCTCTAACAATGTCAGCAGGAAACACCCAGAGAAGGCAATGCTCACCTACCCATCACCCAACAGCCCAATAATAAAACAAGAAGACAGGAATGAAAGGGCTTTCGCAAGCATGAGCACAGCAAACATGAGCCAGAGTACAGCAAACACTGCAGGTTTTGCTCTTTTATCCCTCTCATCTCACCTACTAAAAATCTGTTACATTCTGAAAGCTAGTTCGAAAGTTTATTCCCTTATTTGTCCATTGAGTCATTCCTGAGACAAAAGCCTAAGGCCCACCAATCAAAATTTATTATTTGGCAATTATGTCCAACCACGATTTCACAAGTCACCCCAGCATGGACCCCGTTTTTTTTCCTTAAAAAGGCAATCCTGTAGAAAAGGCCTCTCTTGCTCTCTTTCTTTTCTTGCTTGCTCCTGCTGCCTTTGCACCCTCTAATCCTCGTGCCTGCTTGCCCAGTCTACTAGAGATGAGGGGGAATGCATAGATTAAGGAAGCTCAGCACATTGTGTCTCAACACAGCCATCCTGAGCAGTGGCTGAACTGCAGTGTGTGCTTGCACGGTGAGGGGCAGCAGCGTTGCCTCTGCATCCAGATATATTCCACAACCTCAGGATGCAGCGTTTTACCAGAAGGAGCTGTGAGAATCCCCAAACATCTTGACCCATGAGAGTTCTTTCTTTATTACTAATGTGCTCAATAGGCATGGAAGTAAGGTGGGACAAAGTGTGAAAACTGTTGATTGATTTTTTTTCAACATTCCATGCTTTGGACTTTGTCAGAATATTTTAGAATGAAAAATATGCTGTTATCCTATAAAGTGTTGGCACTTACTAAAGGCCTGTGCTGTGTTCTGTCTTGTCTTCTCCTTTTTATATGTATGTGTTTACGTCCTTATTTCATATACAAAGGAAGAAAGAGAAGCTAAAGTTTTTCCAGTTTTACACCAAACACAGAAACAACAGTCTCAGTAGGGTGATAAAAACTCTGCTAGAGAGAAGTCCCAGTGGGTAAGCACTTGCCACAGAAGCACAAAGACCCAAGTAAATCCTCAGGACCCATGTAGAGATGGGCAATAGCTTCTGTAATCCCAGAATCCCTGTGGTGAGATGGGAAGAGGAGGGAGGAGAATCCCTGCAAGCCTGGGAAACTGCAGTCAGGGAACCAGCAAACAAGGAACACATGCACATGTGTTTCACATTGACTAGTTAGTGGGCTAATGCAGGAGAGAAAGCTGAATTTTCCTGCTGGATGGTCGCGCATGGGGGAAGACACATACTAGTGCTGGTAAAGATAGGTATAGGACCTGTATCATGGTGTGACCCTTGCCCTCTTCTACAGATGTTTACAAACCTTCTACATTGACACTGTCCTGGAGTTAAACTGGGTCACTTCTCTATTCATCCCAAGCAGATGACTGGGTGGCCTGAAGCTGGTCTGTGAGGCTGCTTGTTGTGTAGAGCTGTAGGTCAGTTGCATCAGTCACCTTTGATCCCACTCACAGATACAGCTCACCTGCCTGCTAACAGTGCTCATCCCTATCTGTCTCCTCTTTCAGCTGAGATTAAAGAACACAATTGAGGTTACAGTTATGATAGGACACTGGTGGAAAACTTCTATGCTATGATTGATCACTGCTGGCTCTACCACACTTGGTGAATGTGACAGAACCCAGGTCACAGTAGATAGCTCTAGCCACATGATCACCCAGTATATGCTGATCTATCATTTCCAGGGCCTGGCAGTTGAAGCAGCATGCTCCTTAGAATCCCAGTGTCCTTTGCTCTGATTCTCACACTGAAATTTGCCACAAACTGAACATATTTTCTTTCCCCATCATTCACATCTCTGCAACTGTAGTTCAGTCCCCCCTCCCCCCATGAAAAGGTGAATATCAAAGTCGAGCTTCAACATCAACAGGGAAAACTGAGTCCGGGCATAGAGAGTGGCTGGTTGATCTCCCAATAGACTTTCTGTGAGGGTAACCAACAGTGGGCTCCACTAATGGTGATAAGCTCAGGGGTCAGAACTAATTGTTCTTGGCGGTGTCAGGCCAAAACTGATAGCTTTCTGGAGGCGGCTTCCACCTAATTGTGGCAAGCAGGGGCTAGAGATGATGGCTTTTAGTAGGGACGTCCCCTCCTGGTGGCAAGTGTCTACAAAGGAAAGAAGGAGATAAAAAGACCACACACACACACACACACATACACGATATTGAAGTAAGACAGACTCCAGAAGGGAGGTTCTAACAAGCTTCTTCTTTAAGCTTCTCTTACTTTATACATAAATACATATGCACATACACATTCACACATTGGGTGGGTGGAGCAAACTTCAGAGAGCAAGTTCCAAAAGAACCTGCTACTCTACACATATATACACATATACACATATAAAACAATATACGCTTGGTAGCTAGAACAAACTCCTAATAGCAAGTTCCAGCCCAACCTTACATACATACCTATGTACTCATACACACATATTTTCTTTATGATATTTTATTTATTTAATTTTCTTTTCTTATTAGTTACATTTTCTTAAATCTGTATCCCAGCTGTATCCCACTCCCTCATTCCCTCCCAATCCCACCCTCCCTCCCTCATCTCCTTTCTGCCCCTTTCCAAGTCCACTGATAGGGGAGGACCTCCTCCCCTATCATCTGACCCTGTTTTATCAGGTATCTTCAGGACTGGCTGCAAAGTCCTCCTCTGTGGCCTAACAGACTGCTCCTCCCTTGGGGTGTGGGGAAGTCAGAGAGCCAGCCATTGAGTTCCTGTTAGAAATAGTCCTTGTTCACCTTACTATGGGAAACCAATTGGTTACTGAGCTACCACAGGCTACATCCGAGCAGAGGTTCTAGGTTATATCCATACATGGTCCTTGGTTGAATGTCAGTCTCAGAAAACACCCTGTTCCCAGATATATTTGGTCCTTGTGGAGCTCCTATTCTTTCCACATCATATTATCTCCCCTTCTTTCATATGATTCCCTGTACTCTGCTGAAGGTTTGGTTATGAGTATCTGCTTTGAAACACTGCTAGGTAGAGTCTTTCAGATGCCTTCTGCGGTAAACTCCTGTCATACATTAAATGCACATCTCATTTGTCTTTCTAAA
>NW_026585609.1:14229-17321 GCF_907164565.1 Psammomys obesus
TAAACTCCTGTCATACATTAAATGCACATCTCATTTGTCTTTCTAAATGAGGATTGATCATCTTACCTCGTGTCTGCTTTCTTGATTATCTTTTTTAGGTGTATAGATTTCATCATGTTTATCATATCTTATAGGTCTATATAAGCAAGTATATACCGTGTTTGTCTTTCTCCTTCTGGGATACTTCACTCAGAATGATATTTTCTAGATCCCACCATTTGCCTGCAAATTTCATGATTTCCTCCTTTTTGATTGCTGAGTACTATTCCATTGTGTAAAAATACCACAATTTCTGTACCCATTCCCCCATTGATGGACATGCGGGTTTTTTCCAGGTTCTGGCTATTACAAATAGAACTGCTATAAACATGGTTGACCAAATGTCCTTGTTGTGCACTTGAGCAAATTTTGGGTATATATCTAGCAGTGTTATAGCTGGGTCAAATAGGAAGCAATATTCCTAATTGTCTGAGAAAGCTCCAGATTAACTTCCACAGTGGTTGTACAAGTTTACATTCCTACCAGCAGTGGAGGAGGGTTCCTCTTTCTCCACAACCTCTCCAGCATGTGTTGTCACTTGAGTTATCATCTTGGTCATTCTGATGGGTATAAGGTGGAATCTCAGAGTCGTTTTGATTTGCATTTCCCTAATGGCTAATGAGGTTGAGCATTTCTTTCAGTATTTCTCTGCCATTCGATATTCCTCTGTCGAGAATTCTCTGTTTAGCTCTGTTCCCCATTTTTTAATTGGATTACTTGGTTTGTTGCTTTTCAGCTTCTTTAGTTCTTTGTATATACTGGATATTAGCCTTCTGTCAGATAAAGGGTTGATGAAGATTCTTTCCCAATCTGTAGGCAGTTGTTTTGTTTTGATGACAGTGTCCTTTGCTTTACAGAAGCTTTTCAGTTTCATGAGGCCCCATTTATTGATTGTTGCTCTTAGAGCCTGTGCTGTTGGTGTTCTGTTCAGGAAGTTTTCTCTTGTGCCAAAGATTTCTAGGGAGTTTTCCACTTTTTCTTCTAACAGATTTAGTGTATCTGGTTTTATGTTGAGGTCTTTGATCCACTTGGACTTTAGTTTTGTGCAGGGTGATAAATACGGATCTATTTTCATTCCATTGAATGGTTTTGGCTTCTTTGTGAAAAATCGAGTATTCATAGGTGTGTGGGTTTATTTCTGGGTCTTCTCTTCGGTTCCATTGATCCTCCTTTCTGTTTCTATGCCAAGACCATGCAGTTTTATTACTATTGCTCTGTAGTATAGCTTGAGATCGGGGATAGAGATACCTCCAGATGATCTGTTGTTGTACAGGATTGTTTTGAAGATTCTGGGTTTTTTGTTTCTCTATATGAAGCTGAGAATCTTTTTTTCAAGTTCTGTAAAGAATTGAGTTGTTATTTTTTTGGGAATTGCGTTAAATCTGTAGATTGTTTTTGGCAGGATGGCCATTTTCACAATGTTAATCCAACCAATCCATGAGCACAGGAGATCTTTCCATCTTCTGAGATCTTCTTCAATTTCTTTCTTCAGAGACTTGAAGTTTTTCTCAAACAGGCTTTCACTTGCTTGGTTAGTGTCACCCCAAGGTACTTTATGTTATTAGTAGCTATTGTGAAGGGTGTTGTTACCTTAATTTCTTTCTCGGCCCTTTTGTCTTTGGTATACAGGAGGGTTTCTGATTTTTTTGAGTTGATTTTGTATCCTGCCACTTTGCTGAAGGTGTTTATCAGCTGAAGGAATTCTCTGGTTGAATTTTGGGGTCGCTCATGTATACTATCATATTATCCATGAATAGTGACACTTTGACCTCTTCCTTTCATATTTGTATCCACTTGATCTCCTTTAGTTGTCTTATTGCTCTGGCTAAGACTTCAAGTAGTATGTTGAAGAGATATAGAGAGAGTGGGCAGCCTGTCTTGTCCCTGATTTCAGTGGGATTGATTTAAGTTTCTCTCCATTGAGTTTGATGTTGGCTATAGGCTTGCTGTATATTGCCTTTACTATGTTTAAGTATGTGCCTTGTATCCCTGATCTCTCCAAGACTTTAAACATGAATGGGTGTTGGACTTTGTCAAATGCTTTTTTGGCATCTAACGAGATGATCATGTGGTTTTTCTCCTTCTGTTTGTTAAGGTGGTGGATTACATTGATGGATTTCCATATGTTGAACCACCCTTGCATGCCTGGGATGAAGCCTACTTAGTCATAGTGGATGATATCTTTGATGTGTCTTGGATTCGATTTCCAAGTATTTTATTGAGTATTTTTGCGTTAATGTTCATAAGAGTGACAGGTCTGAATTTCTCTTTTATTGTTGGGTCTTTGTGTGGTTTAGGTATCACGGTTACTGTCGCTTCATAGAATGAGTTTGGTAATGTTCCTTCTGTTTCTATTTTGTGGAATAGTTTAATGAGAATTGCTGTTAGCAATTCTTTGAAGGTCTGGTAAAATTCTGCGCTGAAACCATTTGTCCCAGGGCTTTTTTTGGAGGGGAGACTGTTAATGACTGCTTCAATTTCCTTAGGGGATATAGGGATAATCAGTCTTTCTACCTGATCTTGACTTAATGTTGAAAGATGGAATCTATCAAGAAAATTGTCCATTTCATTTAGGTTTTCAAATTTTGTGGCATATAGGCTTTTGTAGTATGATCTAATGATTGTTTGGATTTCCTCAGTGTCTGTAGTTATGATACCCTTTTCATTTCTGATCTTGCTGATTTGGACAGAATCTCTCTGCTTTTTAGTTAGTTTGGCTAAGGGTTTGTCTATCTTGTTGATTTCCTCAAAGAACCAGCTTTTTGTTTCATTGATTCTCTGAATAGTTTTATTTGTTTCTAACTGATTTCAGCCCTGAGTTTGATTATTTCCAGCTGTCTGATCCTTTTGACTGTAACTGCTTCTTTTTTATTCTAGGGTTTTCAGTTGGGCCATTAAGGTGCATGTATGTGATGTTAAAAATTTCTTTTTGAAGGCACTTAGTGCTATAAATTTTTCTCTGAGCACTGCTTTCAATGTGTCCATAAATTTGGGTATGTTGTGCCTTCATTTTCATTGAGTTCTAGGAAGTCTTTAATTTCTTTATTTCTTCC
>NW_026585609.1:17331-34905 GCF_907164565.1 Psammomys obesus
TCATTTTCATTGAGTTCTAGGAAGTCTTTAATTTCTTTATTTCTTCCTTAATCCAGCTGTTATTGAGTAGCAAGTTGTCCAGTTTCCATGTGCATGTTGGCTTTTTGTTATTTCCGTTGTATACACACGTCTTTGTAGATGGAAAAATATTCAATCCTCTCCAGCTATTGGACACATACACATATACACATTTTTGGTGGATGAAACAAATTCAAGCATGAATTGCAACAACTTTACTATTTATCCCACAGCTTACATATTCCAGATATTACTTTTTTATTAATTTTACTTTATTTTATTTTATTAATTATACTTTATTCACTTTGTATCTCCCCATAAGCCCCACCCTCCCTCCACCTTCTTCAGGCATGCATTTCTTTCAAGCAGCATAAAAATCACAAGGTGGTTACATTCTATTTTTCTTTAAGTGAATGATTACAAGGAGTACACTTAGGAAAAACATTTTCCCCAACCCTTCATGTAATTAGATGTTTTAAGTATTATGTGTGAGAAGCAAATATGAAAAATAAATTATTCCCAAGAACCCATATAAATTTGTAACTCAGTAACTTGTTATATATTAACAAGGTGTGAGCAAGCAAGGCATTATCTCAGCCAGCTTTTCTTTACTGGCAGGCTGCGATTTGTGATTACAAAGAAAGAATCAATTATCTTCAAAGGTAATCTTATACAAATCTTAAAAGAATTTCTTTTTTTTTTGAATTTTATTTTTTTCTTATCAGTTACATTATATTAACTCTGTATCCCAGCCGTGTCCCGATCCCTCATTCCCTCCCAGTTCCTCCCTCCCTCCCTCATCTCCACCGTGCCCCTTGCCAAGTCCACTGATGGGGGGACCTCCTCCCCATTCATCTGATAAAAGAATTTCAAATCTAAACTTTTATGTGAAAATCAGCTATTTTTACTTTAAATCTTTAAGGTGTGCACCTACTCATTAATAAGTTTTATTAAATCATATCAGGAAACTAAGGGCAAAAATTAGTATGAGAAATTAATCACCAAGAAGCCAAGCTTTGGTGAGAGAGTCACATCAGCTAGTTCTAGCTGGCATATATATATATATATATATATATATATATATATATATATATATTTTTTTTTTTTTTCTCACTAAACTTCCGTAGTCCCTGGCTTTACTATTACAAGTAAATTTTTCTGAACTTCAAACTGTTCCCTAAGATATTTCTACCTCAGAATGACTAGCAAAAAACATATTTATCTAACCTTGCCCTTTCCCTAACCTTTCTCTTTATCTAACCTTGCTAAACAAGGTTATTTTTTAAAATTCTATTTTTTAAAATTCTATTTTATAAAAAATTCTATTCTATTTTTTCAAATTCTTTCCAAGGTCATTGCTAGAGATCTAAATCTGTAGGTTGTTTTCAAGGATGGTGGTTGAATCTTTAATTTGCTCCAGCAGAAATGCCTTAAAGAAATGCTGTATTGTTATTGTGAGTGTCAGTGATATTGCCCCGTGAGGTGCTGGAAGCCACCATAAAATTTTCATACAAGTTATGTCTTATGAAGTCCTCAGGACACTTAGTCCCTGAGGCTCTTCCATCTAAGAAAAATCCACTTTAGTTGTGTTAATCAGTAGGCTTCATTCCTGAGTTCTAAAGCTATTTTGCTGTTCCTCCTGCATGGCCCTGGTAGGAGAATTAATTTTATATTTTCTAATTGTTGTAGAAATTAATATAAAATCCACATGAAAGTTTTATAAAATGTAGTCTGGGCTATGTTAATTTTCCCTTAGGGAAAAAAAAATCAGCCCTTACCTCATCAATTAAAAGGGAACCAGAAGCTTGAGGTTTTGCTAATCTATCAGCATCATTCTGGGGCTGCAGATTTGTGCAGAGGTCACACTGGTTCACAAAATGAAGATAGGATTTTATTGGGGAGTAATGGCTGCATAAATTCAGATGTTCTCTATATATCTGTATGAAAGTCCTTATTCCACAAGCCAGTGAATAGATTTAAGAATTCTATCATCTGTCAAATATGTCACTAATTATGGTGAGGGCACAGAAATGGCTGTGCCAGTGTCTGTGGATCCCCTGGATTAGAATGTTACCTTCCCATAACACGCTTAGAGTAACAGGGCTCTGTAATGACTTTCATGGATTCTGGGTGTCAGGTTAACTTAGGCCCTAACTACTAGTTCTTGAGATGTTTCAGCATTTCACTTTCCTGTATATATGACCACAATAAGTGGAAACACATCTCTGTGTGCAAGGATTGGAGGGAACATATGCACTAATAAAGGACAAAGTGACTGTCTTCAGTCAGCAGTTTACAGTTTAAACTGACTCAGGTCAGGAAACTAGGCAAAGCACTCTAATGCTATATCACAAATGCTCCCAGCTTCCTGATAATCTCTTTTTAGTCCCTATTTAGAGAGAATAGATTTAGTATCTTTGGTGGCCATTCAGGTTCTACATCCTGCCTTTCTAGCTTTCTGAAGTTCATCTCCCACTGGAAAATACACTGGCTGCTAGGATTTAAACATGATTTGTTCCACACACATCTTATATGGAAATTATTCTCCATCATGAGCTAGTAAGAGATGCTATCATGTCAGATCTCAGAGAATTCACTATTATAGAGTTCTTCTCTATGAATGGATCAATACATCACTCTAATTAATGGTAGTTTTCTGTGTAACTGTTATAAATGCTACTCTAACAAGGTCTCTTATACCCTCAATATTTCTCACTCTGTGATTCCCTGTGCTGCCAGCACTCCACTAGCAAAAAGGTCTTTTTCTAGGTGAAAGCCAATAGTCTTGAACAAAAACAGTGAACAGAAATAAGCCTCTAAAATAGTAACCTGATAGTCATTGCATTGTTTCATTGGCAGCAATAGATGGACCAAAATGCTAAGGCTAACCTTGATGCTTGTTACAGTTCTTCCAAGTCCTTGTGCTAAGTGCTACCAGCTATCCTCTACCCTCTATTGTTTTTCAGATTTAACTCTTCATTTGAGTCTCAGAGAGCCTTGTTCTAGAATACTTTCTTCAAAAATTTATTTATTTTTAAAATTCTTTATTAATTACATTTTATTCACTTTGTATCCCCCTGAGGTTCTCTCCCTCCTAGCGTCCAAATCCCTCCCTTCCTCTATCCTCTGCATGCATGCCCCTCCCCAAGTCCACTGATAGGGGAGGACTTCTTTTCCTTCCTTCTGGTAATAGTAAATTAGTTCTCATCAGGAGTGGGTGCATTGTCTTCTTCTGTGGACTGGTGATGTTGCTCCCCCTCAGGAAGAGGGAATTAAAGAGCAGGCCAATCAGTTCATGTCAGAGACAGTCCCTATTCCTATTACTATGGAACCCACTTGGATACTGAACTGCCATGGGCTACATCTGTGCAGGGGTCTCAGGATATATCCATGCAATGTCCTTGGTTGAAGTATTCATCTCAGGAAAGACGCCTGTGCTCAGATGTTTTTGAACTCATTGGCACAGGAGACAACTTCCTGAACAGAACACCAACAGCACAGGCTCTAAGAGCAACAATCAATAAATGGGGCCTCATGAAACTGAAAAGCTTCTGTATCACAAAGGACCCTGTCGTCAGAACAAAATGACTGCCTACAGATTGGGAAAGCTTCTTCACCAACCTTATATCTGACAGAGGATTAATATCCAGTATATATAAAGAACTCAAGAAGTAAAAAAAAAAACAGCAACTCAAGTAATTCAATTAAAGAATGGAGTGCAGAGCTAAATAGAGAAGACCCCTGTGCCCAAATTTTTTGGTTCTGTTGTTCTTCTTGTGGAGTTCCTGTCCTCTCCAGATCTTACTGCTTCCCACTTCTTTCCTAATTTATTTATGTATATTGGTTTTTAGCCTGAATGTATGTCTTTGTACCATACATATGAGTACCTGTGGAGGCCTGAAGGGGGCATTGGATCCTTTGGAACTGGAGTTACAGACCATTATGATCATTATGTGGGTGCTGGAGACTAAACCCAAGTTTAGTGCATTAGAGAACTTAAAGCTGCCTTGTATAACTGAGATCAGAGCAAGTTTCTCAAACGTGGAAAACTGGCTTCTCCTGCAATTATTTTCTTTTTCTCCAGATTTGTTTGATACAGGAAGTGGCACTGATGCCATTCACAGCTGGTACTGTTAAAAGCAGAACTCATATTTTGAATTTCTTGTTCTGCTTCTCAGTGTAGACTTAGTACACATCCAAACACACAAACTGACTAGATCTCTAGTGAAGGGTTTGTCTGTGCTCTAGTCTTGTTTTGCATGGTAAAGACATATGAATGGGTAATGTTCCTGGTTACGTTTTCCCCAGAGAAGCATATTCTAGATACTTTGACTGTAGAAAATAAAATTATACCTATATATGTCAAGCTTAACAGATGGAATTTCGTATTGTCTTTTGTGAATTTTGATTACAAGAAGCTGATCAAAGTAAAATAATTTTCTAGGATTCAAACAAGTTATTGTTGATTCTCTATGTCCATCCTTGGCTTGGTATTGGTTGAAACCTTTTCAGCTGGAAGGCACCCAATAGGCTGTCTCTCGTAGTTAGAGGCGATCTGCAGATCTGGAAAGGTGCATTTCATAAGACGGTTGCTACTGTGACTTCATTTCTCTGTTACCAGGGAGAGGATCATCTCTAAGGCTTCTTCATGTATGTACTTCTTGTGTGGCTAAGGTAACGAAAAGCCTTTGTTTCCTTAATTCAGTAGTGCAGAGTAGGTGGAATGAACAGCATGCATTTTCTGATAATCATAAATTGTGAATATTGAGTGTGAGTGAGCATGTTTATTCACTGTGTACAGAGTTGTATTCTCCTGTGACTGAGAAATTATTAATGCCCACCAACTAAAGGGTCCCGCAAGGACTTCTGCTCAATGGGTTTAGAGCACCAGTACTGCAAGATAGTTACTGTTCTAGAGATCTGTTTTACAGTATACTTGCCCACCTACTTAGCATTGCTGCACTGTATTCTCAGAAAGAGCACACATTTTATCATACATCTTTAAAATAAAACAAAGCGCAAAATGGTTCAGAGCTGTGGTCACTGTTGCCTGAGGATTGGTGTGGTGTACTCCTGTCCCTCAAGTGGATGCTAACGAGGGGAAAAATGCCTTTTTTTCTGATTAATAAAATTGCAATGTGCTATTTTCATAAGCATTGATGGATAGTTGATATTGATCAGTTCTACGTGATACTGAGGGCAGAGGTCATTGTTTAAACAATCCGGTGCTAACAAAGGAGCACTGAGCATGCTGCTGTAACTTACTGTTTACAAATTTCCTATTTAGGTTCAAAGTGCTAAACGGGGGAGTGTGACATTCAGTATTGGTTTACACAGGTCATATAAGGTTTTGTTGGATCACAGAAACAAACAGATTTTTCTTTGCCTTTTTTCCGCTATGGACATGTTTAAAATGTTTCTGAAAGGTATGATGTTTTTTCCATAGAAAAAGTTGTCACATTAGAGGAAGGTGTGGGTTAATTTATTAACATTTAATGTGTTTTCAAGGGCCTGGTTCTGTATGCTTTATTTATAGCCAAGACACGTGTCTGTAAAACTTCTCTGACACACAAAAGCATTTTGAAAGAAATCTTCAAAGTGTTGGTTGACTTGGACTCAACCAATCACTCTCCAAAGTTTTTATCAAGGTGGTGATAAAAACTGCTCAGATGGTTACTTGGTAGTAATGAAAAGAAATATCCAGTAATCCTCTGGGGGCTGACTTCAGTTTCTCTTAGCATGCATATATATATATATATATATATATATGGAATGGTTATTATTTTAAGTCACTAAAGAAAGTGAAGACAGCTTTGACAGCAGAGAGGAGCAAGTTCTCTCTTAGTGATGGGTACCATGTGTAAGTGATATGTCTTTGAGGAGAAATTCAAGAGCCAGGAATACCACAAATTTACACAGCACCACACACCTCAAAAGGGGATTTGATAGAATTTACATTTCTCCCTTTGGCGTTTATGGTAATTAAACAATCAGGGGTCTGAAAAGGACATAAAGAGATTATAATTAGACTAGTTCCTGCAAAATGGGTGCATCAAAGTCTCCGGGACAAACTTGACCTACATCATCAGGGTATAATTGGGAGTCCCCAGCCTCTGGCCTCATAGCTAGGGACTGGTAAACCTGTAATAGCAACTAATTAAAAGTCTGGTTAGAAATCTTTTGGATTTTTTATTGAAGAAATCTAGACAGAAGTTTATAAGGCAGGGAATGACAAGTAAGTTTAAGAAATGGAGGAGAAGAAGGATTAAGAAGTACCTTGTCCAACTCTTTGTTGGACTTTCAATGAGCCACTGGCCAAAGCATGGAGAATTTTCTTATATTTTTGAAGATCTGTCTGGCATTTTTAGATCTTGTCTTTTACAATACCTGACTGGTTGACATAGAAGCAGCATTCCTCCCTGAGGAAAAGACACAACCCTCCCCACTTGCTGTTAGTAAATGCAATCCTCATTGCTTTTATAGTACTGTGATTAGCACTGAGTATTTATCCCTGGAGCATAAGGATAGGAAACAGAGAGTCATAACTTTCCAAACAAACAGAATTAGGCAGCTCAGTTACATCTTGCTCTTTGCGCTGGACGGGGTGAAAGATTTTTATAATTGAATGAGAGGGGAATGATATTTGGCTATAAAGGGGTTTGGGACATTCTATATTCAGGAATCCACCTGGGTAGCTGATAAGGAGAAAGGTGTGTCAGATTGTGTGGTTTGAAGGAGAAAAGGGGGAGGACAGCTAGCCTGGCTGGGTCAAGAGGATGCAGGGAGTAAAAGAAATAGAGGCTTCTGTTTTAAGTAGGAGGGCCCTTCTCAGCAAGGGGGCAGGAAAGGTTGGTACCACTAGGAAAGAGTGGGTAAAGGGAATATGTCTAAAATACAGCTAAGTGGTGAGTTTTGGTGAAGCTGCTAAGACAGTCCCCCTAATCTGGCAATAGAGAAAGTAGAAGGAGAGATGGATCTCCAAAACTCTCAGGACAGAAAAAGTGGCCCTGAATTCTAGAAGGAAGGAGATGAGGTGCCTCATACTGGCATGACTACCTGAGGCTCACTGTTTTATATGGAAGTGGTTCGACCAAGGGGACCTGGGACCCCTCAGTTTTCCCTAGTCTGACCTAAGAGGCCTGGATGATGATCTGGGCTTGATGTCCTTATGCTTTGAAGTACATGAGGACCACAAGTGGCCCAAAGTCCCTCTTGATGGCACTATGAACATTGTTGAAATGGTTTGTAAGGATTTGGACAAGCTCAATTCCCAGTGGCCCTCCTGACTCTATCTGAAAAGAAGATTAGGAGGTTCTTGGGCCTTGGGAGACTGGGCAGTTGCTATGGCCTGCTGAAAGGACTTAGATAGCATTAAAAAAGAAATTGGGTGTGTGTGCTTTTGCATCTCTCCCATGGCATGTATACTTTGAAGGCCACAGTTAAGACTTCTGTCTGTGGAGTCAGGGGTCTTTCTATAGTTGTTTAAGCTTGGTCCTAATATCAGGAAGATTCTGGTGGAAGATGTAGGTCATAAGAAGTTGTTTTCCATCTGGAGATTCTGGATCCAGATTTATACATAGCAAGAGAGCCTTTGTAAGGTGGTCTAGAAATTAATATGGGTCTCTTTGTTTGTCCTGGATGACTTCTTGGATTTTTTCACAGTTTACCACTTTATAGGAGGCTTGGTAAGTATTAAGTTGTTTTCTAACAATGATAATTCCAGGACTGCTCCAGTGGGTTGGGTAGAATTAGTTTTGGATTTCATCTGCATATACCCTGACCTGATTCCAGACTTGTCTGTGCTCCTCAGCAAGAAGATTGTTAGTGAGAATCATAAAAACATCATGGAAAATGAGGTTCCATTATTGGTTAACATTCTGAAATTCTTTTAAAAAGGTAGAAGAATTAGCAGTTTAGGACACCAATCTCCTTTCTATTTTAAAGAGTTTATTTAATGAGATAGGGACAAGTATTATGACTAATCATTCCACTACAGCAACCTAGACAAAAGAAGAACCATAGCTAGTTGAGGCCAGGTACGGGTAGGTAAAGGGAGTCCCACTGTGGAGCAGAGTACCTGCTGGACTAAGGGCTGTAACTGGGCTGAACAGGTGACTGAAAGGAATAATTTGGGTGGCTTATCACTGAGGAGAAAGAAAGGAAAGACTAATGAGGCCAAAGAGAGAAAGAAGGGACTATGGATTGAGGCCAATAAGGAGGAGGTTCATTAACATAATCAAAATTATTGGAGCAATCATCTGGTTTGGGCTTCATACCTAAGAGGCATTGTTTTTCCCTGGTTAACTTATGTCATGTACTCACTTTTAATCAAGATAGGAGTAAAATCATGTGGCAAAATCCACTTTTTCTAATCCTAGCGAAGATGTCAGCCATGTGGCTGCCTTCATTCTGATTAGAGGGAAAGCATGTAAGATGGCAGCAAGACCCATGTTTCCTCTAAGATAGTTACCTCTGTATAACTATCAACCCTGGTGTTACAAGTTATCGGTTAACCCTTTTTGTTATAGAATTTATAGGTTTTTAATCATACCCAAAATGCTTAAAAATCTTGAGGTAAGATTATACCTTAGCCAAAGTTCTAGAGTTAAACCCAAACTAAAAGAATATAAGGTGTGTAGGTAGCAATAGTGTCCACAGGAAAAGTCTGTCCAGGTTTGTTTTATTTTGTTTTCCTTTCTCTGTCCCATAGTCAGGTGATGGGACAGATAATTTGGAAGAAACCTTTAAACAAGCATGCTTGGGTCAAGAGAAGGGTGAGCCATACCCCAACTCGAGAGTCAGCTTTGAATTGAAGTGGGACAACAGAAGACAACATTCTAATGCCACTCATACCTAAAAGGCACCTAAATTCTTGTAAAACTGATTCCAATAAGCTACGAACAAACAAGGCTTAGATACAGGAAGTTTTGAGCCCTGGCTATAGACAGAGGAACTGCAGAAGGGAACTGAGAGATCCACCAGCAAGTAAACAGTGTGTGTGGAGGGGGCAGGGCAGGGTGCAAGCTGCAGTCAGCCTACTCCTTTGTTTTCTCTGCCTGCTTCCAGGTCTACCTTCCTGCTCCTTCTTTGCAACAAATTTACAGATTCATCAAAGGTAGCTTAAAAGACAGGGTATTTAGACCATGTGGGGACTGGTGGAACAGGAGACCAGATTAAAACAGACAGGGCTTGGAGAGGAGAAATGCAGAATGGGGAGTCTCTTTTCATTTTCATGATTGTTCCCAGTATTTGTAAAGGTCCCAAATGATTAGGATATAGAGTTCAGTTACACACCCCTTTATTGAGGCCAAATTTGGTTTAGAGCCCTGCAGGTCAAGTGTCAGGTGGTGCTGGAGATTTCCTAAAAAAACCTCCATATAGATTACAGAAGACACTGTTTCCCTAGATGAAAGGAGGAGGGAAAATGACACTGCTACCTGTTGGCATGGATGCCCCCAGGACTCCATGAGCACTAGAGAAAGACACAGTGGTTGATCACTGCACTCCAGGGCGATTGGGAGCTTAGCCTAGCTAAGCCCAAGGAGACATGTGGTGTCTGGTTGCAGAGTTTTCGCAGAGGCCAGAAGGTAAAGAGGCCAGATGGCAAGGGGGCAAAAAGCAAGCTCTAGGAGGGGGGCATCTCAACAATGGAAAATATTGGAGGATGGAGTCACAAAAAGCAAGAGGGCCCAAAGGAGCAAGGGGATTATAGGTATCTACAAAGGGAAGGTGGGAGAAGGCAGTAAGGGGCACACTAGCCTGTGTGAACCTAAGGTGTTCGGGTCCAAAATTAACTAAAGGAAAGACCCAGACTCAAGTAGTATGTAAAAGCAAAGAACGTTTATTCTGCAGAGAATTCCAGTGTGCTGGGGTCACCACCTTCACAACATGGAGGTGACCCCCAGAGGAGTTTTTTAAAAGCCAAATAGGGAAATTCTAGGGACAGTTAAATCATCCTTATTCTGATTGCCACAAGTTAGAAATAAAAGGTATAGGTGCATTGGGGATTGGCTAGGGCTTTATTCTGGAGTTGGAGGTTTTCTCAACCGATTCAAACTGGTCCAAGCTGGTAGTTGAACAACCTTGAGCAACCTTATCTCCCCCGGGCCAGATGTACTGGTCATTCCTTATTGGTTGTCCAATCTCTGTGGATTTTCCTGTAACTGGTATCTCAGTTTTGAAAAATACAGATTTAGGTCTACTCTGACTAACTGAAGCCTGTCATGGAGTCTGCATAGCCAACTAAATAGATACTAAACCTGCCCCAGCTTATTCAAGGGTCAAGCAGGCCCAATCAAAATAGATCAGGGCCATCTAGGAAGGTATGGCTGTAGACTGCAGACCCCTTAGCTGTAAGGCCTCCATTGGGATTTCCTTCTGTGCATGGAGGCTACATGACTCTGATTAGGATTGGCTGGCCTCTTGGAATTAAGTCATTTCAAAGGAAACCACAAGATTGGGGCTTTAAGGGTAGGCAGATGAGGTCAGGTGAAGAAGGCCTGACATAGCCTTATAGATGGTGGCTGGGGGTGTCATCACCTCCAAAAGTACCATAAAGGAATCCAGATGTTCAGTGGTCACTTCCTTGTAAGTGACAGAGAAACATTTACAGCGACCAGAGAGGAAACTTACCAAACTGTTGCTGGTTAATGGAGTGCTGCACATTTGGTGAGCTGGGAAGTTAGTGTTGGTGGTGAGGGATAGGATCTCAGTGCAGGGTATAATTCACTCGAGGGTAAAAGCAGGTACCAGGTAAACCTATCTGAGTCACAGAACCAACATAAATTTTGCAGCTCTGAGGGATAAGGTATCCTTGCAGTTTAAAGACAAGGAATACCACAAATTACACTACACAGCAAACCTTACATAAGAGGTATATTGGGAGGTAAAAACCCAGGAGGGTGGCTGCCATTGCTCAGGAGAGAAACATCAGAGAACTGAGCAGAGGACAGGGTTTATATAGAATTTATTTGGGGGAGAAATATTCCAGGGTGGGGATTAGTAAAATTTAGAGTCAATCGCTTGGGCTTTTTAATCTGTAGGAGGGGGCTGGGTCCAGCTGTTAGGGCAGTTTGAGTATTCTGTGATACCTAGCCAAGGCATGGGCAAGGAGAAAGAGAAGAAAGGAAAGGCTGATGAGAGATTGCATCATGGATGAGAAAAATAGAGACAGGTGGGGAGAGTTGAAAATTTGATGTTTTATCTAAATTTGGTATAGATTTAAATCATGAGCTTCTTCTCTACTGGAAATTGCCTCATTCTACCATTCTTTCCTAAGGTCCTTTCAGGAAATTAACTTTTCAGGAAATTAACTGAACTTGGAGTTTTATGTGGGAGCCTTAAGTCTGGGGGTTTTATTTGTATGTCTTTTCAGAACTGCCACGACAGTCCCTATAATTTTTGTCCATATCCTGTGAAATTTCCACCCTATTTATAAAATAAGTAAGTTGTACCTCAGCCTATGTGGCCCAATTATATCCCAGTGTAGTTTTCTGTCTGTCTATCTATCTATCTATCTATCTATCTATCTATCTATCTATCTATCTATCTTTCTATCTTTTAAGGAATTTTATTTATTTTATTTGTCCCGTGAGAATCTTAGGTTCCTAGGCATCTGTGTCCAAGCAAAATTCTCTATGGACGGTGGTGTCTTAAAGGACTTCACTGTTTTTTTTTTTTTTTTCTTTCTTGAACTTATCTTTTTTTAAAAAAAAAAAAAAATTCAGTATCATATGTAGCTGACAAAACCAACTTATGTTTTCAATATTCTGTCCAAGTTTACACATTCATCATATTCATTTTTTTTTAATTTTTAGTTACATTTTGTTAACTCTGTGTCCCAGCTGTATCCCGCTCCCTCATTCCCTCCCCAACCCCACACTCCCTCCCTGGTCTCCTCCCTGCCCCTTTCCAAGTCCACTGATAGGGGAGGACCTCCTCCCCTTTCATCTGACCCTGTTTTATCAGGTATCTTCAGGGCTGGCTGCAAAGTCCTCCTCTGTGGCCTAACAGACTGCTCCTCCCCTGGGGGGAGGGGGTGTCAAACAGCCTGCCCTTGAGATCCTGTTAGAAATAGTCCGTGTTCCCCTTACTTTGGAAAACTACTTGGTTACTGAGCTACCACAGGCCACATCCGAGCAGAAGTTCTAGGTTATATCCATAGATGGTCCTTGGTTGAGTGTCAGTCTCAGAAAAGACCCTGTGCCCAGATATATTTGGTCCTTGTAGAGCTCCTATCCTTTCCATATCATACTAACTTTTCTATAGAACAGCAAGGTTAACTTCTTTGTTGGACCTTGGTCTTCATTCAGTGATGGCACATAGGAGGTATTCAATATGTACTTGTTGCAGTAAAGAGAACTAGAGTCATTCATAATCACTCAGAAGCAATTGCAATTAGGAACTACGATAAATATTTTATAAACTTAGAGCCATTCCAGATTACTTGTTAAAAGGACATTGCTCAGAAGATTTTCATAGATTTTCAAGATTTTCGTAGATTAGCTGTGGATACTCCTGAGAAACCATACAGGTATGTTAAATTGGATTGCCTAGAATAAATGTGAAAAATATCCTACTTTCAAGGCACACAATAGTTAGTTTAATGAATCGAGATCTTCTTCTTTCTGCATTGCATATAGATACTTATAGTCACATATTGCTATACAGAGAGGAATATTTTTGCCCATTAATAATATGTAGGTCATATACAGCAATGTATAGGTCTTTACTTAGATCTGTTTTATTTTTTTTCCCCTAAACCCTACACTTTCAAACCTGGAATTGGTGGATTCTTCTCTATATCATAGGCTGTTTTTACTTAGGTTGTTTCCATGATTAAAATGATTCTGTGTCTCCCCAGGTTTCTGTGAATCAGCAGTACCACAGAAAGTGTTTCTCTTCTTTAAATTCCAGAGAAGTCTTGGAGTGAAAAAAAACAACTCAAAAAGGAATCCTGGTCAAAGAGCCTATGCCTCGGTGAGGAGGTTTAGTATAAACACAGCTGATGTCTTCCCATTCTTAAGGGTAGCAACCTTCAAGTGAGTTCAGAGGGCATCCCTTGGGTCTCATACGCTTTGTATAAAAAATTGAAAAGCTTTATTTTAACCACATTGTCATTAGTTTATGGTCATAGAATAGCAAGTTCCAAGGCTATCTTTAATATTATCAAAGAATGAGCATAGTTATTTGCATTGGCTTTTTAAAACAGAAATCATACAAACCCAATTCTATCCTATTATTGACAAGGTCAGTCAAAGTAAAAAAAAAAAAAAAATCTTCCTAGGTATTTTTATAACATTCCAGGTACTAGTTAAATTGTTCCTATTCAAGTGTGCCGGGGTGTGCGTGCATGTATGTGTGTGTGTGTGTGTGTGCGCGCACGTGTGTCTGTATTTATGGGTTTAGATGTATTTGTTTGGATGCATACATATGGATGTGTGCAGGTGTATATATACACAAGTGCATATTTTGGAAGCTGGAAGTCAATGCTGAATGTCTTCCCGTAGAATGTTCCAACTTATATTCTATTATGTGGTCTCTTCAGTTGACTTGGTGATTCAATGAGTTACAGTGCCAGGTTGGCACACTGCAACAATTCCTGTGTCTGGGTTCTCCCAGTGTTGGGGTTACACCAGGTGTGAGAAGCCCAGCTTTTTCCTTCATTACTAGGAATTCAAACTCAGGACCTGAAGCTTCAGTGGTGCTAAAACATTTTATACCAACTTCACATCAGCTAGAGTCATCTGGAAAGAGGGAACCTCAATTAAGAAGATGTCCCAAGGAGATTGACCTATAGTCTAACCTGTGATGTGTATTCTTGATTGAATGTTGACCTGGGAGGGCCAGCTCACTGTAGGTGTGGCTATGCCTGGCAGGCAGTTCTGGGTTGTATAAGAAAGGAGGCCAAGCAAGCCCCAAGGAACAAAGCAGCAAGGAGCATTCTTCCATGGCTTTCACTCTTGCATATAGGTTCATGCCTTGAGTCCCTGACTGACTTCTCTCAGTGATGAACTGTGTGATTTAATTTACTTTTGGTCCTGGTATTTTATCACAGCAATAGAAACTCTAAGACACCCTATCCCTAAAAGAGATATTTTGAATGACTTCTTACAGTTCAGAAAATAATTTAATCAACAACTTCTGTTTTCTTATAAAGATAGTAGTAAAGTTTAAAGAATAGACATCTGGCAACAATCAGAAGAACAACATGGGAGAAACTGAGAAAAGTGTTGCAACCCATGGGGTCAGATGCTTTTCCAAGATCAAGGTATGGATTGTTTCTATCTATGCATGCATGTACACATCAGAGCTTTTGTTGTTGCTTTTTGTCTTTGATTTTGTTTTTAACAAGCACTGAAAGTGTCTGTAAACATTGCACAGCTCACAAAGTTCTCCAATACAAATGCCATTGTACTCAATGTGCTGTTAATTTCTTGTTTTAAAAAAGTTGGTTTTATAATTAGGGATGTCTAACCAGGGTTATTCATTCAGGAAACTTAGAATGATTCAGAGCAATGGTTGTCAAGAACTCTTTATTGGTCAAATGACGCTTTCACAGAGGGTGCATATAAGATATCCTACCTATCAGATATTTAAATTGAGAGTCATATCAGTTTCAAAATTAAAGTTACAAAGTAGCAACAAAAATAATTTTATGGCTGGGATCAATATGAGAAACTTTATTAAGGGAATACAGCATGAGGGAGGTTGAGAAACACTACTCTAAAGGTTCTTAAAGAGAAATGGGATTTAAGATGTTTTAGGTGTGTATTTGTTGTGGTGGATTTTACTCTGAAGTCAGAGGTCAATCCAGTATTCAGCCTTCAGGGTCCTGACAGAAGGTCAGGAGTTATAGCTATAAATCAGCTCCCCATCAGAAGTACTCCGTTTATTAATATGAAATGATGACTTTATGACCTGTGTAGAAAAATATTTTTCAAGTTTTGACAACATAATAATCATTGTTTTAAGAAAACAGTCTGTTCTATTATCTTTTTGAGTGGTTTATAGTATTTTACAGACAACTATTGTTCTCATACCCCCAAAGACATCTTTACTTTACAAAATGTGAACTTCTATTGACCCACAAAATTTAACACTTGTCTAGTTTCTGCAGAGTCCTTCAAACATTTCTCTCTGAGGTACTGCATCCTAACTCATTCTATTAAATGGTCATTTTACCTTTATTTACATGTAGTGGAATTCATATATTAATGTAAACAAGGCTTCAGAAAACCTGACGAGTGTTTTTTTTTTTTTCCTGCAATGATGTATACATTATTGGAACCACAAACCCCTCAAATTTCCTTTCAGTTTTACATGATTCTGAGGAGCCCAGGCCCCTGGCTCCTGACCTCATTCAAATGATTATTAGATGTGCCATTTTGTACAAATTACACAACCTCTTCATACTTCAGCATTTTTTATTGAAAATAAAAAATAAAAAATGGCATTGAAAATAGCAATGGTCGTATTAAATTCTGGGATTTAAAAAATGCTGTGAAACCTCTCTGTGTGTGTCTTTCTCTCTGTGTCTCTCTCTGTATGTGTGTGTGCTCACCTTTCTGGGTTATCCCACCCTACTGGAATGAGGGGTTTACCCTAGGCACTCATACACACTCAGCAGCTTCTTTTTCACTGATCTGTATCTCCTCCTACACCTTTACTATGTTTTAATTTCCTTAATTTATGCTTTATCTTGTATATATGATGTTTTGTCCTCATGTATGTTGGTGAATCATTTGTGTATCTTGTATATTTTGAGGACAGAAAAAGGTGTTGTATCACCTGAAACTAGTGTTAGAGGTGGTTTTTGAACCACCATGTGGGTACAGGGAACTTAGCACAGGTCCTCAACAAGAGCAACCAGTGCTCTTAACCACTGAGCCACCCCTCCAGCTTCAGGTCTTTGGGTAATGATGAGTATTGTGATTACTAGATAATATTTATAGAGAAAACTCATCAGTTGTCATTATAAACACCACTGCTCAATGTTCATCTTTGTTAACTGTTTTTGTTAGAGTTTCTGTTGTTGTAAAGAGACACCATGATCACTGAAACTCTTACAAAAACATTTAATTGGGACTGGCTTACAGGTTCAGAGTTTTAGTCTGTCATGACCTGAATAATACTAGCATGCAGGAAGACGTGCTGATAGAAAAGGAGTTGAGAATTCTGCATTAAGATTGACAGGCAGCAGGAAAAGAATGACAGTGGGCCTGGCTGGAATTTCTGAAACCTCAAAGTCTGTCCCCAGTGACATACTTCATCCAGCAAGGCCACACCTACTTCAACAAGACCATCCCTTCTACCCATGTCAGTTCCTGGTAGCCAAACATTCATGTCTACAATCCTATGAGGGTTATTCCTGTTCAAACCACCACAGTTACTTTGGAGTTTAATAACTGTAGATATTGGTGTGCATCTTATGGGGAAATTTTCAATCCACTAGTTTATATGACAAAATTCTGAGGTAACCATTTAAAAATAATTAGATTCTTCTCCTCTGAATTTAGACCTATATAGAAAAATGGGGTTGTCAAAGGGTCTAAATTGCCAGACTGAAGCTCCTCTTTCCTGTGTTTAGACACATAATCATTAAGAAAAATTTTCAGGGCAGGATCAATTATGGCCTTCATGGCCTTCACGGCCTTCAGTCATACATGCACTGGTGACCAGGAACCAATGGTTAGTTCTTACCTGGTGGCTACACAGATGACAATGGTTAAACTACACAGGTCAACAAAAACAAACAAAAACTCATGAACCTTGGAAAAGGATTGGTAAAAACAAACATATTGATGAACAAGAAAGAGGAAGAAAGTGACAATCCAAACATACCGTGTATGTATGAAATCACCAAACAGTTAATTATTAAAGAAAAGACAAGAACATTAATCAAGAGGCATGGGGAGATACATTGATCAAAAAAGTAGTTGCTTTGGAAGCAGGGGTCCTGAATTCAGTTCCCAATGCCTACATAAAAACTAGGCATAGCAACATGGGGACATAGAGTCAGGCAGATACTTGGGACTCATTGATGAGCCAGCCTTACCTCCTGGGTGAATTCCAGATAGGTGAGAGCCCGACCTATTTGTATAGTTTTTAAAAAAAAAACTATACAAATCTTGAGGACTCACACCTAAGGTTGTCTTCCTGTCTCCCCATGTACATGAATTCATCCCACATGACTATGCACACACATACACAAAAAGGTAGATTAAGGGGGGAAGAAAGAGATACAGAAAATATCAAAAGGAAGCATGAAAAAGTCTTCTGCAAAGCAACTTGCTGGAACCTCTCCATGGTTGAGGTGAAACTTCAGTAGGATTAGCTCTATAAATACAGTTGTTTTGTAGCAGTAGACCTGAAGCAGCATGGTCACCATCCTCTGAAAGAGTCACATTGGGAAGAGAAAACATCACTGCAATGGCATTTTGAATTAGGAAACAAGTGTCTACACTTTTTAAATATATTGAACTTGGTGTTCACAATTCCCTCCTTTTTCTTTCTTTCTTTCTTTCTTTCTTTCTTTCTTTCTTTCTTTCTTTCTTT